>NC_053489.1:9769510-10091065 GCF_905171775.1 Rana temporaria | reverse complement strand
TTTTTTGCTAGTGATCTTTCAAATCCAAACTTGGCTAAAAATAATAGATGCTTAAATTTACTAACTCTACATGAGTGTCTGAGTTTGTGACCTTTTTTTTTTTATTCCTGCAGTGTAGTCACTGCCGCAGGTTTGGTGACACCATGGAAAGATGTTTGATGGAACCTTTTTGTAGTGCAATATTTGTGTCCCGAAAAAAAAACTATTTTATAAATGAATGCGTTTACCTTACATTAGGGTCCTCATCAGAGCCCCCTCTTTTTTGTCAGAGCTCCTCCTTACCTCTGGAGCCCCCCCCCCCTCCTCACATCAGAGTGCATCCTTTGCTTGGGCAAGCACATCAGCTTTTAGGACCCAGATGGGAGAGAGGAGACCATAGATGGCCTCTACTGACCTGAATCCTTAATCGTTGCTCATTGAGGATACGCCACTGGCAAAATCTTGTAGGGGTCCAGATGTGGCCTGCGGACCATAGTTTGAAGACCCCTGCTTTAAGAGAATAAAAAATTTGATTTTCTGTTGGTTGGAATGACCTATATGGGTGGAGAGATTTCTTCCCTTCTTTCTCGTCTATTGAAGGACACAAACATTTTTAAATCTTCTCTTCTGCTGACGCCTACAGGATAAGATTCTGCTAAACAAAAACGGGTCAGCTTTTTTTTGTTTACCGCGTGGTCATCTTGAGCCTAGCTTTCGGAGAGTACTGCATCTAGAAGTGCCTAGACATTGTGGGGTGGGCCTGAAAGTGACCCTTGACACTGGGATTGGCATAGGTGCTTTTTAGACTGGTGTTGGGGCAAAGAGAGGTGGTCCTGGGAATCTTGTCGGTGCCGGGGGGGGGGGGGGGGACACTTGGTTGTTGGTTGTTGGAGGAATCTCCTCTCCTGATCAACATTTTGGAACTTTGAGTGTTTTGGCTGTCCCTTCATTGTTGGTGCTGGGGGTGGCTTGCATCATTTAACCACTAGAGTACCGGGCCATCGTCAAATGACGGCTCCACGGTTACTCTGAAAATTCAACAGGACGTCATTTGACATCCTGTATTCTTGCGGCCACTGGGGGGCGCGCGAGCGCGCCGGCGGCAGCGCGCGCGCGCCCGGCGCGTCCCCGAGATGCCGATGCGCGTGCCTGGCGGTCGCGATGTCCGCCAGGCACTCGGGATCGGCGGCTACAGGGACAAGACGTGGAGCTCTGTGTGTAAACACAGAGCTCCACGTCCTGTCAGGGGAGAGAGGAGACAGATCTGTGTCCCTTGTACATAGGGACACAGCATCGGTCACCTCCCCCAGTCACCCCCCTTTCCCCACAGTTAGAACACAATTTAGGTATACATATTAACCCCTCCCTCACCCCCTAGTGTTAACCCCTTGAATGCCAGTCACATTTATACAGTAATTAGTGCATATTTATCGCATTAATCGCTGTATAAATGTGAATGGCGCCAAAAACGTGTCAAAAGTGTCCGATGTGTTCGCCGCAATGTCACGGTGACAGTAAAAAAAATCGCAAATCGCCGCCAATACTAGTAAAAAAATTAATAAAATAAAAATGCCATAAATCTATCAGCTATTTTGTAAACGCTATAACTTTTGCGCAAACCAATCAATATATGATCATTGCGATTTTTTTTACCAAAAACATGTAGAAGAATACATATCGGCCTAAACTGAGGAAAAAAAACGTTTTTTTTTTTAAAAAAATGTGATATTTATTAAATAAAAAAGTAAAAAATAGTGTTTTTTTTTTAAATTGTCACTCTTCTTTTGTTTATAGCGCAAAAAATAAAAACCGCAGAGGTGATCAAATACCACCAAAAGAAAGCTCTATTTGTGGGAACAAAATGATAAAAAAATTGTTTGGGTACAGTGTAGCACGACCGCGCAATTGTCATTCAAAGTGCGACAGTGCTGAAAGCTGAAAATTGGCTTGGGCAGGAAGGGGCGTAAGTGCCCAGTATGGAAGTGGTTAAGGAACAATCAAATCTCTGTGGCTAAAGAGGTTGAGTTTGATCCTGTCCTGGGTGGAACTTTGTGTTCCAGCCTGGTCAGCTATTTACACGCCTGGTGTAGGTGATTTGGCAGGCATAATTCCGTGAAGAGTAGGGCCTGTTTCAGGGGGGCCTGTTTCAGGGGGGCCTGTTTCAGGGCCTGAAAATTCTGGATATAGACCTCCCAGGTTCAGCATCCCTCTTTTCTGCAGTTGGGTCTGAGCAAACCTTTGGCTTTTGGTGCCCTCAAGGGCCAGGTAACTGCTCCTTCTTTCTTTTTTTGGGGGCTATTGGGTCTCCCATGTGGTCTGCCCAGTCCAAACCATGTTTTCTTTTTTTTACACGTTCTACCAGGTGGACAACGCTTCTGCCTCATCAATGCCTGCTTCGGGCATAAGGTCCTTCAGGTGGCTCTTGGATCTGCAAGCTTGTCCCCAGTTATTGTTGAGCCTGTTGGCCTCAGTTGAACTTTTTGTACGTCATGAAGATTTAAAACTTCCTGTGTCCCTCAATGTACTAGAAAGAAGATGGGATTTTTGTATTTACCATACAATTCTATTCTCCTTTTGAGGGACACAAATCCCACCCTTCCGTGTTTTGATAATGCTCATAGTGTTGCTCTTCTACACAACCGAGGCATGCTAGTAGTTAGTTGGGAGGGGTTATACCCCAATATGTTCTACAGTGTTTTGCGGGTGTCCTATCCATCTATAGGTGCCATTTATAATCGGAAGGTTTTAAAACTTGTGTCCATCAATGAGCTGCAGGAAAAGGATCTTTACAGCGAGTACAAAAATCACATTTAATAACCATGCGTTTTTTTTCCAGACCCTGGTTCCACAACTTTTTATATAGCAACCCTCCATGTTTGTGTCACCTCCTCTAGTGTCAGGGCACAGCCTCTGTTCTGTCTTTGTTCGTTTATAACCTTCCTCAAGGAGACCCAAATAGATTACTAACTTTGGTGTCAGAGTAGAATGACTAGATAAAGACTGACAACATTCCACACTATTCAATCAAAAATAAAATGACTTCCAGTGGGAAAATACGTTTTCATGTATTGGCATAATCTGCCATTTTGTTGCAAATTCTCATCTCAGGTGATCTCATAGAAAGTGATCTCATAGAAAGCGATCTGTCTCTGGTTGTCCCCTTGAGGAATTTCCCCTATCCTTTCCAACAATTCAATGACCAGGAAAATGGCCCGCATGACTTTGGTAAGGACCTTTTTGTATGCGTTTTCGATGTTTGTGATTGATGCCTTTCTGATCACAGTACTAAATGCCTAGTGTTTTTTCCCATAGTTCCTATATAGGCTTTGCTATATGTTACAATCTCTGAACCACTTTGTACATTGTGCTGTATATGACATACTCTGGATGACTCCCTTTTGCATACTGTGCCTTAAGTAAACTCTCGACTCTGCTGGGTTATGTGCTTATTTTAAGATATTTCAGAAGTATCTTTATTTCATTTTCCAATGGTCCCACAAAAATGTTGTTGACTACTTTAGTGGCGGGCCTGTTTTTTATATTTTTCGACAGAACCTTCTTCAAGAAGATCTGAATAGACTTCATGCCCTCGGAATCTAGGAGGTCTGGATAGATCTCATGTCTTCAGTATCTTGTAGATCTGAATAGGCTTCAGTATCTTGTAGATCTGAATAGGCTTCAGTATCTTGGAGATCTGAATAGACCTCATGGCTTTAGTATCTTGGAGATCTGAATAGACCTCATGGCTTTAGTATCTTGGAGATCTGAATAGACCTCATGGCTTTAGTATCTTGGAGATCTGAATAGACCTCATGGCTTTAGTATCTTGGAGATCTGAATAGACCTCATGGCTTTAGTATCTTGGAGATCTGAATAGACCTCATGGCTTTAGTATCTTGGAGATCTGAATAGACCCCATGGCTTTAGTATCTTGGAGATCTGAATAGACCTCATGGCTTTAGTATCTTGGAGATCTGAATAGACCTCATGGCTTTAGTATCTTGGAGATCTGAATAGACCTCATGGCTTCAATATCTTGGAGATCTGAATAGACCTCCATGTCTTTGGTATCTTGGAGATCTGAATAGACCTTCGTGGCTTCGGTATCTTGGGGATCTGAATAGACCTCCGTGGCTTCGGTATCTTGGAGATCTGAATAGACCCCGTATCTTCAGAATCTAGTCTAGTTAAAAGATGACTTCAACATTTTAGTCTGTATTGACATCCAATGTTACTTTAACAAAGAACAAAAATGGCTTCCAGTGGGAACCAAAGTCTTTCCATCTTGTCCTAACTAGCCACTTGTTTCAAATTCTCATCTCAGGTTATGCCAATCCAAATGGTCCTCTTCCTGTAGTTCACTTCGGGAATGTACCCCATCCACACCCAAAATATAACGATCAGGAAAATGGTCCGGAAAATGGTCAGCATTACTTTGGTAAGGATCTCCTTTTGTTACCCGTGTGTAGAGATTTTGGTGATACTCGGGTGGGTTGTTTTTTTTTTTTTTTTTCTTTTGAGTGTGTCCGAGTGTTGGATGTCTGGTATTGTTTGCCAACAGTGAATTTCCTTTAGTTGTATGAAAGTAGAATCCCAGGAAATGAGTATGATGGGGGAAGCACAACCTCTGTTTAGTGGTGCACACAGTGAGCTCCATGTTTACACCAATTCTGTATGGAGCCATGTACTTCATGAATCGCGATTGTGTGGTTTTCATGTTTTGATAATCACAATGTTGGCACAAAATTTTTTCCTAGTATTGTTTTTCTACAGAACGGAGGCAGGCTAGTAGTAGGGATGGGTTATACCTTGAGCTGGCCCTACAGTTTTTTTTATTTCCGATTGTCCGATCCTCCTATAACCTGAAGGATTTAACACTTCCTGTATCCATCATTGGGCTGCAAGAAAAGTATCTTTACAGCTAGTACAAAAATCCTATTTTATAAATTAAGATTGCTGTTAACCATGTGTTTTTGCAGTCCCTGGTTCCACAATTTTTTATATAGCAACCCTCCATGTTTGTGTAACCTCCTCTAGTGTTAGGCCACAATGTCTGTTCTGGCTTTGTTCGTCTTATAACCTTCCTCAAGGAGACCTGAAAAGATTTCTAACTTCAGTGTCTAGTTGGGTAGAATGACTAGTTAAAGAAGATGACAACATTTCAGCCTTCAAAAGAACACGCGGTTGGCCCAACCAAAAATAACATGGGGAAAATAAGTTTTCATGTATTGGCATAATCTGCCATTTTGTTACAAATTCTCATCTCCTGTCTTCGGTATCTTGGAGATCTTCGTAAACCTCATGTCTTCGGTATCTTGGAGATCTGAGTAGACCTCCTGTCTTCGGTATCTTGGAGATCTGAGTAGACCTCCTGTCTTCGGTATCTTGGAGATCTGAGTAGACCTCCTGTCTTCGGTATCTTGGAGATCTGAGTAGACCTCCTGTCTTCGGTATCTTGGAGATCTGAGTAGACCTCCTGTCTTCGGTATCTTGGAGATCTGAGTAGACCTCCTGTCTTCGGTATCTTGGAGATCTGAGTAGACCTCCTGTCTTCGGTATCTTGGAGATCTGAGTAGACCTCCTGTCTTCGGTATCTTGGAGATCTGAGTAGACCTCCTGTCTTCGGTATCTTGGAGATCTGAGTAGACCTCCTGTCTTCGGTATCTTGGAGATCTGAGTAGACCTCCTGTCTTCGGTATCTTGGAGATCTGAGTAGACCTCCTGTCTGCGGTATCTAGTCTAGTTGAAAGATGACATCAACATTTTAGTCTGTAATGACATCCAATGTTACTTTAACACAGAACAAAAATGGCTTCCATTGGGAACCAACGTCTTTTATATCTTGTCCTAACTAGCCACTTGTTTCAAATTCTTATCTCAGGTTATGCCAATCGAAATGGTCCTCTTCCTGTAGTTCACTTCGGGAATGTACCCCATCCACACCCAAAATATAACGATCAGGAAAATGGTCAGCATTACTTTGGTAAGGATCTCCTTTTGTTACCCGTGTGTAGAGATTTTGATGATACCCGGGTGGATGTGTTTTTTTCTTTTTTTCTTTGAGTGTTTCCGAGTGTTGGATGTCTGGTATTGTTTGCCAACAGTGAATTTCCTTTAGTTGTATGAATGTAGAATCCCAGGAAATGAGTATGATGAGTAGGTTCAACATCTGTTTAGTGGTGTTAATCCTAACCATTCATATAGAACCTAGTAAAGCTACTGGGTTTTACAGCTCATTGCCCATGGAGGTAAGTATGGGGGAGGGGGGGGGGGGGTTTGACCGTCACAATGTTGGCACAAAAAAGTAGAAACCATTCTAAATTATGGTGGTGACCAACCATGTGTTTCCAAACCCTATTTTTCCGCAACTTTAAACCGTCATTTGTGTCAACTCCTCTAGTGTCAGAACAACTTTGTTCTGTTTTTATTGGTACATAACCTTCCTCAAGGACACTTGAATAGATTACGTGTCTTCAGTATCTAATCTAGCTGGGAAGCAATTTTTTAGTCTAAAGGAACCCACTGTGTAAGGAATAGATTCCAGTGGGTACAGAGGTCTTTACGTATCGTCATAACCAGCCGCTGTTGCAAATTCTTATCTCAGGTCCTCCTATACATAACGATCCTCCTCATGGTGTTCTCTTGAGGAATGTGCCCCATCCTCACCCGCCCTGTTCCCAGGGAATTGGTCAGCCTTGCTTTGGTAAGGATCTTGTTTTTTATGTTATCTGTGTGTGAAGGTTTTGATGCGAGTTGTGTGGCAAATGACTTGGGGTCTTGTCCAAGTGACAAGAGAGCATAATCTCCCAGCAGAGTGAGCTACCTATACAGGGAGGTGGTAGAGCTGGACCAGGTAGGAGAGGATAGAGATGCAAGGAAGCTTTGTACATAGCACACCCCTCTACACTATGTACGTAGAGCACCCCAGAATTCTGTACGTATTGCAATCCTGCACTGTACGTAGCACACTCCTGAGCTCTGTACGCTCCTTGGCTCTGCGGGCTGTACATATCACGCACCTGGGCTCTGAAGGCTGTACGTAGCGCACTCCTGAGCTCTGCGCCTTGTACGTAGCACACTCCTGAGCTCTGCGGGGCTGTACGTAGCGCGCGCTCCTGAGCTCTGCGGGGCTGTACGTAGCGCGCGCTCCTGAGCTCTGCGGGGCTGTGCGTAGCGCGCGCTCCTGAGCTCTGCGGGGCTGTACGTATAGCGCTCCTGAGCTCTGTGCACGGGTAGCGTGCCCCCGATACAACCGACCCTTTAAGGCAGGGGTCTCAAACTCAAATTACCTGAGGGCCACAAGACAAGTTTTCATATGCCATGGGGGGCCGCATGCAAACTTTCAAACTTCAAAAACAACAGTACTGGTGTCAGCGAACACATTATTAACCCCCAGCACTGGTGTCAGCGAGCGCATTATTACCACCAGCACTGGTGTAAGTCAGGGTTTGACAGATTTGCTTGGAATCTAGGAGCCAGCTAAAATAGTTAGGAGCCAGAAAACGCACCCCGTCCCGACGAGCTTGCTCGCAGAAGCGAACACATACGTGAGCAGCGCCCGCATATGTAAACGGTGTTCAAACCACACATGTGAGGTATCGCCGCGATTGGTAGAGTGAGAGCAATAATTCTAGCTCCTCTGTAACTTAAAACATGCAACCTGTAGATTTTTTTAAACGTCGCCTATGAAGATTTTAAAAGGGTAAAAAAGTTTGTCGGCATTCCACAAGCGGACACAATTTTGAAGCGTGACATGTTGGGTATGAATTTACTCGGCGTAACATTATCTTTCATAATATTAAAAAAAATGGGGATAACTTTACTGTTGTCTTATTTTTTAATTAAAAAAAGTGTAATTTTTTCCCAAAAAAGTGCGCTTGTAAGACCGCTGCGCAAATACGGCGTAGCAGAAAGTATTGCAACGATCGCTATTTTATTCTCTAGGGTGTTAGGATAAAAAATATATATAATGTTTGGGGGTTTTCTTTAGAGGGAAGAATATGGCAGTGAAAATAGTGTAAAATGACATTAGAATTGCTGTTTAACTTGTAATGCTTAACTTGTAATACCAACGGCCACCACCAGATGGCGCCAGCTCACATCTGGTGGTAATAACTTGTAATACCAACGGCTCACCACCAGATGGCTCCAGCTCAAAAAAAAAAAAAAAAAAAAAAATTTTTTTTTTTTTTTTTTTTTTTTTTTGCTCCCCTCACTTCCACCCTGCCTGAGGGCCATTTATAACTGGTCCGCGGGCCGCAAATGGCCCGCGGGCCGGTACTTTGAGACCACTGCTTTAAGGGCAACCATACTTCTGATGCATCTCTTGATAAAATGGAGTTCTACGCCCCGTAGACATTGATGCTCTGCCTGTACATTGATGCTCTGTCCAAAAATGACAGAGGCTGGAGGATTGAACCACGGCACACAAGACCGAATTAGGAGTCCAGTAGACCAGCAGTGTGTTAAATGCAGATGATTCTTCGGAGCGAAGGTCTGAAGCATGAGCAGCAGGGCTGGTACAAGCCCCCCCCCCCCCTTTTTTTTTTTATATGTATTGGTCATCCACTTGATGTAGTTCCAATTTGGGTTCTCCAACACAAGCTGTGAGCACCCTGGGAGAGCCCAGCATGTTGTACAGCACAGAGTCATGAAAGCGCCATGTGTTCTAATTCTAAAACGAATCGTGAAAACCATCCCATTAGATTACAAACCTAAGGATTTTTATTGTTGTATAGGTGTCTGTGTGTTTTGCACGTGTGTGATCTCAGGAAATATATGGCTGGTGGTGTCCTCGGTGGTTGTGGTGGTGGTGGTGGTGGTGTCCTCGGTATTTGGTGGTGGTGGTGGTGTCCTCGATATTTGGTGGTGGTGGTGTCCTCGATATTTGGTGGTGTCCTCGATATTTGGTGGTGGTGGTGTCCTCGATATTTGGTGGTGGTGGTGTTGTCCTCGGTTCACTCACGGCTTTCACTGATTTATGGAAAATTTCTTACTTTGCAGAACCCATGTACCTTCCTGGATACACTGCCTTTGACGGTACGGATCATGGCCATATGATTGGTCAGCATTTTAAAAGCTTATTTTTATTTATTTTTCTTGCATGTAAATCCCTACAATGAATTGTCTTTCTAAATTATCTTCTTTTTACTTTCTCTTTTTAGGAGAGTTCTTTCCTGCACCCGTCAGATGTCATCCAAATCAACAGAATTCAAATGGTAAGATACAAAATGTCTGTGTGATTGTCCTTCCTCTTCCTGTAACCTGCACGGGTCTCGTGTCCTCTCCTCCAATCACTGCACCTCACACTGTGTCCTGGTCCGATCCCTACACCTCGCACTGTGTGTCCTGTGATCTGATCGGATCTCTGCACCTGACCTGGTGGGTCGTCTGATCGGATCTCTGCAGCTGACGCGGTGTGTCTGTTGGGTTCCCTGCACCTTTCATGGTCCTTCTTTTTTTTTTTTTTCTGATCTCTGCACCTTGCGTGGTCCTTTCTTTTATTTCTGATCTCTGCGCCTTTCATGGTCCTTTTTTTTTTTTTTTCTGATCTCTGCACCTTGCATGGTACTTTTTCTCTTCCGTTCATAGACGGACACAGCCTTCATTGACATTAGGATTATGCTTCTTCCTACCAGGAGAGTTTAGGCGGAATTTAACAGCACTTAAAGTGTTAAAACCTTTCCTTCGTGCCGCTCCTCCCAGAGGGCGTGTCTCCCCCAGGCATAACCCACACCCTGCTCTAGGAGCCTCAGTCTTTTTCTGCCTAAAGACAGGAGAGGAGTCAGGCGCTTCTGCAGTCCCTGTACTCTGGAGTTTTTTTTCTTGCGATTTTTCTCGCTTTTATTATTTTGTTCCTGCATTTTTGAATCCTGTGATTCTTCTATCAACAGCCGACTGGGTGACAGGCTGGGTCTTGACTCTTGTAGTCCCCCCATGTTCAGCCATCGAGCGTGTGCCGGCCCTTAGCTCAGCTTTGGGACGTCCACGACAGGCCCCGTTGCTCCAGGGGCGGCCAGGGAACTTTGGTTCTAGGGCACACATATGACCGGTCTCTATGGCTTTGTCACAGTGTGTCTGGCCGACAGCCATGCCGTTTACGGACGTTGGTTCTGTCTGGGATACCTCCAGCCGGGTAGTCGCAGGATGGGTAAGTAGTGGCCCCTTACTCAGTTAAGTGGTCTTGCTGGTGTTTTCCCTGGGGCGGTCGACTGAGGGTCCGCCCTGCTTTCCTCTCTTCCCTTCCTCTCCCTCCTTCCCCTGACTGGGTAGTGGCTGTGAAGGGGGGCCTCCTGGGTTTTCTTTGTTACCCCCGGGGCCCGTGTGTTGTTGGGGGACTGTGTTGTTACTCTGGGGGGTGCTGCTGTGTTCTATGAGGTGATTTTTACCTCAGTCGGCGGCCATCTTGGAAATCTCCTTGGTAACGCTGTGATTCTTCCCTGAGGTGACAGAAACAGCACAGCCTCTGGTCTCTTGTAACAGTTTTAGTGCTGTAACAGTTTTAGTGCTGTGAAACGCTGTGAATCTTCCTTGAGGTGGCAGACACATCACAGCCAGCACATCAGAGCACACCTCATGTTTTTAAGCTCTCTCTGCAGCTGGGTGGGGTGGTGAATACCAGGGGCCCCCATGCTCTGCAATAGCAGCAAGGAGGTGACCAGTGGGGGTTTTCTTTGTCCTGCCTTGCAGGGTGGGTGACTCAGCGCTGACACTATGGAACCTGAGCCAGGTCTCCCTCTCCAGCTATGGCTGAGTTAACCCTTAACGCCCCTTCCCCTGCCACATCTGTTATGTTGGCTGTCCTGGGTTTCTTGTCGGGTTTGAAGCAGCTAGTGCCCGGATGGGGGGTAAAAAGCGCCCCCTCCCTGAGCCTGCTTCTGGGGATGTCTCTGACACAGAATCACTGTTTTTTCTGGTTCTGTTATGTCAGAGGCTGCGGGCTTAACCCTTATGGATAGTGAGGATGACTCTGCTGCAGTCAGTTGCTGGCAAGAATTTTTTGGAGCTCTTGTTTCTGCGGTGCGTGAGACTCTAAAAATTGAGGATGTGGCGGAGACACCTCCGTGTCAGTACCAGCAGACTACCACGCACCGCTGAAGTGTTTCCTTGTGTTCCTTATTTGGTCAATATGTTATACAAGGAATGGGGTGCACCGCAAAAAGTTTGTCAAAAAACTTTGCAACCCGGTACCCCCTTGAGGTGTGGCTGAAGAACTGGTCTGCAGACTAGTCCTCTAAGGTGGCCTTGGTGATGGCCGTTAAGGGTGAACGGTCCTTTTGGGACTTCCCTGAATGGCATCATTGAGGATGCCATGGGTGGTAAGCGCATGCTGTTCCCACAGTCTGGGAAGGGCTAAGGACCTCGTCCTGTGCAAGGACCCTCCTTGCCTACCTCCAAGCGTTTTTTCGTCCGCCCTGTGCAGTGGGGGTAGGTCTACATGGTGCTTGAATCCCCGCTGCGGGGTAGCAGCGCATCTGATACCGCATGCCTAACAAGTCTGCGGACATACCTGCTTCCGCCTGAAGGTCTGCTCCCGCCCGTGTCTCGGGTGGGAGACTGGCTTCGCATTGCGAAGTGTTTTCCTTGGGGTACAAGATTGAGTTTCTCTCTTGTCTGCAAAACAGGTTTTTTCCCTCCGGCCTCTGGCCTCCTCCGGTTTGCCGGTTGGCTCTGTCAGGGGCTGTCCAGGATCTTCTGGTCAGGGGAGTGAATGTGCCAGTTCCCTCGTTGGAACGGTCTCGGGGTTTTTACTCCATTCTGTTTGTGTCCCCACGGAGGATGGGGCCCGGTCAATCCTGGGCCTCAAGTCCCTCGTTTGTTTTGTCAAGGTGCAAACTTTTAGGTGGTGTCGATTCGCTTGGTAATAGCGGCACTCCATCAGGGGGATTTTCTGGCATCCTTGGATGTCATGAACGTGTACCTGCATATCCTCAAACCACCGGAGATTCTGTGCAATTGGTGTCCTTCCCATTCGGCGGGTTTTCGCCAAGGTGCTCGTCCCGATACCGGCCCGGCTGTGAAAGCGGGGGTTTGTTATCATGGGATGTCGGGACGACATTCTCCTACGAGCTTCTTCGAGCTCTGCATTGGTGGAGCCGTGTCTATCACGTGTCAGGCTCTCCCGAGTGTTCGGCTGGTTTCTGGATTGTCCTGAAATCAGGGTTGATTCCGTCTCAGGGACTGGAATACCTGGGACTAGTCCTGGATTCCGCCGGGGCGGGAGTGTTTTTCTCCTAACGGAAAAACTTCAGACTCTGCTATCTGCTGTGCAGCAGTTGCCGACCCAGAAGCGGTCATCTCTGCGATTCTGCAGGAAGGTTCTGGGTCAGTTGGTAGCCTCTTTCGAGGCAGTTCCGTATGCCCAATTCCACGCCAGGGTACTACGGAGGGAACTGCTGTCACGATGGGACTAGCTTCCGTCCTCTCTGGATTACCAGATTCAATTGGGTCATCTGATCATGTCTCCCCTGGTGTGGTGGCTGGCGTTTCCGGTGCTTCGGGCCGGGAAAGTCATTTTTCTGCAGGCCGCTGGACAGTGGTCACGACTGATGCCAGCCTCTCCGGTTGGGGAGGGGCGCTTGGGGCACCCAGTTAGCCCAGGGGCACTGGACTCAGGTGGAGGCCTGCCTACTGATCAACGTTCTGGAGCTCTGAGCAATGAAGCTTTGCCTTGCCAGGTGGTCCCTGGATCTACAGGGCCGACCGGTCAGGATCCTGTCCGATAACACCACGGCCGTGGCGTAGGTTGATCATCAGGGAGGCACACGGAGTTCTGTTGCAGCGACGGGGGTCGTGCACATCCTTTCGGTGGGCCGAAGGGTCCGTTCCGGCTCTATCGGCCGGGTACATTCCGGGAATATGGAATTGGCTAGCCGACTACCTAAGTCGCACTGCACTGGGCCAAGGAGAGTGGTCTCTCCACCCGCAGGTGTTTTGGGGTCTGTGCCGAAAGTGGGGCACTCCGGACGTGGACCTTCTAGCGTCCCGTCTCTATCGGTAGGTGCCGCGGTTCGTGGCCAGGTTTAAGGACCCGTGGGCGGATGCCTCGGGCGCGTTGGTGGCTCCTTGGGGTCACTGTCGCCTACTTTACACCTTCCCTCCTCGGAAGCTTCTTCCTCACCTGCTGCGCAGAGTGGAAGCTGTAGGGATTCTATCGGTCCTGATTGCCCCAGATTGGCCGCGTCGCTTTTGGTACACGGACCTGATGCGTCTGGTGGCAGACGCCTCCTAGCGTCTTCCCCTGGGAATTGATTTTCTGTTACAGGGTCCGATCTTCCACCCTGTTTCACAGCCACCAGCCTTAGCAGCGTGGCTGTTGAGAGCCAGGGGCTTAAGGACCGAGGCCTATTGGGCTCGGTGGTCTCTACCGTGCTGCCTGCACGGAAGTCTACCTCAAGTAGGTTTTTTCCTCATACATGGAAGGCCTACGTCTCTGTGTGTGGGAGATGAACTGGCACTCTCGTACATGCGTTGTGTACAGGATTCTGCTGTCTTTGCAGCAGGGAGTGGTTCAGGCTCTCGCCTTACGTACGGTTAGGAGCCATATTTTTGCTCTGGCTGTTTTTACTTGCAGCGACCCTTGGCATCGCACTCCTGGGTGCGTACGTTGGGTCAGGGGGTCTGGCAGTCTTTCAGTGCTTCGGGATGCTCCCTTTGAGGACATTCGGGAGGTTTTTTGTTTATTGTCACAAAAGGTGATTTTATTTCTGGTAGCAATTACCTCAATCAGACGCGTGTCTCTCTGATCTGGCGGCCTTGTCTTGCAAGGCTTCCTGCTTGGTCATCCGTAAGGATGAGGTGGTGCTGCGGCCGCAGCCGTTTTTTCTCCCTAAGGTCGTTTCGGCTTTTCACTTGGATGTGGACATTGTTCTTCCATCCTTATGTCCTCGGCCGAAATGCCAAGAGAAGGCCACTTTGCATCCTCTGGATGTGGTTCGGGCCCTACGAGTGTACTTATATGTTACGGTTTCGTTCCGGAAGTCGGGCTCACTGTTCGTGTCGGTGGCTGGCCCTACAAGAGGGCCTGGCAGTCTCGTCGGCCACCGTTCCTAGGTGGTTCCGACGGATTGTGCTTCAGGCCTATGCCCTGAAGGGGCGTGCGCCCCCCTTTCGTGTTAATGGCGCATTTGACCAGGACGATCGGGGCCTCTTGTGCTTTCCGGCATCATGCCTCTGTGTTACAGCGGTGTTAGGATGCATCCTGGTCGTCAATCCACGCTGTTTCAAAGATTTACGAGGTGGATGTGTGTGCATCTTTTGATGCCTTCCTCAGCCGCAGGTGTTACGGGCGGCAGTTTGTTTGGAGTTTCTCCGTTGAGCAACTCCGGTTTTTGTTTGGGGTGTAACCCGGTTTGCTGTGTTACTTTCCCACCCCTCGAATTTTTTTGACACTGCTTGGGGACGTCCCTAATGTCAATGAAGGCTGTGTCCGTCTATGAACGGAAGAGAAAATAGGATTTTTGTACTCACCGTAAAATCCATTTCTCTGAGTTCATGGACAGACACAGCACCCACCCCTCCTTGGTTTGTACTGGTTGTTACGGACTGAAGCTCCTAGAGCAGGGTGTGGGTTATGCCTGGGGAGCCACGCCCCCTGGGAGGAGCGGCACGAAGGAAAGGTTTTAACACTTTAAGTGCTGTTAAATTCTGCCTAAACTCTCCTGGTAGGAAGAAGCAAAACCCTAATGTCAATGAAGGCTGTGTCCGTCTATGAACTCAGAGAAATGGATTTTACGGTGAGTACAAAAATCCTATTTTTTTTTTCTGATCTCTGCACCTTGCGTGGTCCTTTATTTCTGATCTCTGCACCTTGCGTGGTTCTTTATTTCTGATCTCTGCACCTTGCGTGGTCCTTTATTTCTGATCTCTGCACCTTGCGTGGTCCTTTATTTCTGATCTCTGCACCTTGCGTGGTCCTTTTTATTTCTGATCTCTGCACCTTGCGTGGTCCTTTTATTTCTGATCTCTGCACCTTGCATGGTCCTTTTTTATTTCTGATCTCTGCACCTTGCGTGGTCCTTTATTTCTGATCTCTGCACCTTGCGTGGTCCTTTTATTTCTGATCTCTGCACCTTGCATGGTCCTTTTATTTCTGATCTCTGCACCTTGCGTGGTCCTTTTATTTCTGATCTCTGCACCTTGCATGGTCCTTTTTTATTTCTGATCTCTGCACCTTGCGTGGTCCTTTATTTCTGATCTCTGCACCTTGCGTGGTCCTTTTATTTCTGATCTCTGCACCTTGTGTGGTCCTTTATTTCTGATCTCTGCACCTTGTGTGGTCCTTTATTTCTGATCTCTGCACCTTGCGTGGTCCTTTATTTCTGATCTCTGCACCTTGCGTGGTCCTTTTATTTCTGATCTCTGCACCTTGTGTGGTCCTTTATTTCTGATCTCTGCACCTTGTGTGGTCCTTTATTTCTGATCTCTGCACCTTGCGTGGTCCTTTTTATTTCTGATCTCTGCACCTTGCATGGTCCTTTATTTCTGATCTCTGCACCTTGCATGGTCCTTTTATTTCTGATCTCTGCACCTTGCGTGGTCCTTTTTATTTCTGATCTCTGCACCTTGCGTGGTCCTTTTTATTTCTGATCTCTGCACCTTGCGTGGTCCTTTTATTTCTGATCTCTGCACCTTGCGTGGTCCTTTTTATTTCTGATCTCTGCACCTTGCGTGGTCCTTTTTATTTCTGATCTCTGCACCTTGCGTGGTCCTTTTTTTTTTTTTTTTTTTTTTTATTTATTTTCTGATCTCCCTCATATGTGTTCTGTGCTGTTTTCCCGCTGTCAGCCATTGTCCTTTTTTATGCCAGATGTGTTTTACTTTATCCATAACTGACCATTGATGGTTTTTAACTTTTTTTTTTTTTTTTCCCCCATTCTTTTTTTTTTTAATGCAGCTGTCTCTCCCTTTGTTGATGACAATCCGTTTTTTACCCCTCCAGGGGATTTCGCTTTTGATGGCTTTACTGGTGAGTTGAATGCAATGTAAATGGCTTATATCGGGGATATGCAATTAGCGGACCTCCAGCTGTTGCAGAACTACTATTCCCATGAGGCATAGCAAGACTCTGACAGCCACAAGCATAACACCCAGAGTCAGAGGCATGATGGGACTTGTAGTTTTGCAACAGCTGGAGGTCCGCTAATTGCATATCCCTGGCTTATATGAAGCATTGGTCAGCAGGCCATCGATTTTTATTAAGAGCGGACCAGAAGGCTTTGTGTGCTCTGAATGTGGAGAACATCTCTGGGGTTACATTTTAAAATCTGCATCTCCTACATCCCCCCGCGCACGCCACGTGACCTTCCATTGTGGTTGAACTTCTAGGTGCACTTATGTATTTAGGCTCCTCCCACTATTCATAGCCTGTGCTGGTATTATATTGGTCAAGTAACCGTTTGAGATTTTTTTTTTTTTTTTTTGCTTTTTGTATTTGAGTCTTTAGTTTTCCCTCTTTTTTGTAGGTTTTGGTTCTCATGTTTATGTACTCTATAGGGAGGGATTGGTTGGCATTCATTGAAATTTTTTCTAAAGGCTCCATTTTTTTAAAGTGCTCTGTGTAATGGTTTTGTACAGAGTAGTCCCGATTCTTCTCTTCTGGGGTTCCCCGTCGGCACTCTTGGCAATGCCCCCATCGCAAGCCCCTTGCATTCAGGGGCACTCATGCTTTCTCCCTTTGCACCAACTTTTCCAACTATTTTACTATGGACATTGCATGTTTAGAGGAGCAAACCGCTCTTGTGTCCTTTTATTGAGGGGTTTGTACAGAAGTGGTCTTTCCCCCAATGTGGATCCGGCAGTGTCTCACCTTGGCGAGTTGCTCCCCTTCCCAATAGAGGATGTTCCTGTCCCGCCCCTGACGCGGTGTGTCCTGTGAAGGCTTCTCCGCCCCTTGACGCGGTGTGTCCCGTGATGGGATCTCCGCCCCCCTTGACGCGGTGTGTCCCGTGATGGGATCTCCGCCCCTTGATGCACGGTGTGTCCCGTGATGGGATCTCCGCCCCTTGACGCGGTGTGTCCTGTGATGGGATCTCCGCCCCCTGACGCGGTGTGTCCCGTGATGGGATCTCCGCCCCTTGATGCGGTGTGTCCCGTGATGGGATCTCCGCCCCTTGACGCGGTGTGTCCTGTGATGTTATCTCCGCCCCTTGATACGGTGTGTCCCATGATGGGATCTCCGCCCCCCCCTGACGCGGTGTGTCCCGTGATGGGATCTCCGCCCCCCTGACCAGGGCTGTGGAGTCGAGGAGTCGGAGTCGGGGGAAATTTTGGGTACCTGGAGTCGGAGTCGGCAAACCGACTCCGACTCCTACTAAATTTAGATTGGAATTAAAAAAAAAAATTCCAACAGGAGCTTTATAAAGCACTAAAAGAAGTTGAAAAGTATGATCGCTCATCAAAACTTACTGTTGAAGAAGCCATCCTTGTTTATCCAGAGATCGTTAGTGATGTGGCCAGAATAGTTACTGCAATGCCACCCACCCAAGTCAGTGTCGAAAGATTATTTTCAGCCCTAAAAATAATAAAGTCTGACTTAAGAGCCTCTATGAAAGAGGATCTGGCAGAGGCAATTCTCTTCCTTAGAACTCTACATTGAATTGATTTGCATTTGCTAAGCCTAGAACTACATTTCAAGATTAATCTAAACCATTTCTAGGTTTTGCAGATTTTGTTTTTGGTTCATTATTGATAAGCTTTGTTTTTGTTCTAAAACAACCAAATAATGTGGTTTGTATTTTTGAACTGGTAAAGATCCTGTTCCTGATGTTTATGCCTGCTGCTACTATCCAGCCACTTGATTGATTAATATATATTTTTTTATAAAACTTTGTTTTCATTGTGTTTGTCTTTTGCTTAAACTGTGCAATACAGTAGACTGTTGGCTTCCCAGCCAGTAGTCCTGTGGTAGGCAGGGCCATCTTTTCCATTGGGCACGCTGGGAAGTTGCCCGGGGGCCCCGCTTGCCTGGGGGGCCCCCCCGGCTGCCAAGCAACCCCAGTAAAAAATTATGGAGAGTGACGGGTTAGAACTGCCCATGCCCAGTTCGCAGAAAATCACAGAGAAGATCCGGTCCTCCACGAGTGCGGGGGGTTGCTGATGTAAGGGGGGAGTGAATGCAAAAATGTAAGGGGGCACTGATATAAAGGTTCCCCCTCCTATATTAGTGACCCCCCTTACCTTAGTGTATTTAATCTAAGGAAGGTGGTCTCTGGTCACCAGAGTACCCCCCACATCAGAGTCTGCAGGATTCCCCCTTACAATGCAAGGGGGAACTCAGTCTGCGGACCCTGATGTAAGTGGGAAAGAGAAAGCAGTGGACTCTGATATAAGGTTGTCTCTGGTCACCATAGCCCCCCTCCACATCGGAGTTCCCCCCTTAGATCATGATCTGCAGCGTTCCCCTTTACATAAGAGTTCCCTTTTACTGTAAGGGGGAATCCTGCAGACTCTGATGTAAGAGGAAACTCTGTGCTGGCTGGGTTATAGTAACCTGACCTTCATGTCAATGAAGACATTTTTTTTTTTTTACTTTTGTTTAACTTAAAGCGGGGGTTCACCCTTAGAGAACACTTTTTCCCCTTCGATTCCTGCTCGTTTTTACTAGGGGAATCGGCTATTTGTTTTAAAATATGTGCAGTACTTACCTGTTTACGAGATGCATCTTCTCCGTCGCTTCCGGGTATGGGCTGCGGGAATGGGCATTCCTTCTTGATTGACAGTCTTCCGAGAGGCTTCCGACGGTCGCATCCATCGCGTCACGATTTTCCGAAAGAAGCCGAACGTCGGTGCGCAGGCGCAGTATAGAGCCGCACCGACGTTCGGCTTCTTTCGGCTACGAGTGACGCGATGGATGCGACCGTCGGAAGCCTCTCGGAAGACTGTCAATCAAGAAGGAACGCCCGCTCCCGAAGACCCATACCCGGAAGCGACGGAAGAAGATGCATCTCGAAAACGGGTAAGTACGGATCATATTTTAAATAGCCGATTCCCCTAGACAAAACGAGCAGGAATCTAAGGGGAGAAATTTTTATTTTTTTTATAAATGGGTGAACTCCCGCTTTAAACACATTTCTAATAGCACTAGCTATATGTTTATAGTTTTAAATACTGACATTTGCATTGTTGGGCACTGAAAACTGTAATTTTAGGTACTTTTTTTGCAGTGGCTGTAAAAAATGTGGTTCTGCCAGTAAATGTTATGATTTTTGTCAGTAAATTCTCGTGCGTAATTGTGTAGACAGGGCCCCAGTGCACTGTATTGCCCGGGGGCCTATAATGCTCTTAAGATGACACTGGTGGTAGGTTGCGTTTCTTTCCCTCAAGGAATGTATAAAATACATTCGCATATTAATACAGAGGAGTCGGAGTCGAGGAGTCGGAGTCGGAAGTACATAAAACATTTATCTACCGACTCCACAGCCCTGCCCCTGACGCGGTGTGTCCCGTGATGGTATCTTCGCCCCCCTGACGCGGTGTGTCCCGTGATGGTATCTTCGCCCCCCTGACGCGGTGTGTCCCGTGATGGTATCTTCACCCCCCTGACGCGGTGTGTCCCGTGATGGGATCTCCGCCCCCTGACGTGGTGTGTCCTATGTCTCACCTTACCAAGGTGCTCCCCTTCCCAATAGAGGATGTCCCTGTCCTTAAGAACCCAACCGAAAAGCAGTCGAAAGCCCCTTCTAGAGCTTTCACTGGCAGGCCCTTCCCTTTACTGGGTTCTTGCTGTGACCTTGCAGTATATAACCGTATCTGATTGGTCAAAATTCCTTAAGAGACCTAAATGCACCTGGGATCCCTCTTTTATAAAAGGCATGGATCCAATGGCTGTAGTTTTACACTTCATTTGTGATGGTTTGCTAGAAACCACTCATCTGGCGTGTTGGTTCCTATGCAGTACTTAAGGCAATTTGGCTAAAGTGCTGGACTACAGAACCAAAAACTCAATCGGCATGGCCTTCCAGGTACAGTATTTCTTCAGACTAGCTGTTGACAATATCAAAGGTGCTACTGGTGGCTAAAGCATCCATCTTCCTTAGTGGATAACCTGAGGAACAGACAACCAAGTCCTCTCCACCCTTGTCTGTGAAGAAACGGTCCTTTCGCTTCTCCACCCCATTGATCCTCACATCGAGACCAACCCCCCTGTTTAGGGAACTGTTGGTGCAGGTTGTGTCGCATCTTGTGACGTCACTGACCTTTCAAAAGCTACAGGAGTTGAGATGGATCCTGAACCTTCAGAAATCAGTTTAGAAACACAATATCTGGGTCTAGTCCTGAACACTCTAGACCATGACGCGGTGTCTGTCCCGTGATGGGATCTCCGCCCCCCTGAGGCGGTGTGTCCCGTGATGGGATCTCCGCCCCCCTGACGGGATCTCCGCCCCCCTGATGCGGTGTGTCCCGTGGTGGGATCTCCGCCCCCCCCTGACGCGGTGTGTCCCGTGATGGGATCTCCGCCCCCCCTGACGCGGTGTGTCCCGTGATGGGATCTCCGCCCCCCCCTGACGCGATGTGTCCCGTGATGGGATCTCCGCCCCCCCCTGACGCGGTGTGTCCTGTGATGGGATCTCTGCCCCCCCTGACGCGGTGTGTCCTGTGATGGGATCTCCGCCCCCTGACGCGGTGTGTCCTGTGATGGGATACCGCATGTGGCCAGAGGTTGTGGGGCACCAGAGAGCCTCGGAAACGGTGCCATTCCACGAGCGCGCACAATTTTAAAGCATGACATGTTGGATACCTATTTACTCGTTTTTCACACTATGCAAAAGAAAATTGGGCTTACTTTTATTTTTTTTATCTTTTTAAATCCTTCAAATGCAACTTTTGGGGGGAAAAAATACTAATTTAACCACTTCCATACCCCGGACCTATTCTTGCACTTCTCTCCTAAATGTAAAAATCATAATTTCGTTGCTAGAAAATTTACTCGGAACCCCCAAACATTATATATATTTTTTTAGCAGGCGCCCTAGGGAATAAAATGGCGGTCATTGCAACTTTTTATCTCGCACGGTATTTGCGCAATAATTTTTCAGACGCCTTTTTTTTTTTTTGAACAGTTGATCCAATTTTTTTGTATAATGTGAAAGATGAAGTTGCGCCGAGTAAATAGATACCTAACATGTCACGCTTTTAAATTGCGCACACTTATGGAATGGAGCCAAACTTCAGTACTTAAAAAAATCTCCATAGGCGACGTTTTCAAATTTATTTTTTTACAGGTTACCAGTTTAGAGTTACAGAGGAGGTCTAGTGCTAGAAGTATTGCTCTCGCTCTAATGCACACGGCGATACCGCACATGTGTGGTTTGAACGGCGTTTACATATGTGGGCGGGACTCGCGTGTGTGTGTGTTCGCTTCTAAGCATGAGCTACTGGGGACAGGGGTGTTTTTTAAATGATTTTTTATTTTTTTACTTAAAGCGATGGTCCGCCATTTTTTTTTTTTTTTTTACAAATACTGCAGCTGCTGGCTTTTAATATTAGGAAACTTTTACCTGTCCAGGGCGCCTGCGATGTCGCCACTTGAAGCAGATCTCTCTCTCGGCTCTCGTTTACTGCCGCTGCCATCTTCGGTAAGGGAATCGAGAAGTGAAACCCTGCGGCTTCACTTCCTGGTTCCCTACTGCACAAATGCGTGACTCGCACTGCGCAATGCCAGTGGGTTCCTGCTGTCTTCTGTGACCCGTGTGTCTCCCAGAAGACAGTGTGGGGCGCCGTAAGGGGTGCAGATAATGCGGGGGTCTATGCTTGGAAGTGGGTGCAAATACCTGTCTTAGACGGGTATCTGCTCCCCACTGAAAGGTGCCAAATGTGACACCCGGGGGGGGGGGGGGGGGGCCAATCTGGACAGTTCAATTTTTGTGTGGACCTCCGCTTTAAAAAAAACAAAATAGATATTTTTAAACTATCTTTTTTGTTTTTTTTGCTGGGCACAATCGCGTACCTGTACGTGATTGTTAAATGCCCAGCCATGAGGCGCGCGCCCGTGACCCGGTCCGAAGCTCCGTGACCGTGCAGCTTCCCCGTTCTTCACTGTTTTTTTTATATTTTTTGGGGGGATATTTATTACAGCAAAAAGGAAAAAATATTGCATTTATTTCAAAATTGTCGCTATATTTTTGTTTATAGCGCAAAAAATAAAAACCGCAGAGGTGATCAAATACCACCAAAAGAAATCTCTATTTATGGCGAAAAAAAGGATGCAAATTTTGATTGGGAGCCACGTCGCACGACCGCGCAATTGTCAGTTAAAGCGATGCAGTGCTGAATCGCAAAAAGGGGCCTGGTCCTTTACCTGCATTTTGGTCCGGGTCTTAAGTGGTTAATCACTCTTATTCCTATTACAAGGAATGTAAACATCGCTTGTAATAGGAATCTGTTGTGACAGGTCCTCTTTATGGAATGGAGGGATGCGGTTGTCAATAAGACCTCACATCTCTTCTCCAGGCTGGAAAGCATGAGATCGAGAAAAAAAATCACAGATCTCATGCTTACTAGCCGCGATCGTGGCTTTGTTTACATCCGGGTCCCGGGCATGACGTCATAACGTGGCAATATGGCACGGCTGGGCACGTACATGTACGTGGCTCTTTAAGCCCAGCCGTGGGGTCGCGCACGCCGCGGGCGTGTGCACGCGACCCGGTCTGAAGCTCCATGGCCGCGGACTTTGGGACTCGATCGCCGCTGGAGTCCCGCGATCGGTCCCCGGAGCTGAAGAACGGGGATAGGTGTATGTAAACACGGCTTCCCCGTTCTTCACTGTGGCACTGTCATCGATCGTCTGTTCCCTTTTATAGGGAATCACAATCGATGATGTCACACCTACAGCCACACCCCCCTACAGTTAGAAACACCACAAGGGGGCCCTGAAGGGGTTGTGTGACCTTATGTGTAACTCCCAAACTGCAATTGTCATTTTCACAGTAAACAATGCATTTTTATAGCACTTTTTGCTGTGAAAATGACAATGGTCCCAAAAATTTGTCAAAATTGTCCGATGTGTCCGCCATAATGTCACAGTCACGGAAAAAATCGCTGATCGCCGCCATTAGTAGTAAAATAAAATAATTAATAAAAATGCAATAAAACAACCCCCTATTTTGTAAACGCTATAAATTTTGCGCAAACCAACCGATAAACGCTTATTGTGATTTTTTTTTTTTTACCAAAAATAGGTAGAAGAATACGTATCGGCCTAAACTGAGGAAAAAAAACGTTTTATATATTTTATATTATATTATATATTTTATATATTTATATATTTATATTTATATATTTATTTTATATATTATTTTTGGGGGATATTTATTATAGTAAAAAAAGCACTCGTTTAGTGCTTTTTTTTTTCAAAATTGTCACGCTATAATTGTTTATAGCGCAAAAAATAAAAACCGCAGAGGTGATCAAATATATATTTTTTTTTTCAAAATTGTCACGCTATAATTGTTTATAGCGCAAAAAATAAAAACCGCAGAGGTGATCAAATACCACCAAAAGAAAGCTCTATTTGTGGGGAAAAAGACGCCAATTTTGTTTGGAAGCCACGTCGCACGACCGCGCAATTGTCAGTTAAAGCGACGCAGTGCCGAATCGCAAAAACTGTCCCGGTCCTTTAGCTGCCTAAAGGTCCGGGTCTTAAGTGGCTAAAGTGTAAAAAATAAATAATCGCCCCACCCCGACGAGCTCGCGCACAGAAGCGACCGCATACGTGAGCAGCGCCCGCATATGAAAACTGTGTTCCAACCACACATGTGAGGTATCGCTGCGACTGGTAGGGGGTTAAAAATATGAATGCAAGTTACTCACTAGGGGGAGAACCTCTGGGGGATTCCAGGATGGAGAAGGACCTGGGGGTCCTAGGAGAAGACAGACCCAGCAATGGCATGCAATGTCAAGCTGCAGCAAGCAAAGCCAACAAAATATTAGCACGCATAAAAAAGGGGGATATACTCCAGAGATAAAACTATAATCCCGCTACTTTATAAAACTCTGGTCTGGCCGCACCTGGAATATTCCGTCCAGGTCTGGTCACCAGTCCTCAGGAAGGATGTGCTGGAGAGAGTCCAGAAAAGGACAACACAATTAATAAGGGGGCTGGAGGACTTCCGTTATGAGGAATGACTACAAGCACTAAACGAGTATAAGCCGAGGTTGTCATCCCTTTTTTTGGGCTGAAAATGCCCCCCTCGGCTTATACTGAAGTCCGTGTACCTGGAAATATTGAGAGGCTGCGGGCGTCCATCGTTTAAAACTCGCGGTCTCCACTTGTCCCTTCCGTGATAGGCGGAACTCTGTCTCTGCTGAGAAACGCCTATCGCGAACGTTCTCTCTTCCTCACCCATCCCAGCAGACACTGTGTTCAGTGTTCCGCCAATCACGGGCGCCTTTTCATCCTCGGACAAGAGGACGTCCGTGATTGGCGGAACACTGAACACAGTGGCCCAGATTCAGGTAGCAATTGCGCCTGCGTAACCATAGTTACGCAGCGCAATTGCTGACTTGCGCCGGCGTAACGAGTTCTCCTGATTCAGAGAACTCGTTACGCCGACTGCAGCCTAAAATCTGCGTGGCATAAGGCTCTTATGCCACGCAGATTTTAGGCTGCATTCTAGCGATGACCGCTAGGGGGCGCTCCCATTGTGATCTGTGTATAGTATGCAAATTGCATACCAACACCGATTCACAACGTTGCGCGAGCCCTGCGTACGCAAATTACGTAGTTTGCGTACGTCGGGTTTCGCGTAAGGTTACACAATCTTATAGCAGGCGCAGCCAATGCTATAGGATACCCACGTTCCCGCGTCGCGATATTTAAAATCTACGTTGTTTGCGTAAGTGAATGGCGCTGGACGCCATTCACGTTCACTTTGAAGCAAATGACGTCCTTGCGACGTCATTTGCCGCAATGCATGTCGGGAAAGTTTCCCGACGGAGCATGCGCTCTACGCTCGGTGCGGGAGCGCGCCTAATTTAAATGATTCCCGCCCCCGGCGGGATCATTTACATTGCGCGCGCTTACGCCGGGCAATTTTGCCGGCACGCCCTCGCAATTTACGGAGCTACTGCTCCGTGAATCGAGGGCAGCGCAAAATATTTGCGTGGGCGCAGGGCAAAATCGTTGGCCTGTGCCTCCGCAAATATAGCGCAAGTCGTACCTGAATCTGGGCCAGTGTCTGCTGGGAAACCGAGGATGAGAGAACGTCCGTGATTAACGGAACTGGTGTCTGCTGGGAAACGTCCGTGATAGGCGGAACTGGTGTCTGCTGAGAAACGCCTATCACGAAAGGGACCGGGAGGAGACCGCGAGTTTTAAACAATGAATGGACGCCCGCAGACTGTCAATTTCAGGCACAGTGTCGATTGGCACAGTGAGTTTGCAATGGGCACAGTGAGGCGTGCAAATGGGCATTGTTGACCCTCTTTTCCACTTACAGTAGCTGCTGTATTCTCACCCTCGGCTTATACTCGAGTCAATACGTTTTCCCAGTTTTTTTTGTGGTAAAATTAGGTGCCTCGGCTTATATTCGGGTTGGCTTATACTGGAGTATATACGGTATTCTCCTTGAAGAAGAGGTGATATGATGGTGATCTACAAATATCATAATGGAGATCCCAGTGTAGATGGCAAACTATTCAGTCTCGGGGGTGTAAGAAGATACAGGGGCCACACAATGAGATTGGAGGAGTAGTGGTTTAACCTTAAAGAAGAAGTCCAGCTTTTTAGGTTGTAGACGAAGGGGGTGTGAGGGTCACATGAAATGTTCGGGCTGACTGCTGAGACCAGGTCGGGGTTGGAGACAAGGGGGTGGGATTGAGGGTCACATGAAATGATCAGGCTGACTGCTGAGACCAGGTCGGGTGGAGACAAGGGGGGAGGGGGGGTGTGAGGGGTCACATGAAATGATCAGGCTGACTGCTGAGACCAGGTCGGGGTGGAGATTAGGGGGTTGTGAGGGCCACATGAAATGACCTGGCTGACTGCTGAGACCAGGTAGGGGTTGGAGACAAGGGGGGGGGGGGGTGTGAGGGTCACATGAAATGATCGGGCTGACTGCTGAGACCAGGTAGGGGTTGGAGACAAGGGGGTGTGAGGGCCACATGAAATGACCTGGCTGACTGCTGAGACCAGGTAGGGGTTGGAGACAAGAGGGGTGTGAGGGCCACATGAAATGACCTGGCTGACTGCTGAGACCAGGTAGGGGTTGGAGACAAGGGGGGTGTGAGGGCCACATGAAATGACCTGGCTGACTGCTGAGACCAGGTAGGGGTTGGAGACGAGGGGGTTGTGAGGGCCACATGAAATGACCTGGCTGACTGCTGAGACCAGGTAGGGGTTGGAGACGAGGGGGTTGTGAGGGCCACATGAAATGACCTGGCTGACTGCTGAGACCAGGTAGGGGTTGGAGACGAGGGGGGTGTGAGGGCCACATGAAATGACCTGGCTGACTGCTGAGACCAGGTAGGGGTTGGAGACGAGGGGGGGGTGAGGGTCACATGAAATGATCGGGCTGACTACTGAGGCCAGGTAGGGGTTGGAGACAAGGGGGGGGGTGAGGGTCACATGAAATGACATGGCTCACTGCTGAGACCAGGTAGGGGTTGGAGACAAGGAGGTGGGGGTGAGGGTCACATGAAATGACCTGGCTGACTGCTGAGACCAGGTAGGGGTTGGAGACGAGGGGGAGTGAGGGTCACATGAAATGTTTGGGCTGACTGCTGAGACCAGGTAGGGGTTGGAGACGAGGGGGAGTGAGGGCCACATGAAATGACCTGGCTGACTGCTGAGACCAGGTAGGGGTTGGAGACAAGGGGAGGTGAGGGCCACATGAAATGATCGGGCTGACTGCTGAGACCAGGTAGGGGTTGGAGACAATGGGGGTGTGAGGGCCACATGAAATGACCGGGCTGACTGCTGAGACCAGGTCGGGGTTGGAGACAAGGGGGTGGGATTGAGGGTCACATGAAATGATCAGGCTGACTGCTGAGACCAGGTAGGGGTTGGAGACAAGGAGGTGGGGGTGAGGGTCACATGAAATGACCTGGCTGACTGCTGAGACCAGGTAGGGGTTGGAGACAAGGGGGGTGTGAGGGCCACATGAAATGTTTGGGCTGACTGCTGAGACCAGGTAGGGGTTGGAGACGAGGGGGAGTGAGGGCCACATGAAATGACCTGGCTGACTGCTGAGACCAGGTAGGGGTTGGAGACAAGGGGGGGTGAGGGCCACATGAAATGATCGGGCTGACTGCTGAGACCAGGTAGGGGTTGGAGACAATGGGGGTGTGAGGGCCACATGAAATGACCGGGCTGACTGCTGAGACCAGGTAGGGGTTGGAGACAATGGGGGTGTGAGGGTCACATGAAATGATCAGGCTGACTGCTGAGACCAGGTCGGGTTGGAGACAAGGGGGGAGGGGGGGTGTGAGGGGTCACATGAAATGATCGGGCTGACTGCTGAGACCAGGTCGGGGTGGAGATTAGGGGGTTGTGAGGGCCACATGAAATGACCTGGCTGACTGCTGAGACCAGGTAGGGGTTGGAGACAAGGGGGGGGGGGGGGGTGTGAGGGTCACATGAAATGATCGGGCTGGCTGCTGAGACCAGGTAGGGGTTGGAGACAAGGGGGGGGGGTGTGAGGGTCACATGAAATGATCGGGCTGGCTGCTGAGACCAGGTAGGGGTTGGAGACAAGGGGGGGGGGGGTGTGAGGGTCACATGAAATGATCGGGCTGACTACTGAGGCCAGGTAGGGATTGGAGACAGGGGGGGGGGGGTGAGGGTCACATGAAATGACCTGGCTGAATGCTGAGACCAGGTAGGGGTTGGAGACAAGGGGGTTGTGAGGGCCACATGAAATGTCCTGGTGGGCCTTGTGTTTGACACCTGTGCTCTATGCTATTTTTTAAATTTGAGTGGAAACCGTATGTAATGTTCATATCTGACTTGTAACATTTCTCCTCTTTCTTCAGTTCCCGTGTTTCAGAACCACCCCTTCCGCGGTATGACCAACTCCTACGACCCGTCAATGCCAGGTGATTTTGGCACATTCAACTACAACTCCCCAATGCCACGAGGGGCATGGAGGGGCCACAGAGTGCACAGGAGGAGAGAGGGGACATACCCATATCACAAACCTCTGCCATATTCATCTCGGATCTAGCAACTAGAGAAACCAATGGATGCCCATTAGTGGGCAGTGTACACCTCCTTTGTTTTGCCCTATCTCCCCTTCTACCTCCTGTTATCTCCCCACAAAGACACATGGGAAAATGTACTAAAACCATTTGGTTTCGTAGAATTCCTGGACAGGAACACGTTTTTTTTGCACTTTTTCTTGTTTTTGAAAGTTGTTGTTCATTTCAAGAAGCACTCAAAATGATTCCCTCGAAGTATTGACACTGATCTCTTGGCACCAAAACATTGGCAATGGCCCCAAAAAAGTTCAACTGCAAAATCCATTCCAGCAGAATTGGGAATTATTATTTTTTTTTTCTCTTGGAGCCCCCATGATTTAATTCCAGGAAGACTTAAACGTGCCTGGTGCTTTTTTTCACGTGCCTGGTGCTTTTTTCACGTGCCTGGGGCTTTCACAAATGTATCCTCCTGGAGCCCCCATGATTTCATTCCAGGAAGACTTTCACGTGCCTGGGGCTTTTTTCATGTGCCTGGGGCTTTTTTTTCACATGCCTGGCTTTTTGTTTCACGTGCCTGGGTCTTTTTTTCACGTGCCTGGGTCTTTTTTTCACGTGCCTGGGTCTTTTTTTCACGTGCCTGGGTCTTTTTTTCACGTGCCCGGGGCTTTTTTTTCACGTGCCCGGGGCTTTTTTTTCACGTGCCTGGTGCTTTTTTCACGTGCCTGGGGCTTTTTTCACGTGCCTGGGACTTTCGCAAAAGTATCCTCCTGGTGCCCCCATGATTTCATTCCAGGGAGACTTGCGTGCCTGGGGCTTTTTTCATGTGCCTGGTGCTTTTTTCACGTGCCCGAGGTCTTTTTTCACGTGCCTGGGACTTTTGCAAATGTATCCTCCTGGTGCCCCCATGATTTCATTCCAGGGAGACTCGCGTGCCTGGGACTTTTTCACATGCCTGGCTTTTTGTTTCACGTGCCTGGGTCTTTTTTTTACGTGCCTGGGGCTTCTTTTTTTTTCACGTGCCTGGGGCTTTTTTTTTTCACGTGCCTGGAGCTTTTTTTTGTCACGTGCCTGGGGCTTTTTTTGTCACGTGCCTGGGGCTTTTTTTGTCACGTGCCTGGGGCTTTTTGTGTCACGTGCCTGGGGCTTTTTGTGTCACGTGCCTGGGGCTTTTTGTGTCACGTGCCTGGGGCTTTTTGTGTCACGTGCCTGGGGCTTTTTGTGTCACGTGCCTGGGGCTTTTTGTGTCACGTGCCTGGGGCTTTTTGTGTCACGTGCCTGGGGCTTTTTGTGTCACGTGCCTGGGGCTTTCACAAATGTATCCTCCTGGAGCCCCCTTGATTTCATTCCAGGAAGACTTTCACGTGCCTGGGTCTTTTTTGTCACGTGCCTGGGTCTTTTTTTGTCACGGGCCTGGGTCTTTTTTTGTCACGGGCCTGGGTCTTTTTTTGTCACGGGCCTGGGGCTTTCAAAAATGTATCCTCCTGGAGCCCCCTTGATTTCATTCCAGGAAGACTTTCACGTGCCTGGGGCTTTTTTGTCACGTGCCTGTGGCTTTTTTTTCACGTGCCTGGGGCTTTTTTTTTCACGTGCCTGGGGCGCTTTTTTTCACGTGCCTGGGGCTTTTTTTTGTCACGTGCCTGGGGCTTTTTTTTGTCACGTGCCTGGGGCTTTTTTTGTCACGTGCCTGGGGCTTTCAAAAATGTATCGGTGTGAAGAGAAAAGTATTTTTTCGGAGTATGCTGCTAAGTGATGTTGAACATCCCTCGTTCTTTGAAGGAAGTTGGTTACACTGAAGTGTTCAAAGATATTTTTCTTATGTTAAAGCACTTTTTTATGTTTTGTGTTACATAGTTATATATATTAAGAGGTCTAATGACAGTATTTTTTTATTTCCCTGTTTTTGTAAAGTGACTGTTGCTAAAAAAAAAAAAAAAAATGTGGGCACCCACCTGCAAAAAAGATACTTTAATATTCTATAAGAAACCCTTAAAAGCCACCTGTAGCTAAAGCTGGCCATAGATTGTTAAAATTTTGTCCGGTTCAGCATGGACCATCTATGGTGGACTTGAGGAGTCACTTGTTGAAGTGTTGGCCTCTTGATCCAGCCGAATTCCATGCCGTCACTCGTACTCAATTGCTCGGTACAATAATGGCTTCCTATACAGAATGGGAGAGAAGGTTGCTTGAGATTCAAGAGCTATTGGAAGTGTGTGCTTCGGGCAGATCCTAACCAATGGGGAACATCCGTTGTCATCAACAGACAGCGCATTGGTCAACTGGCTTTTGAGGCTCTTCCAAGTTTGATGCACGTGACAGGTGCTCTTGAACATAGGTGGGACTTGCAGATGTTGTGTTTTCTGTGAAATAAAAGCTGTGAAATGAAAGCTGTGTGAGACCCCGACCTCATTTATTTTATTGTGAACCTGTGAAGAAAGGAGATCTAGGCAGGATACAGTGCCCATACCCCCTACACCTGCCCAGAGGTTCCTCCTAGTTATGAGCGCACTTCCTGCACCCGTCTCATGACCTCCAGATCCAAGCTTTACCACCTCCCCGACCTCCATCCAGTCTGGACCCTGCAAGTGTCCATAGAGGGGCCTTTACCTTGGTCTGATAGGAAGAGTCATCTTGGGTATGAGAGTCCACCAGGTACCAATGCCAGCGGGTAGCTGAGGTAGTGTTGGGTACTGGCTGTGCACCTATAGCTGGGATAGTGCTGATTGCTGGCTGTGCACCTATAGCTGGGATAGTGCTGGTTGCTGGCTGTGCACCTATAGCTGGGTTAGTGCTGGTTGCTGGCTGTGCACCTATAGCTGGGTTAGTGCTGGTTGCTGGCTGTGCACCAATAGCTGGGGGTGGTGCTGGTTGCTGGCTGTGCACCTATAGCTGGGATAGTGCTGATTGCTGGCTGTGCACCTATAGCTGGGTTTAGTGCTGGTTGCTGGCTGTGCACCTATAGCTGGGTTTAGTGCTGGTTGTTGGCTGTGCACCTATAGCTGGGTTTAGTGCTGGTTTCTGGCTGTGCACCTATAGCTGGGTTAGTGCTGGCTGTGCACCTATAGCTGGGTTAGTGTTGGTTACTGGCTATGCACCTATAGCTGGGATAGTGCTGATTGCTGGCTGTGCACCTATAGCTGGGTTAGTGCTGGTTGCTGGCTGTGCACCTATAGCTGGGTTTAGTGCTGGTTGTTGGCTGTGCACCTATAGCTGGGTTTAGTGCTGGTTTCTGGCTGTGCACCTATAGCTGGGTTAGTGCTGGCTGTGCACCTATAGCTGGGTTAGTGTTGGTTACTGGCTATGCACCTATAGCTGGGATAGTGCTGATTGCTGGCTGTGCACCTATAGCTGGGTTAGTGCTGGTTGCTGGCTGTGCACCTATAGCTGAGGTAGTGTTGGTTACTGGCTGTGCACCTACAGCTGGGTTTAGTGCTGGTTGCTGGCTGTGCACCTATAGCTGGGTTAATGCTGGTTGCTGGCTGTGCACCAATAGCTGGGGGTGGTGCTGGTTGCTGGCTGTGCACCAATAGCTGGGGGTGGTGCTGGCTGTGCACCAATAGCTGGGGGTGTTGCTGGCTGTGCACCTATAGCTGAGGTAGTGTTGGTTACTGGCTGTGCACCTATAGCTTAGATAGTGCTGATTGCTGGCTGTGCACCTGTAGCTGGTTACTGGCTGTGCACCTATAGCTGGGTTTAGTGCTGGTTGCTGGCTGTGCACCTATAGCTGGGTTTAGTGCTGGTTTCTGGCTGTGCACCTATATCTGGGTTAGTGCTGGCTGTGCACCTATAGCTGGGTTAGTGCTGGTTGCTGGCTGTGCACCTATAGCTGGGATAGTGCTGATTGCTGGCTGTGCACCTATAGCTGGGTTAGTGCTGGCTGTGCACCTATAGCTGGGTTAGTGCTGGTTACTGGCTGTGCACCTATAGCTGGGTTAGTGCTGGTTGCTGGCTGTGCACCTATAGCTGGGTTAGTGCTGGTTACTGGCTGTGCACCTATAGCTGGGTTAGTGCTGGTTGCTGGCTGTGCACCTATAGCTGGGTTAGTGCTGGTTGCTGGCTGTGCACCTATAGCTGTGTTAGTGCTGGTTGCTGGCTGTGCACCTATAGCTGAGGTAGTGTTGGTTACTGGCTGTGCACCTATAGCTGGGTTAGTGCTGCTGGTTGCTGGCTGTGCACCTATAACTGGGTTAGTGCTGGTTGCTGGCTGTGAACCTATAGCTGGGTTAGTGCTGGTTGCTGGCTGTGAACCTATAGCTGGGTTAGTGCTGGTTGCTGGCTGTGAACCTATAGCTGGGTTAGTGCTGGTTGCTGGCTGTGAACCTATAGCTGGGTTAGTGCTGGTTGCTGGCTGTGCACCTATAGCTGGGTTAGTGCTGGTTGCTGGCTGTGCACCTATAGCTGGGTTAGTGCTGGCTGTGCACCAATAGCTGCGGTGGTGCTGGTTGCTGGCTGTGCACCAATAGCTGGGGGTGGTGCTGGCTGTGCACCAATAGCTGGGGGTGGTGCTGGCTGTGCACCAATAGCTGGGGGTGGTGCTGGCTGTGCACCAATAGCTGGGGGTGGTGCTGGCTGTGCACCAATAGCTGGGGGTGGTGCTGGCTGTGCACCAATAGCTGGGGGTGGTGCTGGCTGTGCACCAATAGCTGGGGGTGGTGCTGGCTGTGCACCAATAGCTGGGGGTGGTGCTGGCTGCTGGTGATCAATATACCCTATCAATGAATAATTGAGAAGAATCTGTCAGCTCAAGAGTCAAATCCAAAGCCTTGTTATGGATGGAGTGGGGGAAGGGTTAGAGTCCCCTATTGGAGACTTTCTTCCTCCAAGTTTGGAAATAAGAATTCAAGTTTTTGCTGCTTTAAGACCTTTTTCATGGTTATGTGTTGGGTCATTTCTCTCAACTTCTCAGGGCTATGGTGATATCGCCCAACAGAGTGTGGCCTTAAGGTGTTCAGATAAATTTATTTTCCAATAAAGTGTTTCTATAAAATCTGTAGTTTTTGCCTTTTTTTTGACATATCCTCCAACTAGTTTCGCTGCAAACACACCGCTTCCTCAGGAGGAATGATCTAGAACAGGGGTCTCCAGACTTTTCAAGCAAAGGGCCAGTTTACTGTCCTTTGGTTACAGTCCAGCCCCCCTAATCAGTTTGCCATCATTGGTTTTAATGGGATAAATGTCCTATTGTTGATATCAATGAGGAGATTAGTACCCCATTCAGGGTGGCGGTAGGGGAATAATGCCCCACCATTGGTGTCAGTGAATGAAATAGTGCCCCAAAGGCCAGATAAAGGCAAGGAAAGGGCCACATCTGGCCCCCGGGCCGCAGTTTGAAGGCCACTCATGCATTGTACCAATAGATACTAAGGGCTAGATTCACGTAGGGTTACCCCGGCGTATCGGTAGATACGCCGTCGTAACTCTGAATCTACGCCGTCGTAAATTTAAGCGTATTCTGGAAACCAGATACGCTTAAATTAGGCTAGGATACGAGCGGCGTAAGTCTCCTACGCCGTCGTATCTTAGGGTGCAATATTTACGCTGGCCGCTAGGTGGCGCTTCCGTTGAGTTCGGCGTAGAATATGTAAATGACTAGATACGCCGATTCAGAAACGTACGTACGCCCAACGCTATTTTTTTACGTCGTTTACGTTAGGCTTTTTCGGCGTAAGGTTGCTCCTGCTATTATGAGGCGTACGCAATGTTAAGTATGGACGTCGTTCCCGCGTCAAATTTTACGTCGTTTGCGAATAGGGCTTTGCGTAAATTACGTCCACGTCGAAGGCATTGACGATTTGTGGCGGAATTTCGAGCATGCGCACTGGGCCGTTCGTTAAAGACGTCATTTATGTGGGGTCATGTTTTATTGACATAACACCCCCACCTCTTCTCAATTTGAATTCGGCACGCTTACGCCGGCTGATTTACGCTACGCCGCCGCAACTTACGGAGCATGTGCTTTGTGAATACTGCGCTTGCCCGTCTAAGTTGCCGAGGCGTAGCGTAAATAGGATACGCTACGCCCGCACAAAATTACGTCCCCCTACCTGAATCTAGCCCAAAATCTCATAAATTGGCGACTAGTTTCACTGCGAACACGCCGCTTCCTCAGGAGGAATGATCTATAAGACAGATGATACAGTAAGCCATGAGACAAATGCATTGTAATTAACATTTTCAGTACAGCAAAAGGTATAACAAGGAGACTTGCTCACCTATCGGGTCAATTGCATACAATGCAGGACCCCCGATGGTCATTGTATGTGATAATGTTGGAGAACCGGCTTCAGGGGACCGATCGTCGCGGCTTGAACCAGCAGAGAGGAAGACTGTAGACCACAAAATAAGTAGGTGATATGCCTAGATAAATGGATCTCCTCTTCTTTTCTTCTCCCCTATTAGTCCAAATTTTATTTTTGAGGATTCATTTCATTATTGAACAACTATAAGGTTCTCGGTCAATCCAAAATGTTAATAAACCTCAAGCCTGAATATTCAATTAACCACTTCCAGGACCGGCTCACGCCTATATACGTCGGCACTATGAAGAAGGATATCTTCGTTATGGCAGCAGCTAGCTACCATTACCCCCGATATCCTCTTCAAGTGAGCGGTCCGGTTTAAGATAAGTGGTCTCTGCGGCAGATTCGCTGCAAAATCACTTATTGTCGGCGCGAGAGGGGGCTTCCGATGCCCTCCGCTGCTTACTGAAGTCATCAGTAGCAACGGAGGTGATCGGATCCTTCTTCCTGCTCGGTATGGATACGAGTTAGGGAAAGATGGCCCCCACCTGTCTCCATAGCAGGGCTGAAGCAACGTCGCTACCGCCCATATCTCTTAACCACTTCCATACCGGGCCTATTCTGGCACTCCTCTCCTACAAGTACAAATCATCTTAATTTTTTTTAATTACTCAGAACCCTCAAACATTAACGTATTTATCGGGGTATTGCAAGCTCCGGCGCATAGCGCGCACCCCTAAAGTGGACCAGCAATTCCTGTAAAAAAAACATTTTAGTACTTACAGTTTTGGTGTCTTGCGCGGCGGCCTCGTCGGGTCCGGCGTCCGTTTGCGGCTTCGGGTGTCCTCTTCGTCGGGTCCGGCGGCCTTCTGCGATGTCCTCCCCGCTCGATCCCCGCTTTCCCGCACAGAGTTTGAACACTGCGCCGGCATATACCGAGCGCAGTACACTCGTGTATAGTCGGGCAGGCTCGGCTACTCTCGCGCTCACGTCCAGGACGTGAGCGCGAGAGGAGCCGAGCCTGCCCGACTATACACGAGTGTACTGCGCTCGGTATATGCCGGCGCAGTGTTCAAACTCGGCGCGGGTATCGGCGTATATCGCGCACCCACGATTTTGCTCTGATTTTCAGGGCAAAAAAGTGCGCGGTATACGCCGATTAAATACGGTATATACGTTTTTGTTTTTTTTTAGCAGACACCCTAAGGCAGTGGTCTCCAAACTGTGGCCCTTTGCTTGCCTTTATCCGGCCCTTGGGGCACTATCCCTCCCATTGATACGAGACCCTATTCTGCCCTCTGACAATGGAGCACCATTTCTCCCACTGACACAACTAATAGAGCACTATTCCTCCCTATGATACCAGCAACGGGGCACTATTCCTCCCTTTAATACCAGATGTTCACTAACAATGATGCCAGGAAAATTTCCACTCCCGCTGGCCAAAGTCCGGCCCTCCAAGAGTCTGAAGGACAATAAACCGGCCCTTTGTTTAGAATGTTTGGAGACCCCTGCCCTAGGGAATAAAGTGGCGGTCATTGCAACTTTTTATCTTGCCCGGTATTTCCGCAATCATTTTTTTCAAACGCCTTTTTTTAGGGAAAAAAACTCTTTCATGAATTAAAAAAAATAACATCCGTAAAGTAAGTCTCATTTTTTTGTATAATGTGAAAGATGTTACGCCGAGTAGAAAGATACCCAACATGTCACGTTTTTAAAATTGGAATGGCGCCAAACTTCAGTACTTAAAAAAATCACCATAGGCGTTCCCTCCCGTCGCCTGTAAGAATGATCAAGTGGCGGAACTGCGGCTATGATCATTCTTGCTGTGCCAGCTGGACATAATTATATCTGAATGATGCCTGTAGCTGCACCCGTCATTCAGATACACCCCCCCCCCCCCCCCGAAAGTCTGTGACGTCATATGACTGCTTGCGGTAGGGAAGTGGTTAAAGGGCCATTTTTTTTTATTGCATTTTAGTGTAAATATGAGATGTGAGGTCTTTTTGGGCCCCAGATCTCATATTTAAGAGGACCTGTCATGCTTTTTTCTATTACAAGGGATGTTTACATTCCTTGTAATAGGAATAAAAGTGACACCTTTTTGTTTTTTAAAACGAAGTGTAAAAATAAAAAGTAAAATAAATAAGAAAACAAAAAAAAGTTTAAATGTGCCCCGTCCTGAAGAGCTTGTGTGCTGAAGCGAACGCATACGTGAGCAGCGCCGTGATCGGAAGAGCAATAATTCTAGCCCTAGACCTCCTCCATAACTCAAAACACGCAACCTGTAGATTTTTTTTTTTAACGTCGCCTATGTAGATTTTTAAGAGTAAAAGTTTGTCGCCATTCCACGAGCGGGCGCATTTTGAAGCGTGACATGTTGGGTATCAATTTACTCGGCATAACGTTATCTTTCACAATATCAAAATTATTTATTTTTTCATAAAAGAATGCTTGTAAGACCAATGCGCCAATACGGTGTGACAGAAAAACAGTAAATTGGATGTGACCTGGCGCACATACAGGTCATTCTCAAAAAATTAGCATATTGTGATAAAGTTCATTATGTAATGTACTGATAAACATTAGACTTTCATATATTTTAGATTCATTACACACAACTGAAGTAGTTCAAGCCTTTTAATTGTTTTAATATTGATGATTTTGGCATACAGCTCATTAAAACCCAAAATTCCTATCTCAAAAAATTAGCATATTTCATCCGACCAATAAAAGAAAAGTGTTTTTAATAAAAAAAAGTCAACCTTCAAATAATTATGTTCAGTTATGCACTCAATACTTGGTCGGGAATCCTTTTGCAGAAATGAGTGCTTCAATGCGGCGTGGCATGGAGGCAATCAGCCTGTGGCACTGCTGAGGTGTTATGGAGGCCCAGGATGCTTCGGTAGCGGCCTTAAGCTCATCCAGAGTGTTGGGTCTTGTGTCTCTCAACTTTCTCTTCCCAATATCCCACAGATTCTCTATGGGGTTCAGGTCAGGAGAGTTGGCAGGCCAATTGAGCACAGTAATACCATGGTCAGTAAACCATTTACAGGTGGTTTTGGCACTGTGAGCAGGTGCCAGGTCGTGCTGAAAAATGAAATCTTCATCTCCATAAAGCTTTTCAGCAGATGGAAGCATGAAGTGCTCCAAAATCTCCTGATAGCTAGCTGCATTCACCCTGCCCTTGATAAAACACAGTGGACCAACACCAGCAGCTGACATGGCACCCCAGACCATCACTGACTGTGGGTACTTGACACTGGACTTCAGGCATTTTGGCATTTCCCTCTCCCCAGTCTTCCTCCAGACTCTGGCACCTTGATTACCGAATGACATGCAAAATTTGCTTTCATCCGAAAAAAGTACTTTGGACCACTGAGCAACAGTCCAGTGTTGCTTCTCTGTAGCCCAGGTCAGGCGCTTCTGCCGCTGTTTCTGGTTCAAAAGTGTCTTGACCTGGGGAATGCGGCACCTGTAGCCCATTTCCTGCACACGCCTGTACACGGTGGCTCTGGATGTTTCTACTCCAGACTCAGTCCACTGCTTCCGCAGGTCCCCCAAGGTCTGGAATCGGTCCTTCTCCACAATCTTCCTCAGGGTCCGGTCACCTCTTCTCGTTGTGCAGCGTTTTCTGCCACACTTTTTCCTTCCCACAGACTTCCCACTGAGGTGCCTTGATACAGCACTCTGGGAACAGCCTATTCGTTCAGAAATTTCTTTCTGTGTCTTACCCTCTTGCTTGAGGGTGTCAATGATGGCCTTCTGGACAGCAGTCAGGTCGGCAGTCTTACCCATGATTGCGGTTTGGAGTAATGAACCAGGCTGGGAGTTTTTAAAAGCCTCAGGAATCTTTTGCAGGTGTTTAGAGTTAATTAGTTGATTCAGATGATTAGGGTAAGAGCTTGTTTAGAGAACCTTTTCATGATATGCTAATTTTTTGAGATAGGAATTTTGGGTTTTCATGAGCTGTATGCCAAAATCATCAATATTAAAACAATAAAAAGGCTTGAACTACTTCAGTTGTGTGTAATGAATCTAAAATATATGAAAGTCTAATGTTTATCAGTACATTACAGAAAATAATGAACTTTATCACAATATGCTAATTTTTTGAGAATGACCTGTACAGTATAACACACACACATGGCGACCGCCATCCCTAGATTAGTTTATAGAAAAGGAGAGCTGTGGGACCTTAAATGAGGCACCGTCCTGTCGGAGAAGGACAAGAACAACATAAAATTGATGTTGCAGTACATGATTTATTGTTCTGTTTGAGGAAAATATTGTATCCAATAGTCACATGACTTACACCAAATATGCTGCTCATAGCATGCAATACAAATAGGAAATGGACATAATAAATGTATATGATAAAACCACTTAAGCCCCGGACCAAAATGCAGCTAAACGCCCAGGCCAGGTTTTTGCGATTCGGCACTTCGTCGCTTTAACAGACAATTGTGCGACGTGGCTCCCAAACAAAATTGACGTCCTTTTTTTCCCCACAAATAGAGCTTTCTTTTGGTGGTATTTGATCACCTCTGCGGTTTTTATTTTTTGTGCTGTAAACAAAAATAGAGCGACAATTTTGAAAAAAATGCAATATTTTTTACTTTTTGCTGTAATAAATATCCCCCAAAAATATATATAAAAAAACATTTTTTTTCCTCAGTTTAGGCCGATACTTATTCTTCTACATATTTTTGGTAAAAAAATCGCAATAAGCGTTTATCGGTTGGTTTGCGCAAAATTTATAGCGTTTAGAAAATCGGTGATTGTTTTATTGCATTTTTATAAATGTTTTTTTTTTTTTTTTTTTTTTTACTACTAATGGCGGCGATCAGTGTTTTTTTTCGTGACTGCGACATTATGGCGGACACTTTGGACAATTTTGACACATTTTTGGGACGATTGTCACAGCAAAATTGCATTGTTTATTGTGAAAATGACAGTTGCAGTTTGGGAGTTAACTACAGGAGTTATGTTTCACCTAGTGTGTGTTTACAACTGTAGGGGGGTGTGGCTGTAGGTGTGACGTCATCGATTGTGTTTCCCTCTAAAAGGGATGACTCGATCGATGCGCCGCCACAGTGAAGCACGGGGAACCGGGTTTACATACGGCTCTCCCCGTTCTGCTCCGGGGAGCGATCGCGAGGGGGCGGCTAGAAACGAATAGCCGCCCCCTCATCCCGGATCGCTCCCACACGATTTCCGACCGCCGCATGTAGAGGGGGGGGGGGTGTCCCGATCGGACCCCCGACCCGCGGAAAGGCAGGGACGTACATGTACGCCCATCTGCCTGTGCGTGCCATTCTGTGGACGTATATGTACATGCGGCGGTCGTTAAGTGGTTAAAAAACATATAGTATAGAAGCAGGTGTTGGCATCTAGTGGCACTCAACGCATTTTTTTGGCATTACAGCCATTCATCAGGAGTGTTATGACGTAATATACTGGAAAGGAAAATGGACAGGGTTAATGATAATGCCCTTGGGATTAGGGAGGACAGAGAGTCCTAACAAGGTGGAGACCGATTGCGAAACTTACTGCACAGCCTCAAGGCCGAGTCTGATATCTGCCAAGGAAAGTGGGGGGTACGGGCACGACATCTTGAGACGGGGGAACCCTCCGAGGATGAAGAGCAGCGCCCAGAGCACAACACGGTGGTCACAGCATGATCCAAATACTATGTATACATGAGGAGTGCATAGTGTTCCTGGAACAAATGTGTCAGAAATTGATTAATTAAAAAGTGTAAAAGTAGTGTAGCAAAATATCTGTGTTCCCACAGGGGGACTACATGGGGGGGGGCAATGTGTGTAAAAAACAAACAAACAGAGGGAGGACAAAAAAAAAACATACCAAGAGATGGTGACTGAGCGCCCAGCGATAAGGGAGACCCGTGCGTAGGATCAGGGTGTGATTCTTTGTGGTTGAGTCAAGCAAATGAACCATCGGTTACTCCAAAGCTCCTACATACTCCCATTCCCAGGTGGGGCCCTGATTAGCAGTACTGATGGGCACTGATAGGAGGCACTGGTGGCCACTAATTAGCAGTACTGGTGCCCACTGACTACCAGTGGTGACCACTAATTAGCAGTACTGATGGGCACTGATAAGAGGCACTAGTGGCCACTGATTAGCAGTACTGATAGGAGGCACTGGTGGCCACTAATTAGCAGTACTGATGGGCACTGATAGGTGGCACTGGTGGCCACTGATTAGCAGCACTGATAGGAGGCATTGGTGGCCACTGATTAGCAGTTCTGGTGGCCACTAATTAGCAGTACTGATTGGCACTGGTGGCCACTGATTAGCGGCACTGGTGGCCACTGATTAGCGGCACTGGTGGCCACGGATTAGCAGTACTGGTGGCCACTGATTAGCAGTACTGTTGGGCACTGATTATCAGTACTCATGGGCACTGATAGGTGGCACTGGTGGCCAATGATTAGTAGTACTGATGGCCACTGATTAGCAGTACTGATGGGAGGCACTGGTGGCCACTGATTAGCAGTACTGGTGGCCACTGATGGGCACTGATTATCAGTACTCATGGGCACTGATAGGTGGCACTGGTGGCCAATGATTAGTAGTACTGATGGCCACTGATTAGCAGTACTGATGGGCACTGATAGGAGGCACTGGTGGCCACTGATTAGCAGTACTCATGGGCACTGATAGGTGGCACTGATGGCCAATGATTAGCAGTACTGATGGCCACTGATTAGCAGTGGTGGCTACTAATTAGCAGTACTGGTGGCCACTGATAGGTGGCACTGGTGCCCAATGATTAGCAGTACTGATGGGCACTGATAGGTTGCAGTGGTGGCCACTAATTAGCAGTACTGATGGGCACTGTTGGCCACAGTTTATAATGTGGTAAAGGGCTGCCGTGATTGGCCCTTTCCCCCCAATCTGTGATCAGCTGAGTCCAAAGAACTCGGTGATCAGAGCACGCCGCAGGGGTCCGATGGAGGATGTCCATGGATGCCCTCCTGGCAAAGTAAGCCCGCGCTGTAGCCATCTTTCGTCTATAGTGAGGGGGTTAAACATCACATACACGGCACTTTTGCAATGGGAATAATCGTACTCATAAAAAGGGTTATTAGGCTGCATTCACACTGATCCACGCTGCAGCACTGGGCAGCTGTTGGCTACACTGAGCCATAGAATTCTATTATATCCTGTGGGTTTTGTGCGCTTTCTAAAAGGCCAGTGCAGCTCACCCACAGTGCGGGGGAAACCACAGCGCATGGAAGCCGCTTTATAAGGGGGGGGGCAGTAAAACCCCATAATGCATTGTGGCCCTTGCTCTTCAAAAGGTTGAACACCTGTGGTCTAAATGGAGCCTTACCTGAAAAAGGGGTTGAGAAACAACTGTAGTAGTATAGGACAGAGTCACACTAATGTAACATATATGATCAATGTGAGAAGTCCACTTGAATATCACTAGATGAAAAATGCAGTCCCCTTGATATAGGAAGGTATGGTTGTCCTCCCTATGCCGGGGGACAATTTTTTTTAAACAAATAAATACCTGAAAAGTGTGGGGGGGGGTACATTTGTAGTCAGCCCCCCTTTTACAGCTGTTCTGTGAAGCCCTTAGAGGTTTATTAGAGAACCTTAGTGAACAAACAGCATCACGAAGGCAAAGGAACACACCAGACAGGTCAGGGATAAAGTTGTGGAGAAGTATAAAGCAGGGTTGGGTTATTAAAAATCTCCCAAGCTTTGAAGATATCACAGAGCTTCTGTTCAATCCATCATCGGAAAATGGAAAGAGTATGGCACAACTGCAAACCTACCAAGAGATGGCCGTCCACCTAAACTGACCGGGCCGGGCAAGAAGAGCAGTCATCAGAGAAGCAGCCAAGTGGTCCATGGTAACTCTGGAGGAGCTGCAGAGATCCACAGCTCAGGGGGGAGAATCTGTCCACAGGACAACTATTAGTGGTCTCTCCACACATCTGCCCTTTATGGAAGATTGACAAGAAGAAAGACATTGGAGAGAGAAAGACATAAGAAGTCCTGTTTGCAGTTTGTGAGAAGCCATGTGGGGGAGGGGACACAGCAAACATGTGGAAGAAGGAGCTCTGGTCAGATGACACCAAAATGTAAGCCTTTAAACAAAACGTTATGTGTGGGGGAAAACAAACACTGCACATCACCCTGAACACACCATACCCACCGTGAAACATGGTGGTGGCAGCATCATGTGGTGGGGATGTTTTTCTTCAGCAGGGACAGGGAAGCTGGTCAGAGTTGATGGGAAGATGGATGAAGCCAAATACAGGACAACCATAGATGAAAACCTGTTAGTCTGCAAAAGACTTGAGACGGGGGGGGGGGGGGGGCGGAGGTTCACCTTCCAGCAGGACGACTTTTTACTATACGTACCTTGAGTTTATATGTTTTAGTCAACCTACTTCTAATGACCATCTCTACCTCTGGACCCTCTCCCCCGTCGCCTAGTTTAAAAACCCCTGTAACTTTTTGGCCATCTTTACGCCAAGCTGATCTGCACCCTCCTCATTTAGGTGCAGTCCGTCCCTTCTATAGAACTGGTAAACGACTGAGAAGTCAGACCAGTCCTCCAGGAACCCAAACCCCTCCTTACTACACCAGCTCCTCAGCCGCTTGTCCCTATTCTCCCTCTGCCTTTCTGGTGTGGCGCGATGTACCGGTAGTATTCCTGAGAATACCACCTTTGGAGGTTCTTTTCCTCAATTTAGCTCCCAAGTTCCTAGAATCGTTCTTGAGGACACTCCATCTGACTTTGTTATTGGTGCCAACGTGCACCATGACAGCCGGGTCTTCCCCAGTCCCTCCCAGTAATCTGTCCACCAGATCCGTGATGTGCCGAACCCGAGCGCCCAGTTCTCCTTTTAAGAATTGAGTCCCCTACCACCTGAATCTGTCTTTCCTTTCCCTTCCCCCCCCCCCCCACTCTCACTGGAGGAGTTCTTCCCCCGGCAGCTAGGAGAGTCCCTCAGCTCCAGCAGTGCTGGTCCCTGACCGGTTTCACCAATGTCACTCAATGGAGCGTACTTATTGGGATGCTCCAGCCCTGGATCGACCTCCCTGGCACTTCCCCCTCTACCCTTCCTGACTGTCACCCATCTACTCTCTCCTAGTGCCTGCACCTCTGTCTCCACCTGCCTCTTTGCTGGCCCCTGCCGGGTACATTCCCAACTCTCCTTTAGTGCGGAGGGTCTTCCCAGTGCTGACAGTTGCTTCCCCAGTTTCAGAACTTGGGCTTCCAGGGAAACAATGTGCTTCCATTTTGCACAACAGTATTCGCCATCGATCGGATGATCAAGTAACGCATACATGCCACAAGATGTACACCGAGTCGCATCTCCACACCCGCCGGCATCGTACCTACTAATTTAATGAAGATTAGAGATTATACCCTGTCCATATTGCCCAACAACTAGCTTCCTGACACTACTACTCAACAGGACAATACACAGGTACTCAACAGGACAATACGCAGGTACTCAACAGGACAATACGCAGGTACTCAACAGGACAATACGCAGGTACTCAACAGGACAATACACAGGTACTCAACAGGACAAGACACAGGTACTCAACAGGACAAGACACAGGTACTCAACAGGACAAGACACAGGTACTCAACAGGACAAGACACAGGTACTCAACAGGACAAGACACAGGTACTCAACAGGACAAGACACAGGTACTCAACAGGACAATACACAGGTACTCAACAGGACAATACACGTACTCAACAGGACAATACACAGGTACTCAACAGGACAACACACAGGTACTCAACAGGACAAGACACAGGTACTCAACAGGACAAGACACAGGTACTCAACAGGACAAGACACAGGTACTCAACAGGACAAGACACAGGTACTCAACGGGACGATACACAGGTACTCAACGGGACAATACACGTACTCAACGGGACAATACGCAGGTACTCAACGGGACGATACGCAGGTACTCAACGGGACGATACGCAGGTACTCAACGGGACAATACGCAGGTACTCAACGGGACAATACGCAGGTACTCAACAGGACAATACACTGCTACTCAACAGGACAATACACAGGTACTCAACAGGACAATACACTGCTACTCAACAGGACAATACACAGGTACTCAACAGGACAATACACAGGTACTCAACAGGACAATACACAGGTACTCAACGGGACAATACGCAGGTACTCAACAGGACAATACGCAGGTACTCAACGGGACAATACACAGGTACTCAACGGGACGATACGCAGGTACTCAACGGGACAATGCGCAGGTACTCAACGGGACAATGCGCAGGTACTCAACGGGACAATGCACAGGTACTCAACGGGACAATGCACAGGTACTCAACGGGACAATACACAGGTACTCAACGGGACAATACACAGGTACTCAACGGGACAATACACAGGTACTCAACAGGACAATACACAGGTACTCAACGGGGAAATACACAGGTACTCAACAGGACAATACACAGGTACTCAACAGGACAATACACATGTACTCAACAGGACAATACACAGGTACCCAACAGGACAATACACAGGTACTCAACAGGACAATACACAGGTACTCGCAGACCAACGTGCACCCACTGACCAATGTGCAAACCGCTTTCGCCTTTTCTTTTTCCTTCTTTCTCCTTTTTCTTTTTTCCTTATCTCCCCCCCTTTTTTTTATTTTCTCTTTGTTTTCCATCTTTTTTTTATTATTATATTTCCCTTCTCTTTTTTCCCTCCTTCCCCCCTCCCCCTTCTTTTTTTTCATTCTCTTTTCTTTTTTCTTCTCTTTCCCACCCCCCCCCTTCTTTTTTTTTCTTCTATTTTTCCTTCTTATTCCTTGTTCCTTCTTTTTCCTTTTTTTTTCCTTCTTTTTCCTTTTTTATCCTTTTTTGCTTCTTTTTCCTTTTTTATCCTTTTTTCCTTCTCTTTACCCCCCCCCCCCCCTTCTTTTTCCTTCTTTTTCATTTTTCTTTTTTCCCCTTTTTCCTTACCCCCCCTTTTTTCTTTTCTCTTGGTGTTTCATCTTGTTTTTTATTATTGTATTTCCCTTCTCTTTTTCCTGATCCCCCCCCTTTTAGTTTTATTTTCTTTTGTTTTCCTTTTTCTTTCCTTCTCCCCCCTCCCCCTTCTTTTTTTCATTCTCTTTTCTTTTTCCTTCTCTTTCCCACCCCCTTCTTTTTTTTTCCCTTAACTTTTTCCTTTTTTTCCTTCTCTTTACCACCCCCCTTCTTCTTTTTTTATTTTCCTTTTTTCTCTTCTCCCTTCCCCCCTTCTTTTTCCTTTCTCTTTTCTTTTTCCTTTTTCTCTTTTTTTTTCTTTTTTTCCCTTCTTCCTTCTTTCCCTTTTTCCTTTTTTTTTCTCTTTTCTTTTTCTTTTTCCCTTTTTTTTCTCTTTTTTTCCTTCTTTGTTTTTTTTTTTTTTTCTGCCTTTTTTTTATATATATATATATATATATATATATATATATATATATATATATATATATATATATATATATATATATATATATATATATATATATATATATATATATATATATATATATACTTCAAAATTCATAGAGGAAGTAGCAATATCTTGGGAGCACACAGAGAATGTTGTACTACTGCTAATAAAGTAATAGGAAAATTTATTCTTACCTGAAATTTTCTTTTCCTGTAGTCCGTAGGCGGCACACAATGGGTTAAGCTTTCTCCTAACCCCAAAAGGAAGAAAGAGTTAAACTAGCAGTGAGACAAGTTAGATTTAATTGATTGCCCATAGTGGGACCACCTGTCCCTGCCCTATAAACTGCCCCCAATAACACCAACACACGTATTTTATGCAGCAATAGAGTAAATTTAATGGGAGGGAGAGCTGTGCCGCCTACGGACTACAGGAAAAGAAAATTTCAGGTAAGAATAAATTTTCCTATTCCTGGTCGTCCTACGGCGGCACACAATGGGATTTGCAAAGCAATGAAAAAAAGGGGGGGATCAATGGTTTAAAGCCGCCTGAAGCACTCTTGAGCCAAAGGCCGATCCCTCGGACGATACTACATCTATTCTGTAGTGCTTTATGAAGGTGTTCGGTGAAGCCCACGTCGCCGCCTTACAGATCTGGTCCATTGGAATATGATACCTCTCTGCCCAGGACGCAGCTGTAGATCTTGTAGAGTGAGCCTTAAGGAGAAGAGGGGAATCTTCGCCTTCCAAAAGGTAACAGTGTTTGATAGTGTCTCTTATCCACCGTGCCAGTGAAGATTTACTTGCTTTTTTCCCCTTGTTTGGGCCTTGGAACTGTAGAAACAGGGCCTCAGACTGTCTGAACATCGAGGTTCTCTGCAAGTAAGCAGAGATGATCCTCTTTACGTCCAAAAGGTGTATGTTATCTTCAGATCTATCTTTGAATACAGGCAACACAATTTCCTGATTGATGTTTGAGGAGGTGGAAACCTTGGGGAGGAAACCCGGCATAGTTCTAAGGACTACTGCGTCCGAAAGTAATCTGAGATAGGGCTCCTTGGATGACAGGGCCTGCAGTTCACTTATTCTTCTGGCGGACGTAATTGCTACCAGAAAAGTGCACTTGAATGTGAGGAACCTTAAGGATGAACTCTCCAGAGGCTCGAAGGGAGGTAATGTTAACCTTTTTAGTACTAAGGGCAAGCTCCAAGCTGGCAATGGTTCTTGGAAGACTGGTCTTATTTTATTAATTGCCTTGAAAAACCTGCTGACGAGAGGAGCTTTTGAAAATATTCCGTTCAGGCAGGAGTTAATAGCAGTCAGCTGGACCCTTAGGGTGTTTGGCTTCAGGCCCTTTTGGAAGCCCTCTTGTAGGAATTGTAAGAGAGATGCTACCTGTTCAGGAGAGGATGAAGTCCTGGCGCACCAGGCGGAGTAGAGGGACCATATCCTGCCGTAGACTTTCAAGGTAGCGGGCTTCCTTGAAGCCATGAGGGTAGCTATAACCTCCTGCGACAGGCCTTGAGCTGTCAAGGATCTGAGTTCAAATTCCAAGCCGCAAGCTGGAGTTTCTCGAGGTCCGGATGTAGCATCCCTGATTGGAGAAGAAGGTCCTTCTGGATGGGTAGTTTCCAGATCTGGTTCCTTGCCATATTCAAGGCTAGCGGAAACCATGCCCTCCTGGGCCAGAATGGTAGGATTACTACTGCTCTCACCTTCTCGTCCCGAATCTTCTGCAGTACCTTCGGGATCAGCGGAGTCGGGGGAAAGACATAGACAAAAAGTTTCCTCCAGCTCATTGAGAGAGCATCTATTGCTAGCGGACCCCCCATACTGGAAAGGGAGCAGAACCGGGGGAGCTTTTTGTTCTGGGAATTCGCCATAGCATCCATCTCGGGTAAACCCCACTTGGAGGTGATCTTCCTGAAAACCTGAGGGTTTAGTTCCCACTCCCCTGGCAAGATCGAGTTTCTGCTGAGCCAGTCCGCTCTCACATTGTCTACACCCCTGATGTGGGTGGCCGTCAGGGAAAACAGGTTTTCCTCCGCCCAGAGCATGATGCGGGCACACTCCTTCTGCATGGAGGGGCTCCGTGTTCCTCCCTGTTTGTTCAGGTAAAAGACTGACGCCAAATTGTCTGACTGTACTTGAACCGACTTGTGGAGAAGTTCGGACTTGAAATGAATGAGTGCCTTCCTGATCGCAGTAAGCTCTTTTAAGTTCGAAGACATCTGAAGCTCTCTCCGAGACCAGGCCTCTTGTACCCAGTGGTCCCCTACATGGGCACCCCAGGCTGAGCCTGAAGCATCCGAGGTGAGGACTGTTTGAATCGGAGTCCTGAGGAGTCTGCCTCCCCGGAAACGTTGAGGGTGTATCCACCAGACGAGGTCCTTCCTCACTGTGGGAGAAATGATGATAATCCTGTCCAAAGAGTCTTGGCTCCTGTCCCATTGGGACAGGATGCAGTTCTGAAGCATCCTGAAGTGGGCCCTGGCCCATGGAACAGCTTCCAGGGACGAAGTCATCGTACCTAGGACTTTCATTGCCTTCCTCACTGAGCAGTGATTGGATTGTAGGAGATCCCGCACTGCCTGTTGGGCATTGGAAGCCCTCTGAGGAGAAAGGAACAGCTTCATCTGAAGGGTGTCTATTGTGAACCCAAGGAAGGAAATGACTGGAGTAGGGATCAGAGAGGATTTCTTTATGTTCACGATGAACCCGTGAGAGTCCAGCATTCGGAGGGTCTCGAGAAGATGTTGTCTTAACACAACTTTCGAGGGAGCCCTGACTAGCCAATCGTCCAGATAGGGTGTCACATATATCCCCTGTAGGCGAAGGGCTGCTGTCAGGACCACCACGACTTTTGTGAAGACTCGAGGTGCTGAGGTGATGCCAAATGGTAGGCAAGTAAACTGATAATGGAGAATCTGATGGTTGCAAATCAGAGCTAACCGTAGATACTTCCTGTGAGATCTTAGGATAGGGATGTGCAAGTATGCGTCCTGGAGGTCGACTGACGCTAGGAAGTCTCCCTCTTCTATGTTTGCAATGGCAGACCGAATCGACTCCATCCTGAATTTGCGTTTCACGAAAAACTGGTTTAGGAAAGAGAGGTCTATTACTAGCCTCCACCCCCCGGAGGCTTTGGGAACTGCAAAAATTGGGGAGTAGAGGCCCTGGAATTTCTCCCGATCTGGAACTTCTTCTAGAGCATGCTTTTTTATAAAATCCCCCACTAACTCTAGAACTACTGGGTTGGAGGGTTTGTTGAGCGTGAACCTCTGCGGAGGAAAAGAACTCAGCTCTAGGGAGTACCCTCTGGAGACGATGTCTGTTACCCAGGAGTCCGATGATGTCTTTTGCCAGACCTGAGAAAAAAACCTCAGCCTGCCTCCCACAGGAGGAGAGGCGTTGGTGGCGTCAGGCTTCTTTGGGCTTGTTGAAGGGCTGCTTTTTGGCCGCGGTTGCATCCTGCTTTTTCTTATAGAACGGTCTTCTGCCCCGAAAGGAAAAATTCTTCTTTGGGGAGTATCTGGATCTTCCATAAAAAGGTCTATTAGGCCTCCTCCTCTCTACGGGAAAAGATGCGTCCTTCTCCTCATTGTAAGATTTAAGGATGTCCTTCAAATGAGGGCCAAACATGGATGAAGGGTGAAAAGGCATATTAACAAAACTGAATTTAGAGGATAAATCACCCGTCCATTGCTTTATCCAAAGCGCCCTTCTAGTCGCATTAGATAAAGCGAGGGATCTGGATGAAAACTTTAGAACATCTACCGGGGCATCACATAAAAATTCCGCGGCAGACTTCATCATATGAACATCTTTTAGCAAAGATTCTCTAGACACCCCCTCTTCTATATCTAAGGATAATTGACTTAGCCAGACCCTTAGTGCTCTAGCTACTGGAATTGAGGAGGCTGCAATTTTTGAGGTGGAGGCTGCAGCCAGATAATTCTTTTTGGCTAAGCTATCCGCCTTGCGTTCTAAAGGGTCGGACAATTTGGAGGATTCGTCAGAGGGAAACAGCGACTTTTTTACCATCCGGGCAGCCGCCAGATCCAGCTTGGGTGGATTTTCCCATTCGGACGAAACCTTAGAATCCAACCTATAAGAGGTTTTAAAGCGGGCTCCTGCATCAGTTTTTTTGTCAGGGTTGGGCCAGTCTTTCTTGAACCAGTCAGCAAGAATGGGGTGAAACGGAAACTTCATATCTGGGATTTGAGGAAAGTAATATAATTGGTCTTTCTTCGGCCTAGCCGACACATCCTTGGATGACTCTATAGTGTCCTTGACCGCCGACAGCAGCTTGGGAACTTTGTCTTTGGGTAATAAATACAAATCGTCATCTAGGTCCTCAAATAGTATCTCCTGATCCGAAGAGGAAGCACTACATTCCCCAGAGGAGATAGTTGCAGTGGGGGAAATACCCCTGGAACTTCTCTTTCTTTTCCTGGGCACCAAAGAGTCCTTAATTTCTTTAAAGGTATTGGACATTTCCCCTTTAAACCACGATAGAAATGAGTTGGTATTGTCAGACGGGTTTAAACATGATGCACAGGTGTCACTTGTATAAGACTCCGGCATGGGCTGCTCACATTTGCTACAAAAGGTGTGTTTGGACTTTCTCTTGGCTTTACCAGAGGACGCCATCTGGGAAAAAAACAAGAGATAGAGAAATCCCTCTTTAGAACTGCCAAAGCCTCCACACTGGTGTCTCAACAGAAATCCCAAGACATGCTCTTACCTCTGACCGGCCAAGGGATCTGCTGCCTAAGGCTGAGTGTAGCCATAGCAGATCCCCGCCGGCCAGAAATAGTGTGGACACTCAGACCGGAAGTGACGCGGCCGCGGTATGTGGGAAACCCCCCAGAGATGAGACCCCTCTGCTATCCATACCATAGTTAAACTAGTAGTGAGACCGATAATGTATGTCCCCGAGTGGGTGTAGAGAGGTAAACGGTCGCCACAGGCGCTTACCTTACCGTCCCTCCGGTCTCTGGACGCGATCTCCGGAACTCCCGGAAGTGCGTCATCAATACGCGCGGTCCACTGTGACGTTTCCGGCCTGTGGAGCGCAAACAAGCCTCTGGTATCCATGTAGCCGTTTGGACGGGGAAAGTATGGCGGCCTCTCGGGAGATACTTCCTGCTGCCGGACCAGAGGATGATGGGGCACAGGCTGAGGGACCGGAGATAGCACCCGGTATACAGCCTCCCCTCCGCTCAAGAACCCGGAAGCACCGGGGGTGAGCACTTGCCTCACGACTTCTTCTTCTTCTTCCAGGTATGAAGAAAGAAAAAAATACGTGTGTTGGTGTTATTGGGGGCAGTTTATAGGGCAGGGACAGGTGGTCCCACTATGGGCAATCAATTAAATCTAACTTGTCTCACTGCTAGTTTAACTCTTTCTTCCTTTTGGGGTTAGGAGAAAGCTTAACCCATTGTGTGCCGCCGTAGGACGACCAGGAAAAGGTAATTAGTCTTAAAGAGACTAATAAATTGTTGTTTTCCTTTTCCTTCTCTTTCTCTTTTCTTTCCTTTTTCCTTTTTTTTTCCCTTCCTTCTCTTCGTTTCTCTTTTATTTTTTATTTTTCATCTTTTTTTTATTATCTAATATTCTTCAAAATTCATAGAGGAAGTAGCAATATCTTGGGGGCACACAGAGAATGTTGTACTACTGCTAATAAAGTAAAAGTAATTAGTCTCAAAAAGACCAATAAATTGTTGTTTTCTTTCTCTTTCTCTTTTTTTCTCCTTCTCTTTTTCCTTTTTTTTTCCCCCTTCCTTCTCTTCGTTTCTCTTTTAGTTTTACATTTTTTTTCCATCTTTTTTTATTTTCTAATATTCTTCAAAATTCATAGAGGAAGTAGGAATGTCTTGGGAGCACACAGAGAATGTTGTACTACTGCTAATAAATTAAAAGGTAATTGGTCTCAAAGAGACCAATAAATTATTGTTTGCAAACAACCAATGTCTATAAAACAAAATAACAATCTTTTATAATGTCTTTAAGTCGTGCAATTATTTCTGAGGAAAATAATTAACTGCCGCTGTGCTCTGCTTCTAATGTTATTACATATCCATCTGAGCGCGTTCTTTAGGGAATCACAGATATCATGTTAAGAAATGCGTTTACGGAAACAACAACTTACAACCCAAACAATGTACACTTTTAATAAATAAAAAAACGTCCCTATGTCAAATTCTAAATTTCGATTGTTAGTCATGTTTCAAACAACCCAAGCAGAAGTATTACGAGGGCTGTATTATAAACGGGATACTGAGAAAAGCGGCAGTGTCAATCAGGGAAACCTTCGTCCAAACCTTTATCCAGAGCATGAAAACAGACTAACCTGGTGATTAGACACTGGCCCAGTGCCCAGCAGTTTATTTAAACACTTCTAACTAAGGCAGGTGTGCACCCCAGAGAGACATGAGTTGCACTGCTGAGTAACAGATTTCTGGTGGCGAAGGCCCAAGGCTGATTTCTACACTTTCAGGCTGGGTTCACACTACTACACTACTTTCATCCTACTTTGCTCTGCTACATCGGTCCTACATTTATCCTACATTGGTCCTACATCCATCCTACTTTCATGAACAGGATACTACTTTGGTCCGACTTCAATGATATTCAATGGGCCTGAAGTAGGATCAATGTAGGACCAAAAGTAGTACAGGGAGCATTTTCAAAGTCGGACCGACTTGTGTAGGACGCTACAAGACGCTCTCATAGGGAAACATTGAACACAGAGCAAAGTAGGATGAAAGTAGTGTAGTAGTGTGAACCCAGCCTCAAAGTACAACCATGAAGCGCCTCTTATTCCACAATGAGAGAAGCTCTCCCCCCATTTCAAATTTAGCACCTTCATATGACTACTGGGGACCCTCTCATTCCACACCCAGCTAGCAATCACTATTTGGCCAGCAGATGCCTCCTGCTATACTTAGCCAGCATATAAGACATCCAGGTACAACCCCTTATGGCACTGCTACCATCCATTATGTAACCAGATGCCCCCTTTATTCTACAAAAAGCCCGAAACATGGCTAGGACATCTCATATGGCAGCCACTTACACCACTGTGTATCGCACTGCCACAATGCCAGTCCCTTATACAATATGTCAATGCCACCTTTTCCCCTCTTTACCCTCTCCACAGGAGTGTTCACCTCTGCCCCCCTTTACCCACTCCCCAGCAATGTCCTCTTTTGCCCCCCTTTACCCCCTCACAGCGGTGACTATCTTTGCCCCCCCCTTACCCCCGGTGTCCTCCTCTGCCCCCTTTTACCTCTCCTCGGGCAGTATCCTCCTCTGCCCCCTTTTACCCTCCCCAAAACAGTGTCCTCTGCCTCCCTTTACACCCTTCCCAGAGCAGCGTCCCCCTCTCCCCCTTTACCCTTCCCCACAGCAGTGTCCTTATACCCCCATCACAGCAGTGTTCCCCCCCACAGTTGTGTCATCCTTTGCCCCCACAGCACTGTCCTCCTCTGCCACCCCTTTACCCACCACCCACAGTGTCCATCTCTGCCTCCCTTTACCCCCTCACAGCAGTGTCCATTTATGTCCTCCTTTACACCCAACAGCAGTGTCCTCCTCTGCCCCCTTTTACCTCTCCTCAGGCAGTATCCTCCTTTACCCTCCCCACAACAGTGTTCCTTGCCTCCCTTTACCCCCTTCCCAGAGCAGTGTCCTCCTCTGCCCCCTTTACCTTCCCCCATAGCAGTGTTGTTTTACCCCCATCCCCACCACAGCAGTGTCCCCCCCCAAGCAGTGTCCTCTTCTGTCACCCTTCATATCACCCCCTCCCCCCATATCCTCTGCCCCCTACATCTTCTCCTCCTGAGAGTGAGTCCTCTGCCCCCGTCATCTTTCACAGCTGTGTAGCCCCTTCACTCTCCGACTTCACAGGGGCACACAGCAGAGAGGAGCTAACTTTTCATGCTACCAAGCTAATAAATTGTGGCTAGGACTGCCCTGTGTCCTAGCAACAAATCATCTGCCAAGTACCTTCAAAGGTTGACTTGGGCAGCTGCCGCTCCTGCCCAGTGCCTCCCGTCCTCCTCTCTGCTGTGAGAATGAGAGCGGCAGAGGGTAGGGGGAAAAGGCCAGCTCAAGTCCGGATGGGATAGGGACTCGGTCCAGCTTCGGACTACGGTCTACCATTTTAGTGATGCTTGCTCGGTCATACAAAGGCCCACATGTAGGTGTCTTTCTAGGTATTAGCTCTAGAAGCCAAGTAATACAGAGCCTATGTTTTCTTCAGTCAAGATTCACCATTTGCTGTAGAGCTAGAAGAGCTCACTTTGAAGCTTCCTTAAATCAGCTGATCCCCGGCATTGCAATGGAGGCAGTACCTGGACCTCACTTTCTCCAATCGTCCTCCAGGACAAGCCTCTGAGACCTAGGGCTCCTCCCACCGGACAGGAAACATGAACCCCATTCTAGATAAAAGGCAATCCTCCAGGCTCACACCCAGATTTGCAGTCCAGGGACCTCGCCTGTGAAATGCACTACCAACCACCATCCGACTGGAGTCGGACCACTTGGCCTTCAGGAGAAAGATTAAAACCCATCTCTTCTGAGGTCAAGGGGTTCCTTACCCATGAAATGGATACAGCGCCCAGAGGCGATTCAGTTCGCATGTGTTGCGCTTTACAAGTCTCTCACTCACTCAGTGGTGGCCCGTTCATTAGGGGTGCCTGGGGGGTCGCCCCCTCTCTCCACACCATCCCCTATATCGGGGGTGTCAAACTCAATTTCATTGTGTGCCGCATCAGCATTATGATTGCCCTCAAAAGGGCCGGTTGTAGCTGTAAGATTAGATGTCCAACGCATCCTCTGCCCTTACATTAGATGTCAAGAGCCACCCCACCATCAGAAGTTGAGTCCCCCACTCGCCTTTGCATCACAGTGCACCCCCCTTTCTTTATGCTGCTGCTGGGAAGAAGCTGAATGCATTGCTTGAAAGTAGGGGTCTGGAAGAGGACCAGAGGAGGGCTAGGGCTCTCCTGCAGGTGCAAGGCCTGCGGATTCGGCCCGTGGGCCTGGTGTTTGACACCTGTGCCCTATATGCATTGTGGATAGATTCATGCATCCAGCCCCTTTCAGGGCACCGGGCACATGAATTACAGAGGCCGTTTTTTTTTTTCAAAATAGGGTGGGCTCGGGTCGCAGAGAATGTGCTCAGAGCCCACCCAGGTGTGTTACAATGGCGAATTAATATTCGCCGTTGAAACACTGATCCTCAATCCGGCCAATCAAAAGCAGGTGTGAGACCCATTTTCCAATTGGCCAAAAAGAGAAGACTCACAATTGGCTGCCGAGGAGGGAGGAAACGGAAGCCACCACCCCCGCCTTGATGACCCGTGGCGAGCAGGAGAACGGGAGGCAGCCGCTGCTGAGCAGGGGAAGCCGCTGGTCATGGGGTAAATGCTACTGACCGACCGTGGGGCACACTGTTTTCAACCGGCGGCCACTGGTCACAACTCAGTATTAGTGTTTCCTCTGGAAGCATAGGTTGCACGTAGTGGAACCCAGGGAGCTCTAGGTTTCAGAGGCTGACCAGAGGAGCTTCCTTAACCACTTAAGGACCGCCTCCTTCACATATACTTCGGCAGAATGGCACGGCTGGGCACAGGCACGTACCTGTACGTTGCCTTTAAGAGCCCAGCCGTGGGGCATGTGCGACCGACACGGTCTGAAGCTCCGTGACCGCGCCCGCGGGAACCGCGAACCTGATCGCCGCCGGTGTCCCGCGATCGGTCACAGGCCTGAAGGACAGGAAGAGGTGTGTGTAAACACACCTTCCCCGTTCTTTTGTGTGGCAGTGCCACTGATCGTCTGTTCCCTGTTATAGGGAACGACGATCAGTGATGTCACACCTACAGCCACGCCCCCCTACAGTAAGAATCACTACCTTAGGGCACACTTAATCCCTTTGCGCCCCCTAGTGGTTAACCCCTTCACTGCCATTGCCATTTTCACAGTAATCAGTGCTGGGGAAGAGCACCCAAACCTTGACTCCACTGCTGCCATCTACTGCACAGGGGTGGGAAGAACACCCCAGCACAACAGAATGAGCCCACAGCACAGCCAAGCTGAGACAGAGACCCTGTTTTGAACATAACAATTTGGATCAGAGTTAAACTACACTCTGATCTCCCTCTAAATTTTTATTTTATTTTTTATTAAAGGGACAATTTTTTTTTTTAGAGGTCCCCTGGGGCCCAAAGGCCCCCAGGGCCCTGGATGGAAACCCCTCCTTTTTTTTATTTATTTTTTATAAAAAAAATATTTTTTTTCTAATATATTTTTATTTTATTTTTTATTAAAGGGCCAATTTTTTTTTAGGGGTATGGGGGGCCTGGAGATCCCCAGGGCCCCCGGATGACAACCCCCCCTTTTTTTTATATAAAAAATATATATTTTTATATATATATATATATATATATATATATATATATATATATATATATATATATACACATATATACGTATATATATTTATTATTATTATTATTATTAAAGGGCCCAGAGGTCCCCAGGGCCCCGGATGGCAACCCCCCTTTTTTTATAAAAAATTTTTTTTTTTTTATATTATTTTATTTTTTTTTTTTTTTTTTTTTTTTATATATATATATATATATTTTTTTTTATTAAAGGGCTCAGAGGTCCCCAGGGCCCCATGTGGCAAACACCCTTTTTTTTATTTGTTATAAATGTTTATTTTTTTATTTTTGTTTATATATATTTATTTTTTATGTTTTTATTAAAGGGCCCAGAGGTCCCCAGGGCCCTGGATGGCAACCCCCCCCCTTTTTTTTTTATAAATGTTTATTTTTATTTTTTTTATTAAAGGGCCCAGAGGTTTCTTTTTTTTATTATTATATATTTTATTTAATATATTTTTATATATATATATATATTTTTTTTATTAAAGGGCCCAGAGGTCCCCAGGGCCCCGGCGTAATTTGGAGCATGTGCACTGGGATACGTTCACGGACGGCGCATGCGCCGTTAGTCAAAAACGTCATTTACGTGGGGTCAGCCTTCATTACCATACAACACACCCACAGCATGGATAATTTGAATTCCGCTGGCTTACGCCGGACCACATACGCTACGCCGCCTTAACGTAGGGCACAAGTTCTCTGCTCCAGGGAGCCCATGCCTGAAGCTGTGTAAGGGGCCCCATAATTCCTGATGGCTGCCCTGACAGCGGCTGGGTACCGGGTGCCGTGATCGGCTGTGTCCAGGTCATGGTACCAGCACATCACGGTGCTTGCAGCTCCCGCCAGCTTGCACTAGGTTTACTGAGTGGGTTGGCTAAGTGGTTAAACTAAAATTGTTCAAATAAAAAAAAAAATTAAACTTGAAAAATAAATGTTTTTCTATTTATAGATTCCGTAGAAAATAAAATACAATTTTTTTTTGGAAAAAAAAAAATGTTGTAAAACCAAAATCAGCCCCCCCCCCCAAAAAGAATATGTATGTTTCGTCAGTTCTGGTTCCGGTCTTTTGTTTACCGGCTTCTACAAGCATCTGATCACACCGAGATTTGAAGGCCAGAGATTTGGGGTCTAATAGATCCCCAGATGTATCAGTAAAGAGCATTGGGAACAGTTTGGGTGACGGCCCCTTCCTGTTCCAACATGACTGTGCACAAAACAAGGTCCCTAAAGACATGGATGAGCCCGTTTGGGGGTGGAGGAACTTGACTGGCCTGTATAGATTCCTGACCTCAACCCGAAAGAACACCTTTGGGATGAGTTAGAGCGGAGACTGTGAGCTAGGCCTTCTTGTCCAACATCCGTGCTTCTGGAAGAACGGTCAAAAATTCCCATAGACACACTCCTAAACCTTGTGGACGGCCTTCCCAGAAGAGGTGAAGCTGTTAGAGCTGCAAAGGGCGGGGCCAACTCAACATTGAACCCTATGGACTAAGACTGGGAGGCAATTAAAGTTCATGTGTGTGTAAAGGCACTGGCGTTGCTAGGTGGCAAAAAGACCAGGGGCTTCAGCCCGAAGTCCAAAGCCGGAACCGGGGGGAGGCTAGCGTTTTTCGGGGGGGGGGGGACGGAATTAGAGGTGTTGTATGTGGAGAAGCGTTTTTTTGGGGCTGGGCGGTGGGGTTGTGTGACTTACCAGTGCCCATTAATGCTGACCATTGCCCATCAATGCTGACCAGTGCCCATCAATGCTGACCACTGACCTACCTGCACTGACCTATCTGACCAGTGACCTGCATGACCCAACACACACTGACCTACTGACAATGGCATAGATACACACACACTGACTTACCCGTGGTGTCAGTCACTTGTCACTGTCAGAGAGGAGCTGCCATGCCGAGGAGAGGAGCTGCCATGCCGAGGAGAGGAGCTGCCGTGCCGAGGAGCAGAGGGAGGAGAGCCGCCCGCCCGAGCAGGGATATTTGCATTTTGAAATTCCCACCTTCTGGAGACTCTGCAGGCTATGATGGACGCACCACGTCACACGTCCCATGGTCCTCCTGGATTGGCGCTGCAGGCTCCAGAAGGCGGGACCTATGGCACTCGGCCGAACTCGGCCCCAGCCGCACTCGGCCAAACTCGGCCCCAGCCGCACTCGGCCCCAGCCGCACTCGGCCAAACTCGGCCCCAGCCACACTCAGCCATACTCGGCCCCAGCCGCACTCAGCCAAACTCGGCCCCAGCCGCACTCAGCCATACTCGGCCCCAGCCGCACTCGGCCCCAGCCGCACTCGGCCAAACTCGGCCCCAGCCACACTCAGCCATACTCGGCCCCAGCCGCACTCAGCCAAACTCGGCCCCAGCCGCACTCAGCCATACTCGGCCCCAGCCGCACTCGGCCCCAGCCGCACTCGGCCAAACTCGGCCCCAGCCGCACTCAGCCATACTCGGCCCCAGCCGCACTCGGCCCCAGCCGCACTCGGCCAAACTCGGCCCCAGCCGCACTCGGCCAAACTCGGCCCCAGCCGCACTCGGCCATCAGATCGGTCCCGGGCCCCGGCGCTCGGGGCCAACAATACAAATCATCGGTAAATAGATTCAGGGCTTTTCGAGGGCCCATTTGGGGCTTCAGCCCCCCAAGCCCGGGCCTAACGATGCCCCTGTGTAAAGGGCAGGCGTGCCAATAGTTTTGGTAATATATTGTATATGTGAGAAGTGTCAGAATTGATCTGGGGGGGGGGGGGGGGGTCAAGTTAACCACTTGACCCTCCAGATCAATTCTGACACTTCTCACATATACACCATATTACCAAAGTATTGGGACACCAGTAATGACAACGTCACCACTGGAGGTGTCTCTGAGCGATGCAGAGGTGGGAATTCCCCTTTGTATCGGAACTATACAGATCTCACGTTTGGGAATTGTAACTACTTAATGATCTGTTTGCCAATAAATAAATAAATAATTCTCAGATGTTGCAGATCTGCCACCTGCTCCCCTAATAATGAGTCCCGGATGGACGGTCCTCCTTTTATTATAAAGATTCCGAGTTTTTCACCAACCGCGTGCAACGCCGAGCACTTCCATTTACCACAACAAAGGAGCACCTATGCCGAGATGTATAGCGATGAGCCATCAAAGAACAGGTATGATAGAGAGCAAGGAAAAAAAGAAATTGCATAGGCCAGTGATGGTGAACCTCGGCACCCCTGATGTTTCGGAACTACATTTCCCATGATGCTCCACTACACTGCAGAGGACATGAGCATCATGGGAAATGTAGTTCCAAAACATTCGGAAGTGCCAAGAGTCGCCATCACTGCTCTAGATGATATTTTGCGATTATAAAGCCCAAATAATAGATGTCTCAATGTCGAACATGTAAAAAATTGTAATTCCTACACCACCCCCGAGCCCAACGCCAACGCCAACGCCACTTCTTGGACAATTACAGAGCAACTAATAAGAAGCCGCAGAGGGGGAACAACGCGACTGATCACACGGGACCCAATGTGTGTGTGTGGGGGGGGGTTAACCACTTCAGTACTGGTACGTTGCGGGGGGGTTGAAGTGGTCATACCGAGATGATGCCTGCAACTACAGGTATGGTTTTTCTTTTCAGCCCGCGATGTGTTTTTTTGTCTTTATAAAAGCGATCCACCGGGCACAACCCCCCACCCCCCCTCCCCGCACCACCTTTCCAGGCTCTTCTGTGCCACTGTAGAGCCCAGGCGCTCCCCGACAGGTCATGTTTTCAGGCCGTCCATTATTTTGCGCAGGTGATTTGATCAAGTTTTACAGTAGTTGGTTATTTAATATTTACCACCGTATAGAGATTTTTAAGACTAAATTGCCTTTTATTTTAAACTTTACATATTAAAGGGGTTGTAAAGGTACAATTTTTTCCCCTTCTTCCCCTTTTTTTCCCACTTCCTTTACCTTAGTGCCGTCCTCCTTCACTTACCTCATCCTTCCATTTTGCTTTTAAATGTCCTTATTTCTTCTGAGAAATCCTCACTTCCTGTTCTTCTGTCTGTAACTCCACACAGTAATGCGAGGCTTTCTCCCTGGTGTGGAGTGTCGTGCTCGCCCCCCTCCCTTGGATTACAGGAGAGTCAGGACGCCCACTAACACACAGCTCCTTTCTCTATCTGCAATGTAGAGAGCGTCCTGACTCTCCTGTAGTCCAAGGGATGGGTCGAGCACGACACTCCACACCAGGGAGAAAGCCTCGCATTACTGTGTGGAGTTACAGACAGAAGAACAGGAAGTGAGGATTTCTCAGAAGAAATAAGGACATTTAAAAGCAAAATGGAAGGATGAGGTAAGTGAAGGAGGACTGCACTAAGGTAAAGGAAGATATTTAGGAGAGAAAAATTACCTTTACAACCTTTTTAACTAAATTAACCACTTGAACACCGGGCACTTAAACCCCCTTAATAACCAGACCAATTTTCAGCTTTCGGTGCTCTCACATTTTGAATGACAATTACTCAGTCATACAACACTGTACCCAAATTAAATTTTCGTCCTTTTTTCCCCACAAATAGAGCTTTCTTTTGGTGGTATTCAATCACCGTTGGCTTTTTTATTTTTTTGTGCTATAACAGAAAAAAAGACTGAAAATTCTGTAAAAAAAAAATGAATTTTCTTTGTTTCTGTTATAAAATTTAGCAAATTTGTAATTTTTCTTCATAAATTTTGGCCAAAATGTATACTGCTACATATCTTTGGTAAAAATAAGTACAAATTGGTGGATATTATTTGGTATTTGTGAAAGTTATAGAGTCCACAAGCTATGGTGCCAATCTCTGAAAATTGATTACACCTGACGGATCTCATTTCTTGAGACCCTAACATGCCAGAAAAGTACAAATACCCCCCAAATGACCCCTTTTTGGAAAGAAGACATTCCAAGGTATTTAGAAAGAGGCATTGTGAGTTTTTTGAAGTTGTCATTTTTTCCCACAATTCTTTGCAAAAATCAAGTTTTTTTTTTATTTTTATTTTTTTTTCACAACATTTTCATATTAGCAGGTTATTTCTCACACACAGCATATGCATAGCACAAATTACACCCCAAAACACATTCTGCTATTCCTCCTGAGTATGGCGATACCACATGTGTGAGACTTTTACACAGTGTGGCCACATAGAGAGGCCCAACATGCAGGGAGCACCTTCACATGTGTGAGACTTTTACACAGCATGGCCACATAGAGAGGCCCAACATGCAGGGAGCACCTTCACATGTGTGAGACTTTTACACAGTGTGGCCACATAGAGAGGCCCAACATGCAGGGAGCACCTTCACATGTGTGAGACTTTTACACAGTGTGGCCACATAGAGAGGCCCAACATGCAGGGAGCACCTTCACATGTGTGAGACTTTTACACAGCATGGCCAAATACAGAGGCCCAACATGCAGGGAGCACCATCAGGCGTTCTGGAGCACCCAGGACAATTCTGACATTTTTCTCCTACATGTAAAAATCATCATTTATTTGCTAGAAAATTACATAGAACACCAAAACATTATATATATTTTTTTAGCAAAGACCCTAGAGAATACAATGGCGGTCGTTGCAACTTTTTATCGTGCACGGTATTTGCACAGCAATTTTTCGAACGCGTTTTTTGGGAAATAAAACTGTTTTGTGCTTTAAAAAAAAAACAGTAAAGTTAGCCCAATGTTTTTGCATAATATGAAAGATGAAGTTACGCAGAGTAAATAGATACCCAACATGTCACCCTTCAAAATTGCACACGCTTGTGGAATGGCGCCAAACTTCGCTACTTAAAAATCCCCATAGGTGACGCTTTAAATATTTTTACTGGTTGTTGCTCTATTTTTGTTTATAGCGCAAAAAATAAAAAACGCAGAGGTGATCAAATACCACCAAAAGAAAGCTCTATTTGTGGGGGAAAAAATTACGCTAATTTTGTTTGGCGTTTGTTTGTTTTGTTTGTTTGTTTTGTTTGACCGCGCAATTGTCAGTTAAAGCGACACAGTGCCGAATCGCAAAAAGTGGCCCAGTCAATGAACAGCAAAATGGTCCGGGGCAGAAGTGGTTAAAGTGGTTGTAAACCCTTACAGACCACTTTAACCTACAGGTAAGCCTAGATTAAAGGGTCACTAAAGGAATTTTTTTTTTAGCTAAATACCTTCCTTTACTTTACTGCAGTCCTGGTTTCATGTCCTCATTGTTCATATTTGCTCTGATGTTGCTGTAATTCTTCTCTGTTCTGAACAGTCTGTTTCCTGATGAAAAAAGTCATGGGAGCTTTCTCTCTGTGGCACTAATCAAGGAGGTGTGATTACTGTGTGTCTTAAACCCCTCAGAACCAATCACTTTCGTTTTACAAACCATCACTGCCCTGTATTGGCTCTGTGTCTCTGTACTTCACAGAAGCATGAAACTAGATGCATAAACGAAACTGAAACTGTAGGTACATTATATGATTGATTTTTATCTATTTTTAATCATTTTAAAAGGAATCAGTTAACTATTATGTCTCTATACCCTGTAAACAATCATTTCAGCAATTTTTTACTTTAAAAGTCCTTTAAGGCTTACCTGTAGGTGCTTGAAATATCTCCTTAACCTACACGGTTTCGGAGGTATTTGCAATGTTCCCGAGCGATGCCTTCTACTGCGCATGCGCCGTTACAAGCTGGGGTCATGCCGTGACACTTGGCGTCACATGACTCCGGCCAGTCACAGAGCCAGAGTTTGCGGCCCCCGGGAAGGAAGAGGGGTGAAGAATGGACGCTCACTCAGGGACATCTCAGGCTTCTCCTGCAGGTAAGTGTCATATAATGGGAGGGAAAAATTGTTTTATATATATATTTTTGGGGGATATTTATTATAGCAAAAAGTTAAAAACATATTCATTTTTTTCAAAATTGTCGCTCTTTTTTTTTGTTTATAGCGCAAAAAATAAAAACCGCAGGGGTTTGGGAGCCATGCTTATTGCAATTTTTTTTTTTTTTTACCATAAATATGTCGAAGAATACATATCAGCCTAAACCGAGGATTTTTCATATATATATATATATATATATATTTTTTTTTTTGGGGGGGATATTTATTATAGCAAAAAGTTAAAAATATATTATTTTTTTATTCAAAATTGTCGCTCTTTTTTTTTTTTGTTTATAGCGCAAATAATAAAAACCGCAGAGGTTTGGGAGCCCTGCTTATTGCGATTTCTATTTTTATTTTTTATATATATATTTTTTTTTTTACCAAAAATATGTAGAAGAATACGTATCTGCCTAAACTGAGTAAAAAAATAGCTTTTTTGAAAAAAAATTGGGGATATTTATTATAGCAAATAGTACAAAATATAATGCAAAAAATAAAAAATCACAGAGGTGATCAAATACCACCAAAAGAAAGCTCTATTTGTGGGGGAAAAAAAGAACGTAAATTTTGTTTGGGAGCCACGTCGCACGACCGCGCGTCCAATTGTCAGTTAAAGCGTGTGGCGGATCGCAAAAAAGTAGCCTGGTCTTTGGCCAGCCAAATGGTTTCCTGCGCCACTTATCGTTCCTCGACGTCTGCTACTCTTCATCCATCATGATAAGGATGCTGAAAGACTTGGCCTCCTATAATACGTCCATCTCGGTCGCTGGTTGTGAACTTCAGATGCTCTCCTGTAAAAAAAAATAAGTAAAATAAAAAAATGTAGATTAAAAAAAAAATTAAAACGCCCTTGTCACCGGTAGCTCGCGCTCAGAAGCGAGCGCACGCGTAAGTCCCGCCCACGTATGTAAACGCCGTTCAAACCGCATATGTGAGTGATCGCCGCGTGCGTTAGAGCGCGTGCAACAATTCTAGCGCTAGACCTCCTCTGTAACTCTAAACTGGTAACCTGTAAAAATGTTCAAAGCGTCGCCTATGGAGATTTTTAAGTACCGAAGTTTGCCGCCATTCCATGAGTGTGCGCAAAATTTTAAAGCGTGACAAGTCGGGTATCTATTTACTCGGCGTAACTTCATCTTTCACATTATACAAAAAAATGGGGGTAACTTTACCGTTTTTGTTATTTTTTAATTCATAAAACCGTTTTTTTTTTTTTCAAAAAAAGGCGTTCAAAAAATGATTACGCAAATACCGTGCAAGATAAAAATTTGAAATGACCGTCATTTTATTCTCTAGGGTGTCTGCTAAAAAAAAAAACATATTTAGGGCCAGATTCTCAAAAGAGATACGACGGCGTATCTCCAGATACACCGTCGTATCTCTGAGTCTGGCTGGTCGTATCTATGCGCCTGATTCTTAGAATCAGTTACGCATAGATTTTCCTTAGATCCGAGAGGCGTAAGTCTCTTACGCCGTCAGATCGTAACTGCATATTTACGCTGGCCGCTAGGGGCGTGTACGCTGATTTACGCGTCGAAATATGTAAATCAGCGAGATACGCGAAATTCACGAACGTACGCCCGGCCGACGCAGTACAGTTACGCCGTTTACGTTAGGCTTTTCCCGGCGTAAAGTTAGCCCTGCTATATGGTGGCGTAAGTGCGGCGTACCAATGTTAAGTACGGCCGTCGTTCCCGCGACAAAATTTGAAAATTTTACGTTGTTTGCTTAACTCGTCCGTGAATGGGGCTGGACGTAATTTACGTTCACGTCAAAATCAATACGTCCTTGCGGCGTATTAGGAGCAATGCACACTGGGAGATTTCCACGGACGGCGCATGCGCCGTTCGTGAAAAACGTCAATCACGTCGGGTCACAGAACATTTACATAAAACACGACCCCCTGTTCCAAATTTGAATTAGGCGTGCTTACGCCGGACGATTTACGCTACGCCGCCGCAACTTACGGAGCAAGTGCTTTGAGAATACAGCACTTGCCCGTCTAAGTTGCGGAGGCGTAACGTAAATAGGTTACGTTACGCCAGCACAAAGTTACGCCAAACTACGAGAATCTGGCCCATAATGTTTGGGGGTTCTGAGTAATTTTCTAGCAAAAGAATGATGATTTGGAAAAGTAGAAGAGAAGTGCCAGAATAGGCGCGGTATGGAGGTGGGTATAAAAGCCCGGTATGGAGGTGGGTATAAAAGCCCGGTATGGAGGTGGGTATAAAAGCCCGGTATGGAGGTGGGTATAAAAGCCCGGTATGGAGGTGGGTATAAAAGCCCGGTATGGAGGTGGGTATAAAAGCCCGGTATGGAGGTGGGTATAAAAGCCCGGTATGGAGGTGGGTATAAAAGCCCGGTATGGAGGTGGGTATAGAAGCCCGGTATTGAAGGGGTTAAATAAAGTTTTTAACTATTTTCTATTCATTTAAACTAATATCCGTTTTCTTTTTATATATATTTTTTTTGTTTTGTTTTTTAGCGTGTTGTGAACCTTCTTATAACGACGAGGACGTTCTGATCTACGCTAGCCCCGTAACAAATCGGCCTCTTCTCCTAACAACGATGGGCCTGCACAACAAGACGGTCGTCTCGGAGTTCATACTGGTTGGATTAACGGAAAACTTCCGACTCAAATGTATTCTGTTTGTCACCTTTTTCTTTATTTACCTCTTGACTCTGTTTCAGAATTTGGGACTTGTAGTTCTCATCAGCGTAGACAGGAAACTCCACACCCCCATGTACAGTTTCTTGCGCCACTTATCGTTCCTCGACGTCTGCTACTCTTCATCCATCATGATAAGGATGCTGAAAGACTTGGCCTCCTATAATACGTCCATATCGGTCGCTGGATGCGAACTTCAGATGCTCTCTTATATTGCGTTTGGAGTAACTGAGTGTTTTCTTCTGGCGGCCATGTCCTACGACCGGTACGTGGCCATATGCCACCCGCTGACCTACCTCCAAATAATGAGCGGGAGGACCATCCTGACCCTTCTCGTCTTCTCCTACTTCGGAGGCTTGGTCAATGCCTTTGTTGAGACCGGCTTCTCGCACTTCCATCTGGACTTCTGTGAAGAACGCCCGTATATTTACCACTACTACTGTGACGTCATCGCCGTCATTCAGATTTCCTGTGGTGACACCGGACTCAATCAAATGGTCCTCTTCGCCTTTGCGGGTTTCACCGAGTTCTCCTCTCTGTTGGTGATCCTCGTGTCCTATATGTACATTTTGGTATCGGTCTTACGCATTCGTTCTTCCCAAGGACGCAGGAAGGCCTTCTCTACTTGTACGTCTCACTTGACGGTGGTGACTATATTTTACGGGACGGTCATGTTTATGTACCTCAGACCTTCATCTGACTACAGCCCAGAGCAAGGCAAAGTGATTTCTGTGTTTTTCACTATAGTCATTCCTTTTCTGAATCCTTTAATATACAGCCTGAGGAACCGCGACGTAAAAACCTCTGCCCAAAAAATGGGAGTTTCCATACTGAAGAACGTGAGGAGGTTTGGTATACATTGACAGTTATATTGCGTCACTTCATCCACTTCAGCCCCGGAGGAATTGGCTGCCCAATGACCGGGCCATTTTTTGCGTCGCTTTAACCGCTTACCGACCGCCGCAGGCACTTTTACGTAGACCAGTGGTTCTCAACCTGGGGGTCGGGACCCCCTCGGGGGTTGAATGATGATTTGCCAGGGGTCACCAAATCCTGGGCTGTTCCTGAAGCCTCCCAGCCTTTTTGCCCACTCAGCCTCTTCGCAGGCGCCCATTCAGTTCATGGCATGGCTGGGGGGGCAGAGACTAGAGGTCAGCTGACTGGTGATGAATGTGAAGTGGGAGGGGCTGGAGGAGACCCTATCTCCTGATTTCGGCAAAGGTGTCACTGCTACAAGACACCACAAAGGGGTTTTAATATTGTACAAGTGGAAGGAACTCCGGGAGCTCTAAATGTTAGCGGGTTGGGGGCGCAAATTACTTGCCTTGGGTGCTCACAACCCACGCTACGAAAATAATTTTACTGTTAGGGGTCCCCACAACCTGGGAAATTTTATCAAGGGGTCACGGCACTAGGAAGGTTGAGAACCACTGACGTTGACAGAATGGCTGGGCTGCGCAAATGGGCGTATATATACACGTCCCCTTTAATTTGCGAGCCATGTGGTCCCGCGCACGCCGATGGCAGTGAGCTCGCGACCCTGTTGCGATCTCCGTGATCGTGCCCGCGACCCTGTCCTGAGCTCCGTGACCGTGCCCGCGGGACCCACGGACTCTATGTCCGCCGGTGTCCCGCGATCGGGTCACAGAGCTGAAGAACGGGGAGATCTCCACCCTATAGGCTCACTATGCAAGCCGCTTAGGGCCCCCACAAAGCTGCGGAGGGCCCCCGCAAATTACTAGAGGCCCCCGCCTGGTGAGAAGTCATTTTCGGCCCCTCACCCCGCTGGATGCATGGGAGAAGAGGTAAGAAGTCAGCACCCCCCACTACTCACTTTAATGTAATATGTCATTTTCTAGCAGAACACCCCCTCCCTCCGCCCGCAGCGCCCCCGCTTCTCAACTTTAATGTGACATGTAATCTTCGGCAGCCCCCCCCCTCCGCTTCTCAACTTTAATGTGCCATGTCATTTTGCTTAGGGCCCCAGGGAGGTCAGGATCGGCACTGGATGTCAGTGTAAACACAGCATCTCCCCGTTCTTCCACCGACATGCCACTGATCGTCTGTTCCCTGTCATTGGGAGCAGCGATCAGTGAAGTGTCACGGCAAGCCACCCCCCCTAACAGTTAGAATCACTCCCTAGGTCACACTTAACCCCTTCAGCGCCCCCTACAGGTTAACCCCTTGACTGCCAGTGTCATTTTTACAGTAATCGGTGTATTTTTGTAGCACTGATCGCTGTAAAAATGACAATGGTCCCAAAATGGTGTCCGATGTGTCCGCCATAATGTCGCAGTCACCATAAAAATCGCTGATCAACGCCATTACTTGTAAAAAATAAATTATTAATAAAAAATGCCATAAAATTATCCCCTATTTTCTAGACGCTATAACTTTTGCGCAAACTGATCAATAAATGCTTATTGCGATTTTTTTTTTTAAAAAGTTAACAAAAATAAGTAGACTACGTATCGGCCTAAACTGAGGGAATTTTTTTTTTATATATTTTTGGGGGATATTTAATATAGCAAAAAGTAAAAAATATTGATTTTTTTTCAAAATTGTCGCTCTTTTTTTGTTTATAGCGCAAAAAAAAAAAAAAAACACAGAGGTGATCAAATACCACCAAAAGAAAGCTCTGTTTGTGGAGAGAAAAGGACGTCAATTTTGTTTGGGTAACACGTCGCACGACTGCGCAATTGTCAGTTAAAGCGACGCAGTGCCGAATCTCAACAAAAAAGTGGCCTGGTCTTTGGCTCAGCGAAATGGCACGGGGCTGAAGTGGTTAACTGACAATTGCGCGGTCGTGCGACGTGGCTCCCAAACAAAATTGACGTCCTTTTTTCCCACAAATAGAGCTTTCTTTTGGTGGTATTTGATCACCTCGCCTGCTTTTTTTTTTTTTTTTGGGTGGTATTTGATCACCTCTGCTGTTTTTATTTTTTGCGCTATAAACCAAAAAAAAAGACAATTTAACCACTTAACCCCCGGACCATTTGGCTGGCCAAAGACCAGAGCACTTTTTGCGATTCGGCACTGCATCACTTTAACTGACAATTGCGTGGTCGTGCGACGCGGCTCCCAAACAAAATTGGCGTCCTTTTTTTCCCACAAATAGAGCTTTCTTTTGGTGGTATTTGATCACCTCTGCGGTTTTTATTTTTTGCGCTATAAACAAAAATAGAGCGACAATTTTGAAAACAAAAAGCAATATTTTTTACTTTTTGCTATAATAAATATCCCCCAAAAAAATATATAAATATAAAAGAAAAACAATTTCCACAGTTTAGGCCGATACGTATTCTTCTACTTATTTTTGGTAAAAAAATAAATCGCAATAAGCGTTTATTGATTGGTTTGCGCAAAAGTTATAGCGTCTACAAAATAGGGGATAGTTTTATGGCATTTTTATTAATAATTTTGTTTTTACTAGTAATGCCGGCAATCTGCGATTTTTAAAAAAAAACATTTTTGTGACTTGCGACATTATGACATCGGACACTTTTGGCGCTATTTTGGGACCATTGTCATTTATACAGCGATCGGTGCTATAAAAATGCACTGATTACTGTGTAAATGACAACGGCAGGGAAGGGGTTAACCAACCAGGGGGCGAAGGAAGGGGTTAAGTGTGTCCTCGGGAGTGAATCTAACTGTGTGGGGGCGGGGCTTACTGTGACACGACATTGATCACTGCTCCCGATGACAGGGAGCAGTAGATCAGTGTCCTGTTACTAGGCAGAACAGGGAAATGCCTTGTTTACAAAGGCATCCCCTCGTTCTGCCGATCCGTGAAACGATCGCGGGCACCAGGCGGACATCGAGTCCACGGGACCCGCGGGCATGCTCAAGGAGCCCACACCCACATAGTGTCATTCTGCCGATGTATTTATACATGCGGCGGTTGGCAAATGGTTAAAGCATGCATACTTTCCCATGCAAAGTATGGACGTCGGGAACAAGCGTATCTTTTTACATCGTTTGCGTAAGTCGTACGCGAATAGGGCTGAGCGTAAATTACGTTCACGTCACAGGCATTGAGCCGACGTATCTTTGGGCGTAAATACGACGTGATACTGAGCATGCATGCGCCGTTCGTTCGGCCATGCATCTACATGGGGGTCAAGCCTCATTTAAATACAAAACGCCCCCTACAGCCTACTTTGAATTACGCGCGCTTACGCCGGCCCCATTTACGCTACGCCGCCGTAACTTAGGAGGCAAGTGCTTTGTGAATACAGCACTTGCCTCTCTAAGTTGTCCTCTGTCCCTCCTGCTCTTTGCGATCGCTATGGAGCCTCTGGCGGCCCTGATACGGGCGAGCGACCAGGTCGAAGGCTTCAGGTATGGTGGCCTCCATGAAAAGATAATGCTCTACGCTGATGACATGCTGCTTTTCTTGGGGGACCCCACCCTGTCATTGCCTCTCTAAGTTGCGGCGGCGTAGCGTAAATACGGTACGCTACGCCAGGCCCCTGCGCAACGTAGATCGGCCGTACCTGAATCTAGGCCGAAATAATTGTTTTTAGTAGAGAAAATTGAGTGACCTTTTTCCTGCTGCTCAACCATCTCATAGGCTGGCCAGAATATTTTCTCCATTTCCAATCTTCTCAGCTTGTAGCCGGGTCGTGGTCAATGCTGCCCCCAGCCAGGAGGGTTAGTGTTAATTGTGTTTCCCAGGTTTTTCACGCGGGTTCTCTTGGTTTTCTGACCCCTTGGTCCTGTGTGCTATAAAAGGAATGGAGGCCCGGTCTCAGTGGGGGGGCTATTGGCTGTCGATCTGTCTTAGAAGTTTTGGGCCGTGTTGCAGACCAGTTGGTTGCCATTGCCGGAGTGTGATGCCGAGATTGGAGTTCCCGGTACCAAAGAGGATTGTTGGGACTTGCAGTCCTCCCTGAAGAAACCCAGCATGGACTCTACCCAGTATGGATTTTTTCCTGTGCAGGTATGCTGGGGCAGCCACAAGCCTGAAGCTAGGGATGTTAGGAAAAAGACTGCACTTTATGTTGAACTGTTACCCATGTCTATCATCGTGTTAATTTATTCTAGTAAAACATTTGAAACTTTGTCTTTGCCTGAAGTTACTCAAGGGATGTAATGCAAGTGAATGGAACATGTATACAGCTCGGGTCTCTACACACATTGGGGTGTGAAGCAGTGGCGGCTGGTGAAGTTTTAGGATGGGGGGGCGCAAGACCCTGCCCCTCCACAATTGGCCCATCCCACTTATTGTAAACCACACCCCTTATGCAGGAGCATTGTTACTTCCGGCCATTCGTCTTTCAGACAAAAAACGGAACTGACGTCACGCGGCAGCTCACATCACTTTACAGCCTTATTGTGTGTAAAACCTGCTGGGACTTGTAGTTCTCCATCTTCTCCTGGGGCTCATGGATCGGATAACAGTGTTATCTGATCCTGCCCCCCCCCCCCCGGGGATTGATAGGTGCATGCAATCCACCACACCCATCCACCTCAGAGCCTTATTGTATGTAAAACCTGCTGGGACTTGTAGTTCTCCAATCTCCATCTTCTCCATGAGCCCCAGGAGAAGATGGAGAACTACAAGTCCCAGCAGTCTAACTACAATAACAGGCTCCGAGGTGGATGGGTGAACATGCAGTGCAGGATTGGCTTGATCGCCCCCAAAGTCATCAGCCCGGGCGCCCCCTATGGGCGGGCCAGTTAATACAATATGAAGGCACAAGTGGTTGCCAAGGGTAATGAAGGTTTCTCTATCCTGGTCCAAATCATTTGGTAGAGGGGGATTATGGTGGGCTTGGCCAAATGAGTTGGACCAATGCACAAAGCAAGGTCCATAAAGACATGGATGAGCGAGTTTGGGTTGGAGGAACTTGACTGACCTGCAAAGAGTCCTGACCTCAACCCCGACAGAACACCTTTGGGCAGAGGCGGCTCTAGGCTGTGTGAGGCCTTAGGCAAAACTTAGACATGATGCCCCACTCACGCCCATAATGGGGAAAAATAATTCAAGCAAGAAAAATAGCTGCAGAAAATGCATGGATCTAGCACACAGGTGATCAGCAACACTTCCAGGGCACCCTCCTCACCCATTCAGCCAATGCACGAGGGGGGAGAGAGGGGGAGGTGAGAAAGACAGAGGGGTAATAGAGAGATCAGATGATGCCGACGTTAGTATTGATCACAGGCAAATTAGGCGGCCGCGAGGCCCATGTGAGTGCGAGGCCTTACGCGACTGCCTAATTTGCCTAATTAGAGAGCCGCCTCTGCCTTTGGGATGAATTAGAGTGGAGACTGCGAGCCAGGCTTTCTTATCCACATCATTGAGGTGGCAAGGTGGCTGTTTAGGACAAAATATATCGTTATATAAATATTAATCTGAGCTTGTTTCTTTATCATACATATACACTGGCATGTTGAATAAATAATTCTAATGACTATCGAAACATATGATTTATAGCTGGAGAACCTGCGATCGAGGAGCTGAAGAATGAATCGGCTGGCAGCGACAGTTTACAATAGAGCTGGCCATGGACCAGATGGTCCCTGGTCATCTCTATGATCCTCAGAAGCTGGAAGTGATGTCATGATGTCACTTCCTGGACTGGCAGATGTAAAAAAAAGATGGTCCCTGGTCATCTCTATGACCCTCAGAAGCCGGAAGCAATGTCATGACGTCACTTCCTGGAATCGCGGGCTGAAAAACAAAATTGCTACCATAGAGCTGGCCATGGACCAGATGGTCCCTGGTCATCTCTATGACCCTCAGAAGCCGAAAGCGATGTCATGACGTTACTTCCTGCACTGGCAGATGTAAAAAAAAAAGATGGTCCCTGGTCATCTCTATGACCCTCAGAAGCTGGAAGCGATGTCATGATGTCACTTCCTTTACTGGAAGATGTAAAAAAAAGATGGTCCCTGGTCATCTCTATGACCCTCAGAAGCAATGTCATGACATCACTTCCTGGAATCGCTGGCTGAAAAAAAAATAGCTACCATAGAGCTGGCCATAGACCAGATGGTCCCTGGTCATCTCTATGGCCCTCAGAAGCCGAAAGCGATGTCATGACGTTACTTCCTGCACTGGCAGATGTAAAAAAAAAAGATGGTCCCTGGTCATCTCTATGACCCTCAGAAGCTGGAAGCGATGTCATGATGTCACTTCCTTTACTGGAAGATGTAAAAAAAAGATGGTCCCTGGTCATCTCTATGACCCTCAGAAGCAATGTCATGACATCACTTCCTGGAATCGCTGGCTGAAAAAAAAATAGCTACCATAGAGCTGGCCATAGACCAGATGGTCCCTGGTCATCTCTATGGCCCTCAGAAGCTGGAAGCTATGTCATGACATCACTTCCTGCACTGGCAAATGTAAAAAAAAAGATGGTCCCTGGTCATCTCTATGGCCCTCAGAAGCTGGAAGCTATGTCATGACATCACTTCCTGCACTGGCAAATGTAAAGAAAAAGATGGTCCCTGGTCATCCCTACGACCCTCAGAAGCCGAAAGCGATGTCATGACGTTATTTCCTGCACTGGCAGATGTAAAAAAAAAAGATGGTCCCTGGTCATCTCTATGACCCTCAGAAGCTGGAAGAAGCGATGTCATAATGTCACTTCCTGTACTGGCAGATGTAAAAAAATATGGTCCCTGGTCATCTCTATGACCCTCAGAAGCCAGAAGCGATGTCATGACATCACTTCTTGCACTGGCAGATGTAAAAAAAAAGATGGTCCTGGTCATCCCTACGACCCTCAGAAGCCGGAAGCGATGTCATGACGTTACTTCCTGCACTGGCAGATGTAAACAAAAAAGATGGTCCCTGGTCATCTCTATGACCCTCAGAAGCTGGAAGTGATGTCATGACGTCACTTCTTGCACTGGCAGATGTTAAAAAAAGATGGTCCCTGGTCATCTCTATGACCCTCAGAAGCCAGAAGTGATGTCATGACGTTACTTCCTGTACTGGCAGATGTAAAAAAAAGATGGTCCCTGGTAATCTCTATGACCCTCAGAAGCCAGAAGCGATGTCATGACGTTACTTCCTGCACTGGCAGATGTAAAAAAAAAGATGGTCCCTGGTCATCTCCATGACCCTCAGAAACTGGAAGCGATGTCATGACGTTACTTCCTGCACTGGCAGATGTAAAAAAAAAGATGGTCCCTGGTCATCTCTATGACCCTCAGAAGCTGGAAGTGATGTCATAATGTCACTTCCTGTACTGGCAGATGTAAAAAAAAGATGGTCCCTGGTCATCTCTATGGCCCTCAGAAGCTGGAAGCTATGTCATGACATCACTTCCTGCACTGGCAAATGTAAAAAAAAAGATGGTCCCTGGTCATCTCTATGGCCCTCAGAAGCTGGAAGCTATGTCATGACATCACTTCCTGCACTGGCAAATGTAAAGAAAAAGATGGTCCCTGGTCATCCCTACGACCCTCAGAAGCCGAAAGCGATGTCATGACGTTATTTCCTGCACTGGCAGATGTAAAAAAAAAAGATGGTCCCTGGTCATCTCTATGACCCTCAGAAGCTGGAAGAAGCGATGTCATAATGTCACTTCCTGTACTGGCAGATGTAAAAAAAATATGGTCCCTGGTCATCTCTATGACCCTCAGAAGCCAGAAGCGATGTCATGACATCACTTCTTGCACTGGCAGATGTAAAAAAAAAGATGGTCCTGGTCATCCCTACGACCCTCAGAAGCCGGAAGCGATGTCATGACGTTACTTCCTGCACTGGCAGATGTAAACAAAAAAGATGGTCCCTGGTCATCTCTATGACCCTCAGAAGCTGGAAGTGATGTCATGACGTCACTTCTTGCACTGGCAGATGTTAAAAAAAGATGGTCCCTGGTCATCTCTATGACCCTCAGAAGCCAGAAGTGATGTCATGACGTTACTTCCTGTACTGGCAGATGTAAAAAAAAGATGGTCCCTGGTAATCTCTATGACCCTCAGAAGCCAGAAGCGATGTCATGACGTTACTTCCTGCACTGGCAGATGTAAAAAAAAAGATGGTCCCTGGTCATCTCCATGACCCTCAGAAACTGGAAGCGATGTCATGACGTTACTTCCTGCACTGGCAGATGTAAAAAAAAAGATGGTCCCTGGTCATCTCTATGACCCTCAGAAGCTGGAAGTGATGTCATAATGTCACTTCCTGTACTGGCAGATGTAAAAAAAAGATGGTCCCTGGTCATCTCTATGACCATCAGAGGCGATGTCATGACGTCACTTCTTGCACTGGCAGATGTAAAAAAAAGTTGGTCCCTGGTCATCTTTATGACCACTTGAAAAATGGCAAAAAAGCATATTTTACATTGTTGGATCCTAACAAGGTTCCAAGTAGAGCTTCGACATGCAACAAGAAGAAATGAGAGTGAGACAAAAATTTTTTTGAGCATTCAATTAATTGGAATGAACGAATAAACTGAAACAGGCTGTTTTTCAGCTGATGAAAAGTTTAGGACCACACGCCTTTAAAAGGCCAAATCTGTGCAAAGATGTGGATTCATTGTCATCTTCTGTCAGGTAGTCACACGTTGTGATGGCAAAGGCAAAAAAACTCTCCCTTTTTGAACGTGGTCGGGTTGCTGAACTGCATAAGCAGGGTCTCTCATCAAGACACTGGACGATCCTCGACCCAAATTAAGGCCCTTACTGGTGCTGACTGCAGCCCCATAACCATCAGACGGCATCTGAGACTGAAGGGCTTCAAAAACGTCTTCAAAGACCTCGTCTCCTTGAACACCACAGAACTGCTCGTTTGGACTTTGCAAGAAGAGAGCACCAAACATGGGACATTCGAAGGTGGAAGAAAGTTTTATTCTCTAATAAGAAAAAATTTAACCTTGATGGTCCTGATGGTTTCCAACGTTACTGGCATGACAAGCAGATCCCACCTGAGATGTTTTCTACGCGCCACAGTGGAGGGGGCGCCATAATGGTCTGGGGTGCTTTTTCCTTCAGTGGAACAATGGGGCTTCAGGAAGTGCAGGGGCGTCAAACGGCCGCTGGCTATGTCCAGATGTTGCAGAGAGCATTCCTCATGACTGAGGGCCCTCGTCTGTGTGGTAACGACACAGGACAACGCTACAGTACACAATGCCCGCAGGACAAGGGACTTCTTCCAGGAGAAGAACATCACTCTTTTGGCCCATCCTGCGTGTTCCCCTGATCTAAATCCAATTGAGAACCTTTGGGGATGGATGGCAAGGGAAGTTTACAAAAATGGACAACAGTTCCAGACAGTAGATGGCCTTCGTGCGGCCGTCTTCACCACTCACCTCATGGTAAAGCGAGGCATCAAGCATGCCGAAAATAAAAATTTTAAGTGATCAACAATAAAGGCGGAGCTACTCATTACTGAGTTCATGTTTGGAAGTTGGATTTCTGTTTTGGGGGGTTTAGTTTTTTTTTGGAGGTGTGGTCCTAAACTTTTGATCAGCTGAAAAACAGCATGTTTCAGTTTATTTAGTTGTTTTCATTGAATTGAATGCTCAAAAAATGTTTTGTCTCACTCTCATTTCTTCTTGTTGCATGTTAAAGCTCTACTTGGAACCTTGTTAAGATCCAACAATGTAAAATATGATTTTTTGCCATTTTTCAAGTGGTCTTAAACTTTTGATCAGGACTGTATAAGGCTTTGGGGTTTTAAATACATTTTCGGCCAAAAAAAAAAAGTACAATAATTAAAAAGGCTCCAACAGATGAGAATTTCCCTTAATTTAACTATACAATCTAAAACATTTTTTGGAAGTTTTTACTGTTTAGCATGTTTTTATTTTATGAATTCTCTGCTTTTTATAACATATAAGGCTTTGGGGTTTTAAATGCATTTTTGGGTAAAAACTAAATAAATGAATGTACAAAAATTAAAAAGGCTCCGACAGATGAGAATTTCTCTTAATTTAACTATACAATCTAATTTTTTTTTGGAAGTTTTTACTGTTTAACATGTTTTTATTTTTTGAGTTCTCTGCTTTTTATAACATATAAGGCTTTGGGGATTTTAAATGCATTTTTGGGTAAAAAAAAATTAAATAAATGTACAAAAATTAAAAAGGCTCCAACAGATGAGAATTTCCCTTAATTTAACTATACAATCTAATTTTTTTGGAAGTTTTTACTGTTTAGTAAATTGTTTATCAATAAGAAAAACACAATTCCCGGAGGTTGCAGACCTGACATCTGTTCCTCTAATAATGAGTCCCTTGTGGTTTTCCTTTTAAAATAAAACTTAAAACGACAGAACTTTCACTTGTTATGTAGAATACCATCATGGAATGAATCCAATTAGCGGGCAAGTATCCAGAAAAGCAATGATTTAGAGATGCTTAGCAAGGAACCATCAAAGTACAGGAAATACAGAGAACAATTGCAAGACATTTCATAGATTGTATAAATGATGTTGTGGGATGAAAGGGGAGGCCAAACATTAGATATAGCAATTACAAACATTACTTACATAGTTGGTCAGATTGAAAAAAGACAGACCGAAAAAATAAAATGAAACCCAAAAATGATCAATTATAGCAATCCCAAAAATGCAACCTAAAATTATTAACCACTTCCCGCCCGGTCAATAGTCAAGTGGTTGTGAAGTCCTGACTGGACGTCTATTGACGTCCAGCAGGATTACATGCCTGCGCGGCGATCGGTGGTGCGGGGTGTCAGTCTGACACCCTGCATCTCCGATCTCGGTAAAGACCCTCCGGCGGAGGCTCTTTACCACGTGATCAGCCGTGTCCAATCACGGCTGATCACGATGTAAACAGGAAGAGCCGTTGATCGGCTCTTCCTCACTTGCGTCTGACAGACGTGAGTAGAGGAGAGCCGATCGGCGGCTCTCCTGACAGGGGGGGTTTGCGCTGATTGTTTATCAGCGCAGCCCCCCCCCTTGGATGCCAACACTGGACCACCAGGGAGTGCCCCCCGGTGCTCAATAGTAAAATAGGCACAAAAAAAAACAATTAAAAAAAATTAACACAATCGATGCCAATCAGTGCCCACAAATGGGCACTGACTGAAATGATGCCCAGAAATGCCATCAGTGCCACCCCTCAGTGTCCATCAGTGCCACCTCTTAGTGCCCATCTATGCCCAGCGCCCACCTATCAGTGCCCATCTGTGCCACCCATAAGTACCCATAAGTGCCACCCATGAGTGCCCATCAGTGCCGCCAAAGAGTGCCCAGTGCCGCCTATGAGTGCCCATCAGTGCCGCCTATGAATGCCCATCAGTGCAGCATACCAGCGCCGCCTATCGGTGCCCATCAGTGCCGCCTATGAATGCCCATCAGTGCCACCTCATTGGTGCCTCATCAGTGCCCATCAGTGCCACCATATCAGTGCCCATAATTGAAGAAGAAAACTTACTTATTTACAACAAAAAAATACAGAAAAAAATAAAAAACTTAATTTTTTTCAAAAATTTCGGTCTTTTTTTAGTTGTTGTGCAAAAAAAAATTGCAGAGGTGATCAAATACCACCAAAATAAAGCTCTATTTGTGGGAACAAAATGATAAAAATTTCATTTGGGTACAGTGTAGCATGACCGCGCAATTGTCATTCAAATTGCGACAGCGCTGAAAGCTGAAAATTGGCTTGGGCAGGAAGGTGCGTAAGTGCCTGGTATGGAAGTGGTTAATAATAGTATTATAAAAATGCAACCTAAAATGATTAATTATAGTATTCAAAGAACACAACCTAAAAGTAGTAAGTTATAGAAATTCCAAAAATGCAGCCCAAATGTATTAATTATATTATTCTAAAAAAATGAAACCTAGAATTATTAAATTAGAGCAATCCCAACAAAGCAACCTAAAATTATTATTGTGCATCTTGAATATAACCCCCCCCCCCCCCTCCCCCCCAGACTTATAGGACAATTTCAGTCCTCTAATAAACAAATTGCACCCTTTTAAAGTTTTTTTATTGTAAATAATAATTACAAATTTGAAATCATGCCCCAGGGTAATCATCCCCTTCACAAGGACAAGGGACATACACTATATTACCAAAAGTATTGGGACACTTGCCTTTGCACGCACAGGCATCCCAGTTTTAGTCCGTAGGGTTCAATATTGCGTTTAATCACCCTTTGCCGCTATAACAGCTTCACCTCTTCTGGGAAGGCCGTTCACAAGGTTTAGGAGGGTGTCTATGGGAATTTTTTACCATTCTTCCAGAAGCGCATTTGTGAGGTCAGGGCACTGGTGTTGGATGAGATGACCTAGCTTGCAGTCTCCGCTCTAATTCATAGCAGTGGTTGAGGTCAGGTCAAGTTCCTCCACCCCAAACTCACTCATCTGTATCTTGCTTTGTGCACGGGTCCAAATCCTCCAAATGAAGTAACTACTATTTCAACTGAAGTCTACTGTTTGTTACGAGCTCAGACTTCATTATAGCTTGCTCAGAAAGGAAAACCAAGGGCCAGATTCACAAAAGAGATACGACGGCGTATCTCCTGTTACGCCGTCGTATCTCTGAGATACGATTGTCGTATCTATGCGCCTGATTCATAGAATCAGTTACGCATAGATAGCCCTAAGATCCGACAGGTGTAAGTGACTTACACCGTCGGATCTTAGGCTGCAATTCTAGGCCGGCCGCTAGGTGGCGATTCCATTGCGGTCGGCGTAGAATATGCAAATGACTAGTTACGCCGATTCACGAACGTCCGCTTTGCCCGTCGCTCTAAATTTACGTTGTTTCCGTAGAGATAAGCCGCGTAAAAAACTAAGCATGCCCTCTAGGTGGCCTAGCCAATGTTAAGTATGGCCGTCGTTCCCGCGTCGAATTTTTAAATTTCACGTCATTTGCGTAAGTTGTCCGTGAATGGCGCTGGACGCCATTTACGTTAACGTCGAAACCAATGACGTCCTTGCGACGTCATTTAGCGCAATGCAAGTCGGGAAATGTTAGGGACGGAGCATGCGCCGTATGTTCGGCGCGGGAACGCGCCTAATTTAAATGGTCCCCGCCCCATTTGAATTAGGCGGGCTTGCGCCGGGCGGATTTACGTTACACCGCCGCAAGTTTACAGGCAAGTGCTTTGTGAATCAAGCACTTACACTGAAAACTTGTGGCGGTATAACGTAAATGGGATACGTTACGCCGCCGCAGCGCAGCCCATTTCTAGGTGAATCTGGCCCCAAGTCCTCAAGTTATACATAGTTCCTATCTTTGGAGTATCCCAACACTTCCCTCAACCATATCCAAGTTCTCCAAAAATAAAAATAACAAAAACACCATCCCCTAGACCAATGATGTATCTTGGCCTAGGCCAGTGTTTCTCAATTCCAGTCCTCAGGCCCCCCCAACAGGTCAGGTTTTCAGGATTTCCATTATTTTGCACAGGTGATTTGATCAGTTTCACTGCCTTAGTAATCACCACAGCCTTTTCATCTGAGGGAAATCCTGAAAACCTGACCTGTTGGGGGGGCCTAAGGACTGGAATTGAGAAACACTGGCCTAGGCCAACAAGGCCCAGGCCTGGGGCAGCACGAAAAGAGTCCCCGCCGGCTTGCACTACACTTTTAGCACAGCTCGAGTCTTATGAGGTGGACTGGGCTACAAGACACATTGGTCTGGTGCCCCCATAGAGTAAGGGATGGTTATAGCCCCTGTTATTTTTTTTGTTTGCCACCTGTTAATTTCCCTTCATTTCCTGCCCCATAGCCAAACAGAAAGTAAGAGGAAATCTCTGCAGATGAAGGGAATCCCCCCCCTCAAGGCCCTCAGAACTAGTGTCCCCACTGGAGAATTTCAGGGCAGGTCTTAAACAGGAAGGGGTGTGACCTTGACAGGAAGGGGTGGATCATATTTAAATTAAGGGTTGTATGAGTTTAGTCAGGCCTAGGGCAGCACAAAACCTAAATACACCACTGCCCTAGACTGGTCCTTGAAGAAAGAGTGAATTAGTCTGTTGGGTGCCTGGCTGCTGGGTAGAAGTTTGGGAAGACCTGGACAGTAATGTTGTGGCTTTTTCAGGAGTAGCGCTACATATGTAAAGCACTTTACCTTTACCAGATCTTCCACTGCCCCGGTGAATGGTGTTCCCCCATGCTTCGATGGTGGACTGTCCCTTGTTTAATGCAAGGCTACGAATCCAGCATTGGTCTTGATGAATATTGGGACCTTTAACCAGCAGAAAATGGGGGAGAAGAAGCTGTAGCGACAACCTAGTATAACCCATCCTACATTTTAATCAGTTTTTTTTGCTAGTGTCCTAGGAGAATGAACATCTTCTCTTCAAAGAGCAAACCCATTTATTTACTTTTTCTTTGCAGCAACCAGGGAAACATGTACATAGTTAGAAGAGCTCGTAGTTTTCTGGATTGGCTAATCCTCTGCATAGCCATGGAGGCCATACCTGGACCCCACTGAGAGGAAGATGTGAGCAGGCCTATAATGTGACTTGTAGGCACTGGGCTCTGCTGGGGTCCAAGTACTTTTTGTAACAAGTGACGAGTTATCCACAGAGCACTTTACAGGTCTGGGGCCCCTGTCTGATGGAATCCTGTCCATGAAAACCCTTTGTGAGTAGTATGCCTGCCAGATTCAGATGGCTCCCTGCAAGGTCCAGAATATCTTCTCCTGTCTACTGCCTTACAGTGACTAGGGCACAGATGGCATCAACTATTTCTACTCCAGCAGTGTCTTGTGTGAGTATCCTCTGTTGGAAATCCCTCAATTTGTAAAGTGTAGTAGTATAAGGGTAAGGGTGGTGGTCCTACAGACCTTGCTAGCCTACAATTTACTAACAGTTAGACATGTGCATTCGTTTTCGTCCGAATTTCAGGTATTTTCGTTATGGTTTTAACAAACGAAAGCGAATGCGCAGAATACGAAAACCGAAAGATCCGACATAAACAAATGCTTTATTTTCGCTTTCGTTGCAACAACAGTTCGATATAGATAGGAGATTCGACATGACGCTGACAATAGCAATGTGCCTAACCTTAATGCCGCGTACAGACGGTCGTTTTTTGTGATGAAAAATCATGAAATAAAACAAAGTTTTTGAAACTTCATTTTCAAAAACGACGTTGCCTACACACCATCGTTTTTTCAAAATGCTCTAGCAAAGCGCGGTTACGTTCAGCACTCTTTTCCATTGAAGCTAGCTTCATAACTTGCTTCTGAGCATGCGCGGGTTTAAAAACGTTGTTTTGCCCATACACTATCATTTTAATTGACACAAAAAACGACGTTTTGAAAAACGAAACAAAAAATTCAAGCATGTTCGAAAAAAAATTTGGTCGTTTTTCAGAAGACATAAAACGACGTTTTCCCCACACACGGTCATTTTAATTGACGTTTTCAAAAATGCCGTTTTTTTTCATCACAAAAAACGACCGTCTGTACGTGGCATCACTCTATTAGTCCAAGATTTTTCTACATAGAGTAAAGATTCGACATTATAGAGAGAAAAGTTTTGACATAGAGAAAAGATTTGACATAGAGAAAAGATTCGACTTTGAGAGAAAAGATTCGACATTATAGAGAGGAAAGATTCGACATAGAGAAAAGATTCGACATTATAGAGAGAAAAGATTTAAGATAGAGAAAAGATTCAACATTATAGAGAGAAAAGATTCGACATTATAGAGAGAAAAGATTTAAGATAGAGAAAAGATTCAACATTATAGAGAGAAAAGATTCGACATTATAGAGAGAAAAGATTCAACATTATAGAGAGAAAAGATTCAATATTGAGAGAAAAGCTTCGACATTATAGAGAGAAAAGATTTGACATTATAGAGAGAAAAGATTCGACATTGAGAGAAAAGATTCGACATTATAGAGAGGAAAGATTCGACATTATAGAGAGAAAAGATTTGACATTATAGAGAGAAAAGATTGGACATTATAGAGAGAAAAGATTCGAAATTATAGAGAGAAAAGATTCGACATTATAGAGAGAAAAGATTCGACATTATAGAGAGAAAAGATTTGACATTGAGAGAAAAGATTCAACATTATAGAGAGAAAAGATTTGACATTATAGAGAGAAAAGATTTGACATTATAGAGAGAAAAGATTCGACATTGAGAGAAAAGATTCGACAATATAGAGAGAAAAGATTTGACATTGAGAGAAAAGATTTGACATTATAGAGAGAAAAGATTTGACATTATAGAGAGAAAAGATTCGACATTATAGAGAGAAAAGATTCGATATTATAGAGAGAAAAGATTCAACATTATAAAGAGAAAAGATTCGACATTATAGAGAGGAAAGATTTGACATTATAGAGAGAAAAGATTTGATATTGAGAGAAAAGCTTCGACATTATAGAGAGAAAAGATTTGACATTATAGAGAGAAAAGATTCAACATTGAGAGAAAAGATTCGAAATTATAGAGAGAAAAGATTTGACATTATAGAGAGAAAAGATTCAACATTGAGAGAAAAGATTCGACATTATAGAGAGGAAAGATTCGACATAGAGGAAAGATTCGACATTATAGAGAGAAAAGATTTGACATTATAGAGAGAAAAGATTCGACATTATAGAGAGAAAAGATTTGACATTATAGAGAGAAAAGATTCAACATTGAGAGTAAAGATTTGACATTATAGAGAGAAAAGATTCGACATTATAGAGAGAAAAGATTCGACATTATAGAGAGAAAAGATTCGACATTATAGAGAGAAAAGATTTGACATTATAGAGAGAAAAGATTCGACATTATAGAGAGAAAAGATTCGACATAGAGAAAAGATTTGACATTATAGAGAGAAAAGATTTGACATTATAGAGAGAAAAGATTTGACATTATAGAGAGAAAAGATTCAACATTGAAAGAAAAGATTCGACATTATAGAGAGAAAAGATTTGACATCATAGAGAGAAAAGATTTGACATTATAGAGAGAAAAGATTTGACATTATAGAGAGAAAAGATTCGACATTATAGAGAGAAATAATTCGACATTATAGAGAGAAAAGATTCAACATTATAGAGAGAAAAGATTTGACATTATAGAGAGAAAAGATTCGACATTGAGAGAAAAGATTCGACATTATAGAGAGAAAAGATTCAACATTATAGAGAGAAAATATTTGACATTATAGAGAGAAAAGATTCGATATTGAGAGAAAAGATTCGACATTATAGAGAGAAAATATTTGACATTATAGAGAGAAAAGATTCGATATTGAGAGAAAAGATTCGACATTATAGAGAGAAAAGATTTGACATTATAGAGAGAAAAGATTTGACATTATAGAGAGAAAAGATTTGACATTATAGAGAGAAAAGATTCGACATTATAGAGAGAAAAGATTCGACATTATAGAGAGAAAAGATTCAACATTATAAAGAGAAAAGATTCTACATTATAGAGAGGAAAGATTTGACATTATAGAGAGAAAAGATTTGATATTGAGAGAAAAGCTTCGACATTATAGAGAGAAAAGATTCAACATTGAGAGAAAAGATTCGAAATTATAGAGAGAAAAGATTTGACATTATAGAGAGAAAAGATTCAACATTGAGAGAAAAGATTCGACATTATAGAGAGAAAAGATTCGACATTATAGAGAGAAAAGATTCGACATTATAGAGAGAAAAGATTTGACATTATAGAGAGAAAAGATTCGACATTATAGAGAGAAAAGATTTGACATTATAGAGAGAAAAGATTCGACATTATAGAGAGAAAAGATTCGACATAGAGAAAAGATTTGACATTATAGAGAGAAAAGATTTGACATTATAGAGAGAAAAGATTTGACATTATAGAGAGAAAAGATTCAACATTGAAAGAAAAGATTCGACATTATAGAGAGAAAAGATTTGACATCATAGAGAGAAAAGATTTGACATTATAGAGAGAAAAGATTTGACATTATAGAGAGAAAAGATTCGACATTATAGAGAGAAATAATTCGACATTATAGAGAGAAAAGATTCAACATTATAGAGAGAAAAGATTTGACATTATAGAGAGAAAAGATTCGACATTGAGAGAAAAGATTCGACATTATAGAGAGAAAAGATTCAACATTATAGAGAGAAAATATTTGACATTATAGAGAGAAAAGATTCGATATTGAGAGAAAAGATTCGACATTATAGAGAGAAAATATTTGACATTATAGAGAGAAAAGATTCGATATTGAGAGAAAAGATTCGACATTATAGAGAGAAAAGATTTGACATTATAGAGAGAAAAGATTTGACATTATAGAGAGAAAAGATTTGACATTATAGAGAGAAAAGATTTGACATTATAGAGAGAAAAGATTCAATATTATAGAGAGAAAAGATTTGACATAGAGAGAAAAGATTTGACATTATAGAGAGAAAAGATTTGACATATAGAGAAAAGATTTGACATAGAGAGAAAAGATTCGACATTATAGAGAGAAAAGATTCGACATTATAGAGAGAAAAGATTCGACATTATAGAGAGAAAAGATTCGACATTATAGAGAGAAAAGATTCGACATTGAGAGAAAAGATTCGACATTATAGAGAGAAAAGATTCAACATTATAGAGAGAAAAGATTGGACATTATAGAGAGAAAAGATTGGACATTATAGAGAGAAAAGATTCGACATCGTAGAGAGAAAAGATTCAACATTATAGAGAGAAAAGATTCGACATCATAGAGAGAAAAGATTCGACATTATAGAGAGAAAAGATTCGACATTATAGAGAGAAAAGATTCGACATCATAGAGAGAAAAGATTCGACATTATAGAGAGAAAAGATTCGACATTATAGAGAGAAAAGATTCGACATCATAGAGAGAAAAGATTCGACATTATAGAGAGAAAAGATTCGACATTATAGAGAGAAAAGATTTGACATAGAGAAAAGATTCGACATTATAGAGAGAAAAGATTTGACATTATAGAGAGAAAAGGTTTGACATAGAGAGAGAAAAGATTCAACATTATAAAGAGAAAAGATTCGACATTATAGAGAGAAAATATTTGACATTATAGAGAGAAAAGATTCGATATTGAGAGAAAAGATTCGACATTATAGAGAGAAAAGATTCGACATTATAGAGAGAAAAGATTTGACATTATAGAGAGAAAAGATTTGACATTATAGAGAGAAAAGATTCGACATTATAGAGAGAAAAGATTTGACATTATAGAGAGAAAAGATTCGACATTATAGAGAGAAAAGATTCGACATTGAGAGAAAAGATTGGACATTATAGAGAGAAAAGATTCAACATTATAGAGAGAAAAGATTGGACATTATAGAGAGAAAAGATTGGACATTATAGAGAGAAAAGATTGGACATTATAGAGAGAAAAGATTCGACATCATAGAGAGAAAAGAATCGACATTATAGAGAGAAAAGATTCGACATTATAGAGAGAAAAGATTTGACATAGAGAAAAGATTTGACATTATAGGGAGAAAAGATTCGACATTATAGAGAGAAAAGATTCGACATTATAGAGAGGAAAGATTTGACATTATAGAGAGAAAAGATTCGACATTATAGAGAGAAAAGATTCGACATTATAGAGAGGAAAGATTCGACATTAAAGAGAGAAAAGATTCAACATTATAGAGAGAAAAGATTCGACATTATAGAGAGAAAAGATTCGACATTATAGAGAGGAAAGATTCGACATTAAAGAGAGAAAAGATTCAACATTATAGAGAGAAAAGATTCGACATTATAGAGAGAAATAATTCGACATTATAGAGAGAAAAGATTCAACATTATAGAGAGAAAAGATTTGACATTATAGAGAGAAAAGATTCGACATTGAGAGAAAAGATTCGACATTATAGAGAGAAAAGATTTGACATTATAGAGAGAAAAGATTCGACATTATAGAGAGAAAAGATTCGACATTATAGAGAGAAAAGATTTGACATTATAGAGAGAAATGATTCCACATTATAGAGAGAAAAGATTCCACATTATAGAGAGAAAAGATTTGACATTATAGAGAGGAAAGATTTGACATTATAGAGAGAAAAGATTTGACATTATAGAGAGAAAAGATTCGACATTATAGAGAGAAAAGATTTGACATTGAGAGAAAAGATTTGACATTATAGAGAGAAAAGATTCAACATTATAGAGAGAAAAGATTCGACATTATAGAGAGAAAAGATTCGACATTATAGAGAGAAAAGATTCGATATTGAGAGAAAAGATTCGACATTATAGAGAGAAAAGATTTGACATTATAGAGAGAAAAGATTTGACATTATAGAGAGAAAAGATTTGACATTATAGAGAGAAAAGATTCAACATTATAGAGAGAAAAGATTCGACATTATAGAGAGAAAAGATTCGACATTATAGAGAGAAAAGATTCGATATTGAGAGAAAAGATTCGACATTATAGAGAGAAAAGATTTGACATTATAGAGAGAAAAGATTTGACATTAAGAGAAAAGATTTGACATTATAGAGAGAAAAGATTCGACATTATAGAGAGAAAAGATTTGACATTATAGAGAGAAAAGATTCGACATAGAGAGAAAAGATTCAACATTATAGAGAGAAAAGATTTGACATTGAGAGAAAAGATTTGACATTATAGAGAGAAAAGATTTGACATTATAGAGAGAAAAGATTTGACATTATAGAGAGAAAAGATTCGACATTATAGAGAGAAAAGATTTGACATTATAGAGAGAAAACATTCTACACTATATAGAGAAAAGATTTGACATTATAGAGAGAAAAGAGAAAAGATTGGACATTATAGAGAGAAAAGATTCGACATAAGGAGAAAAGATTCGACATAGAGAGAAAGGATTCAACATTATAGAGAGAAAAGATTCAACATTATAGAGAGAAAAGATTCAACATAGAGAGAAAAGATTCAACATTATAGAGAGAAAAGATTCAACATTATAGAGAGAAAAGATTTGACATTATAGAGAGAAAAGATTTGACATTATAGAGAGAAAAGATTCGACATTATAGAGAGAAATAATTCGACATTATAGAGAGAAAAGATTCAACATTATAAAGAGAAAAGATTCGACATTATAGAGAGAAAAGATTTGACATTATAGAGAAAAGATTCGATATTGAGAGAAAAGATTCGACATCATAGAGAGAAAATATTCGACATTATAGAGAGAAAAGATTTGACATAGAGAAGAAAGATTCGACATTATAGAGAGAAAAGATTCGACATTATAGAGAGGAAAGATTCGACATTATAGAGAGGAAAGATTCGACATTATAGAGAGAAAAGATTCGACATTATAGAGAGAAAAGATTCGACATTATAGAGAGAAAAGATTCGACATTATAGAGAGAAAAGATTCGACATTATAGAGAGAAAAGATTCGACATTATAGAGAGAAAAGATTCAACATTATAGAGAGGAAAGATTCGACATTATAGAGAGAAAAGATTTGACATAGAGAAGAAAGATTCGACATTATAGAGAGAAAAGATTCGACATTATAGAGAGGAAAGATTCGACATTATAGAGAGAAAAGATTCGACATTATAGAGAGGAAAGATTCGACATTATAGACAGAAAAGATTCGACATTATAGAGAGAAAAGATTCAACATTATAGAGAGAAAAGATTTGACATTATAGAGAGAAAAGATTTGACATTATAGAGAGAAAAGATTGGACATTATAGAGAGAAAAGATTGGACATTATAGAGAGAAAAGATTGGACATTATAGAGAGAAAAGATTCGACATTGAGAGAAAAGATTCGACATTGAGAGAAAAGATTGGACATTATAGAGAGAAAAGATTTGACATCATAGAGAGAAAAGATTTAACATTATAGAGAGAAAAGATTCGACATCATAGAGAGAAAAGATTGGACATTATAGAGAGAAAAGATTCAACATAGAGAGAAAAGATTTGACATCATAGAGAGAAAAGATTTAACATTATAGAGAGAAAAGATTCGACATCATAGAGAGAAAAGATTGGACATTATAGAGAGAAAAGATTCGACATTATAGAGAGAAAGGATTCGACATCATAGAGAGAAAAGATTCGACATTATAGAGAGAAAAGATTCGACATTATAGAGAGAAAAGATTTGACATAGAGAAAAGATTTGACATTATAGAGAGAAAAGATTTGACATTATAGAGAGAAAAGATTTGACATTATAGAGAGAAAAGATTTGACATTATAGAGAGAAAAGATTTGACATTATAGAGAGAAAAGATTTGACATTATAGAGAGAAAAGATTCGACATTGAGAGAAAAGATTCGACATTATAGAGAGAAAAGATTCGACATTATAGAGAGAAAAGATTCGACATTATAGAGAGAAAAGATTGGACATTATAGAGAGAAAAGATTCGACATCATAGAGAGAAAAGATTTAACATTATAGAGAGAAAAGATTCGACATCATAGAGAGAAAAGATTGGACATTATAGAGAGAAAAGATTGGACATTATAGAGAGAAAGGATTCGACATCATAGAGAGAAAAGATTCGACATTATAGAGAGAAAAGATTTTATAGAGAGAAAAGATTTGACATAGAGAAAAGATTCGACATTATAGAGAGAAAAGATTCGACATTATAGAGAGAAAAGATTTGACATAGAGAAAAGATTCGACATTATAGAGAGAAAAGATTTGACATAGAGAAGAAAGATTCGACATTATAGAGAGAAAAGGTTCGACATTATAGAGAGAAAAGATTCAACATTATAGAGAGAAAAGATTTGACATTATAGAGAGAAAAGATTCGACATTATAGAGAGAAAAGATTCGACATTATAGAGAGAAAAGATTCGACATTATAGAGAGAAAAGATTCGACATTATAGAGAGAAAAGATTCGACATTATAGAGAGAAAAGATTCGACATTATAGAGAGAAAAGATTTGACATTATAGAGAGAAAAGTTTCAACATTATAGAGAGAAAAGATTCGACATAGAGAGAAAAGATTTGACTTTGAGAGAAAAGATTCGACATTATAGAGAGAAAAGATTTGACATTATAGAGAGAAAAGATTCGACATTATAGAGAGAAAAGATTCGACATAGAGAGAAAAGATTCGACATTATAGAGAGAAAAGATTCGACATTATAGAGAGAAAAGATTTGACATTATAGAGAGAAAAGATTCGACATTATAGAGAGAAAAGATTCGATATTATAGAGAGAAAAGATTTGACATTTTAGAGAGAAAAGATTTGACATCATAGAGAGAAAAGATTCGACATTATAGAGAGAAAAGATTCAACATTATAGAGAGAAAAGATTTGACATTATAGAGAGAAAAGATTCGACATTATAGAGAGAAAAGATTCGACATCATAGAGAGAAAAGATTCGACATCATAGAGAGAAAAGATTGGACATTATAGAGAGAAAAGATTCAACATTATAGAGAGAAAAGATTCGACATTATAGAGAGAAAAGATTCGACATTATAGAGAGAAAAGATTCGACATTATAGAGAGAAAAGATTCGACATTATAGAGAGAAAAGATTCAACATTATAGAGAGAAAAGATTCGACATTATAGAGAGAAAAGATTGGACATTATAGAGAGAAAAGATTGGACATTATAGAGAGAAAATTTCGACATCATAGAGAGAAAAGATTCGACATTATAGAGAGAAAAGATTCGACATTATAGAGAGAAAAGATTCAACATCATAGAGAGAAAAGATTGGACATTATAGAGAGAAAAGATTCGACATTATAGAGAGAAAAGATTCGACATTATAGAGAGAAAAGATTCGACATTATAGAGAGAAAAGATTCGACATTATAGAGAGAAAAGATTCGACTTCATAGAGAGAAAAGATTCGACATTATAGAGAGAAAAGATTCGACATTATAGAGAGAAAAGATTCGACATCATAGAGAGAAAAGATTTGACATTATAGAGAGAAAAGATTCGACATTATAGAGAGAAAAGATTTGACATAGAGAAAAGATTCGACATTATAGAGAGAAAAGATTTGACATTATAGAGAGAAAAGATTCGACATTATAGAGAGAAAAGGTTCGACATTATAGAGAGAAAAGATTCGACATTGAGAGAAAAGATTCAACATTATAGAGAGAAAAGATTTGACATTATAGAGAGAAATAATTCGACATTATAGAGAGAAAAGATTCGACATTATAGAGAGAAAAGATTCGACATCATAGAGAGAAAAGATTGGACATTATAGAGAGAAAAGATTCAACATTATAGAGAGAAAAGATTCGACATTATAGAGAGAAAAGATTCGACATTATAGAGAGAAAAGATTCAACATTATAGAGAGAAAAGATTTGACATTATAGAGAGAAAAGATTTAACATTATAGAGAGAAAAGATTCGACATTATAGAGAGAAAAGATTCGACATAGAGAAAAGATTCGACATTATAGAGAGAAAAGATTTGACATAGAGAAGAAAGATTCGACATTATAGAAAGAAAAGGTTTGACATAGAGAGGAAAGATCGCTGCTGGAATTGGGTGGGGGAAGTAAAATAAAAATAATGATGATGATGAATGTTATTGGCTGATTGTAACCAAAGAGGAGGAGCAGTAAAATAGCTAGAACTAACTTGACAATTCAACATGAACGACAAAGATTCGACAAAGCATCGAAAAACATACAAATGTTGAATCTGTCATTGACGGCTTAGGGTGTCTGTCGAAAGTTCTAAGAAGATTCGACGGAGCAGCGAAACTGTACGACGCCGCGATCGTACATTTCTGGTCAAATGGTCAAATGCTCGGCCCATAGGCTATAGAAGAATTGTAATGTTGGTTGACTAGTAAAAATAATTTCTATCAAACGTTACCCCAGAGGCGGCTCTAGGCTTTGTGAGGCCTTAGGCAAATCTGAGACACGAGGCCCCAATCACATCCATAATGGGAAAAATAATTCAAGCGATAAAAATTAACTGTATGAATTGCATTTATTACGTTTTCTTTTTTATTTTATGAACTATGAATTCACCGTTTATAGAATTTTCTCTAACCAATTCTTTAGGCAAATTAGGCGGCCGCGAGGCCCCTGTGTGGGGGGGGGGAGAGGCCTAAGGCGACCGCCTAATTAGAGAGCCGCCTCTGCCCAGGTAGAGAAACTTCCATGATGTCTATCAGATAATAAAACCAAAGGTGATTCAACATGGCGCTATACAGTGGTTTAACATGTTCTGGATGCTGTTAGTACAGTGGGGAGAACAAGTATGCGATACGCGGCCGATTTTGCAGGTTTTCCTACTTACAAAGCATGTAGAGGTCTGTAATTATTATCATAGGTACTCTTCAACTGTGGGGGGCGGAATCTAAAACAAAAATCCAGAAAATCACATTGTATGATTTTTAAATAATTAATTTGCATTTTTTTGCATGACATAAGTATTTATCCAGGGCCGATCCTAGGGTCACAGACGCCTGGGTGCAGAAATATTTCTGGTGCCCCCACATGGTCAGAGACTGCAGACATACTACAGGAGATGGTCAGAGACTGTAGACATACTACAAGAGATGGTAAGAGACTGCAGAAATACTACATGAGATGGTCAGAGACTGCAGACATAGTACAGGATATGGTCAGAGACTGCAGACATACTACAGGAGATGGTCAGAGACTGCAGATATAGTACAGGAGATGGTCAGAGACTGCAGATATAGTACAGGAGATGGTCAGAGACTGCAGACATAGGACAGGAGATGGTCAGAAACTGCAGACATACTACAGGAGAAGGTCAGAGACTGCAGACATACTACAGGAGATGGTCAGAGACTGCAGATATAATACAGGAGAAGGTCAGAGACTGCATATATAATACAGGAGATGATCAGAGACTGCAGACATAGTACAGGATATGGTCAGAGACTGCAGACATACTACAGGAGATGGTAAGAGACTGCATATATAATACAGGAGATGGTCAGAGACTGCAGACATAGTACAGGAGATGGTCAGAGACTGCAGCTATAATACAGGAGATGGTCAGAGACTGCAGACATAGTACAGGAGATGGTCAGAGACTGCAGACATACTACAGGAGATGGTAAGAGACTGCATATATAATACAGGAGATGGTCAGAGACTGCAGACATAGTACAGGAGATGGTCAGAGACTGCAGCTATAATACAGGAGATGGTCAGAGACTGCAGACATAGTACAGGAGATGGTCAGAGACTGCAGACATAGTACAGGAGATGGTCAGAGACTGCATATATAATACAGGAGATGGTCAGAGACTGCATATATAATACAGGAGATGGTCAGAGACTGCAGACATAGTACAGGAGATGGTCAGAGACTGCAGACATAGTACAGGAGATGGTCAGAGACTGCAGACATACTACAGGAGATGGTCAGAGACTGCAGATATAATACAGGAGATGGTCAGAGACTGCAGATATAATACAGGAGATGGTCAGGGACTGCAGATATAATACAGGAGATGATCAGAGACTGCAGACATAGTACAGGATATGGTCAGAGACTGCAGACATACTACAGGAGATGGTAAGAGACTGCATATATAATACAGGAGATGGTCAGAGACTGCAGACATAGTACAGGAGATGGTCAGAGACTGCAGCTATAATACAGGAGATGGTCAGAGACTGCAGACATAGTACAGGAGATGGTCAGAGACTGCAGACATACTACAGGAGATGGTAAGAGACTGCATATATAATACAGGAGATGGTCAGAGACTGCAGACATAGTACAGGAGATGGTCAGAGACTGCAGCTATAATACAGGAGATGGTCAGAGACTGCAGACATAGTACAGGAGATGGTCAGAGACTGCATATATAATACAGGAGATGGTCAGAGACTGCATATATAATACAGGAGATGGTCAGAGACTGCAGACATAGTACAGGAGATGGTCAGAGACTGCAGACATAGTACAGGAGATGGTCAGAGACTGCAGACATACTACAGGAGATGGTCAGAGACTGCAGATATAATACAGGAGATGGTCAGAGACTGCAGATATAATACAGGAGATGGTCAGGGACTGCAGATATAATACAGGAGATGGTCAGAGACTGCATATATAATACAGGAGATGGTCAGAGACTGCAGACATAGTACAGGAGATGGTCAGAGACTGCAGATATAATACAGGAGATGGTCAGAGACTGCATATATAATACAGGAGATGGTCAGAGACTGCAGACATAGTACAGGAGATGGTCAGAGACTGCAGACATACTACAGGAGATGGTCAGAGACTGCAGATATAATACAGGAGATGGTCAGAGACTGCAGATATAATACAGGAGATGGTCAGAGACTGCAGACATAGTACAGGAGATGGACAGAGACTTCAGACATACTACAGGAGATGGTCAGAGACTGCATATATAATACAGGAGATGGTCAGAGACTGCAGATATAATACAGGAGATGGTCAGAGACTGCAGCTATTATACAGGAGATGGTCAGAGACTGCAGGCATCGTACAGGAGATGGTCAGAGACTGCAGACATAGTACAGGAGATGGTCAGAGACTGCATATATAATACAGGAGATGGTCAGGGACTACAGATATAATACAGGAGATGGTCAGAGACTGCAGACATAGTACAGGAGATGGTCAGAGACTGCATATATAATACAGGAGATGGTCAGGGACTGCAGACATAATACAGGAGATGGTCAGAGACTTCAGATATAATACAGGAGATGGTCAGAGACTGCAGACATAGTACAGGAGATGGTCAGAGACTGCAGACATGATATAGGAGATGGTCAGAGACTGCAGACATACTACAGGAGATGGTCAGAGACTGCATATATAATACAGGAGATGTTCAGAGACTGCAGACATAGTACAGGAGATGGTCAGAAACTGCAGATATAATACAGGAGATGGTCAGAGACTGCAGACATAGTACAGGAGATGGTCAGAGACTGCAGACATACTACAAGAGATGGTCAGAGACTGCAGACATACTACAGGAGATGGTCAGGGACTGCAGACATGGTACAGGAGATGGTCAGAGACTGCATATATAATACAGGAGATGGTCAGAGACTGCATACATAGTACAGGAGATGGTCAGAGACTGCAGACATACTACAAGAGATGGTCGGAGACTGCAGATATAATACAGGAGATGGTCAGAGACTGCATATATAATACAGGAGATGGTCAGGGACTGCAGATATAATACAAGAGATGGTTAAAGACTGCAGATATAATACAGGAGATGGTCAGAGACTGCAGATATAATACAGGAGATGATCAGAGACTGCAGACATAGTACAGGATATGGTCAGAGACTGCAGACATGCTACAGGAGATGGTCAGAGACTGCATATATAATACAGGAGATGGTCAGAGACTGCAGATATAATACAGGAGATGGTCAGAGACTGCATATATAATACAGGAGAGTGTCAGGGACTGCAGATATAATACAGGAGATGGTCAGAGACTGCAGATATAATACAGGAGATGGTCAGGGATTGCAGATATAATACAGGAGATGGTCAGAGACTGCAGACATAGTACAGGAGATGGTCAGAGACTGCATATATAATACAGGAGATGGTCAGGGACTGCAGACATAATACAGGAGATGGTCAGAGACTTCAGATATAATACAGGAGATGGTCAGAGACTGCAGACATAGTACAGGAGATGGTCAGAGACTGCAGACATGATATAGGAGATGGTCAGAGACTGCAGACATACTACAGGAGATGGTCAGAGACTGCAGCTATAATACAGGAGATGTTCAGAGACTGCAGACATAGTACAGGAGATGGTCAGAAACTGCAGATATAATACAGGAGATGGTCAGAGACTGCAGACATAGTACAGGAGATGGTCAGAGACTGCAGATATAATACAGGAGATGGTCAGAGACTGCAGACATAGTACAGGAGATGGTCAGAGACTGCAGACATACTACAAGAGATGGTCAGAGACTGCAGACATACTACAGGAGATGGTCAGGGACTGCAGACATGGTACAGGAGATGGTCAGAGACTGCATATATAATACAGGAGATGGTCAGAGACTGCATACATAGTACAGGAGATGGTCAGAGACTGCAGACATACTACAAGAGATGGTCGGAGACTGCAGATATAATACAGGAGATGGTCAGAGACTGCAGCTATAATACAGGAGATGGTCAGAGACTGCATATATAATACAGGAGATGGTCAGAGACTGCAGACATACTACAGGAGATGGTCAGAGACTGCAGATATAATACAGGAGATGGTCAGAGACTGCAGACATAGTACAGGAGATGGTCAGAGACTGCAGACATACTACAAGAGATGGTCAGAGACTGCAGACATACTACAGGAGATGGTCAGGGACTGCAGACATGGTACAGGAGATGGTCAGAGACTGCATATATAATACAGGAGATGGTCAGAGACTGCATACATAGTACAGGAGATGGTCAGAGACTGCAGACATACTACAAGAGATGGTCGGAGACTGCAGATATAATACAGGAGATGGTCAGAGACTGCAGCTATAATACAGGAGATGGTCAGAGACTGCAGACATAGTACAGGAGATGGTCAGAGACTGCATATATAATACAGGAGATGGTCAGGGACTGCAGATATAATACAAGAGATGGTTAAAGACTGCAGATATAATACAGGAGATGGTCAGAGACTGCAGATATAATACAGGAGATGATCAGAGACTGCAGACATAGTACAGGATATGGTCAGAGACTGCAGACATGCTACAGGAGATGGTCAGAGACTGCATATATAATACAGGAGATGGTCAGAGACTGCAGATATAATACAGGAGATGGTCAAAGACTGCAGATATAATACAGGAGATGGTCAGATACTGCAGACATAGTACAGGAGATGGTCAGAGACTGCATATATAATACAGGAGAGTGTCAGGGACTGCAGATATAATACAGGAGATGGTCAGAGACTGCAGATATAATACAGGAGATGGTCAGGGATTGCAGATATAATACAGGAGATGGTCAGAGACTGCAGACATAGTACAGGAGATGGTCAGAGACTGCAGATATAATACAGGAGATGGTCAGAGACTGCAGATATAATACAGGATGTGGTTAGAGACTGCAGACATACTACAGGAGATGCTCAGAGACTGCCGCTGTGGTCTTCCGGCTGCTCTCCTCCTCTGGCAGGGGGAGGGAGGGGGGATGGACTTGGGCAGGAAACACAGTGGCGGCAGGTCCTCCTCTGATCCGCTCCAGTCAGTTGCCGGCGGTGAGAGCTGCCTCTGGACACAGACAAGAAAAGGAGGAGGAGGCGGAAGGGGAGCACTCTGGCATGCACCTGCCCAGGATCGGCCCTGTATTTATCACCTGCCAACCAGTAAGAATTGCGGCTCTCACAGACCTGTTATTTTTTCTTTAAGAAGCCCCCCCTTGTTCTCCACTCATTACCTGTATTATCTGCACCTGTTTGAACTTGTTACCTGTATAAAAGATAGACCTGTCCACACACTCAATCAAACAGACTCCAACCTCTCCACAATGGCCAAGACCAGAGAGCTGTGTAAGGACATCGGGGATAGAATTGTAGACCTGCACAAGGCTTGGATGGGCTACAGGACAATGGGCAAGCAGCTTGGTGAGAAGGCAACAACTGTTGGTGCAATTATTAGAAAATGGAAGAAGTTCAAGACGACGGTCAATCTCCCTCAGTCTGGGGCTCCATGCAAGATCTCACCTCGTGGGGCATCAATGATCATGAGGAAGGTGAGGGATCAGCTCAGAACTACACGGCAGTATCTGGTCAATGAAGTGAAAAGAGCTGGGACCACAGTCTCAAAGAAAACCATTGGTAGCACACTCTACCCAATCATGGATTAAAATCCTGCAGCACACACAAGGTCCCCCCTGCTCAAGCCAGCGCATGTCCAGGCCCTTCTGAAGTTTGCCAATGACCATCTGGATGATCCAGAGGAGGAATGGGAGAAGGTCATGTGGTCTGATGAGACAAAAATAGAGCTTTTCGGTCTAAACGCCACTCGCCGTGTTTGGAGGAAGATGAAGAGGATGAGTACAACCCCAAGAACACCATCCCAACAGTGAAGCATGGAGGTGGAATTATCATTCTTTGGGGATGCTTTTCTGCAAAGGGGACAGGATGACTGCACCGTATTGAGGGGAGGATGGATGGGGCCATGTATTGTGAGATCTTTTTTTTTTATAAATTCTTTATTTTTTAAAATTTTATGATTTCCACACTTTTATACCATCTCTCCTAATCAATTTCTTAATTCACTGTGAATTATCATTATCTTTTCTCTCTTTACCTCCAACTTCTTTCTCCCTACCAGACCCTCCCTCCTAAAAAAATAATAAAAAAATAAATAAACCAAGGAGAAGGGACACATCAGACTCCCTCCTCCTCTCATCCCCTTTCTCCTCTCCCTCCCCTCTGATCTGACTCCATTTTCCTCTCTTAACCCCTCCCTGTATTCCAGGTATGGGGCCCATGTCGCCCGGTACCTCTCATCTTGATCTTTCATTGCTATAGTAAGATTCTCCATTTGTTGGATTTCTTCAAGGTCCTGGAGTGGCCTAGCCAGTCTCCCGACCTGAACCCAATAGAAGATCCTTGGAGGGAGCTGAAAGTCCATATTGCCCGGCGCCACCCCTGAAACCTGAAGGATCTGGAGAAGCTCCACTCCTCCACTATGGAGGAGTGGGGCCAAAATCCCTGCTGCAGTGTGTGCAAACCTGGTCAGGACCTTCAGGAAACGTCTGATCTCTGTAATTGCAAACAAAGATTTCTGTACCAAATATTAAGTTCTGCTTTTCTGATGTATCAAATACCGTATTTATCGGCGTATAACTCACACTTTTTTCCCCTTAAAATCAGGGGGAAATCGTGGGTGCGTGTTATACGCCGATCCTCGCTGTTTCTGAGCGCCGCCGACAGAGCCCGACAAGACCGAGCCGAGCCGAGTGTACTGCGCACTCCGCTAGGCTCGGCTCCGCCCGCAGCCACGCGAGAGGAGCCAATAGAAGCCGAACACACTGGAAATCCGGCTCTGCACAGCTCGACCGAGGCGCCAAATTCAAACACACAACGCTGACGGCAGACGGACCCCACGCAAGGCCGCAGTCGGACACCGGACAAGACAGCAGACGGACACCGACAAGGCTGGACAGACCCCGCGCAAGGCCGCAGACAGACGCCGGACAAGGCCGCCGATGGACGCCGACAGCAGATAGACACCGACAAGGCTGAGCATCCAAAAACGCCCGCAGCCAAGCGAGAGGAGCAGAGAGAAGCTGTGAGGAGCCGAATACACCGAAAATCCGGCTCTGCACAGCTTGACTGAGGCGCCAAATTCAAACACACAACGCTGACGGCAGACGGACGCGACGAACACCGACAAGGCTGGATGGACCGGCAGACGGACGCGACGGACACCGACAAGGCTGGGCGGACCCCGCGCAAGGCCGCAGTCGGACGCCGGACAAGGCCGCTGATGGACGCCGGGCAAGACAGCAGACGGACACCGACAAGGCTGGACGGACCCCGAGCAAGGCCGCAGACGGACGCCGGACAAGGCCGCCGATGGACGCCGACAACAGACGGACACTGACAAAGCTGAGCATCCAAAATGTAAGTTTTTTTTCCTAAACTTCCCTTCTAAGCTTGGGGTGCGCGTTATACGCCGGCGCGCGGTATACCCCGATAAATACGGTACTTATGTCAATCATACAATGTGATTTTCTGGATTTTTGTTTTAGATTCCGTCTCTCACAGTTGAAGAGTACCTATGATAAAAATGACAGAGCTCTACATGCTTTGTAAGTAGGAAAACCTGCAAAATCAGCCGTGTATCACATACTTGTTCTCCCCACTGTATATGCAGTCCCCGGGTTACAAACGAGAGAGAAGTTCTGTAGGTTTGTTCTTAAGCCCAGGTTCACACTGGGTACGATTTGGTACGATTTGAGATGCGATTTCACATGTCAAATCGCATCTCAAATCGGCGGCATTTGCTGGCAATTGTTGGCAATGGCACCGTCCTAATCGGTGCAACGCCGCATCTGCGGCGCTGCACAGATTTCAAAAAGTAGTTCCTGTACTACTTTTTGCGATTTCGGGCTGCGATTTACATTGAACCCTGCACAGACGTCTCTTAAATCGCGGCAAAACCGCAGCCGCGATTTTACCGCGATTTTGAATTCGCAGCAGTGTGAACCTAGCCTTAGTTGAATTTGTATGTAAATTGGAACAGGTACATTTGTTAAGTGTAACGCCAGCCCAAAAAAAAATTTTATTACAATTTTTGGATAGTGTAGGAAAAGGTTAACACCCCTGTAAAGGTTTGTTTTGCTGTCTGTGGCCCCGTTCAGAAGATTTCACCTCACTTTCTGTCCCAATGACAATTGGATTTTGAAAATTTGGGGTTGTTGTGGAAACAAGGATTGGTGATAAAGCATCAGCGGAGACTCCTTTTTCCCATGAAAACTCTTAAGCCGCGTACACACGGTCGGTCAAACCGATGAGAACGGTCTGATGTAGACATGTGCAATTTTTTTCGTTACGAATACGTTTTCCGGCAATTTTCGTTACGGTTTAGCGCAATTAATAACGAATAACGATATTTTCAAAATAACGAATATGGAAAACAACGAAGATACGAAAGATGAAAGAAACGAAAACATACAAACTACGAAAATACCGAACCCCAAAAAAATAAAAAATTTACGAAAAACAAAATGAACGAAAATGCAAACTTACTAATATTCGAAGACCGAAAAGAAAACAACCGAAATGCCGAACAAAGAACAAAAAACGAAAATCAAAACTAACGAAAAATAAATTACGAATCTTCGTAAAACGGAAATGAAAACAAGGAAATTATGAAATAATGTAAATTAGCTTTCGTTAGTACTGACATTGACCAATAGCCACTGAGCGCTGTCCCTTTCCTCTGAAGAGGTTTGTTCCTTCCCCCAATGAGCTTCTTTCTCATTACCTCCTGGCTCATTGTGTCTTTTTCTGTGTTAGACTGCAGTGCATCTCATTTCTAGATTTGTATTTGTAATATCTGACATATTTTAGTTTTCTTCTACGTCAGACTTCATTCTAGACAGGGTGTGTGTGCTAACTAAGACAGTCAAGTCAATCACAGTAAAGTACGAATTACAAAATTACGACGAGTAGTGTGTCGAATAAACGTAAAATGTATTCTAACAGAATTACGAATGCAATAAAATCTACAAAAGTACGTTTTTAGAATCAAAGGAAATTAGACACGAAAATACGAATGATCATAAAGCAACGAAGATATATTTCTTACGAAAATACGAACGCGGCATGATGGAAAATATAATGTAAATACGAATAGCAAAACAACGAAAATTAAACTAACGTAAAAACAAAGGAACGAATAAAATCATTTTAAAAATACGAACGCGGCAGAATACAAAATATAACGAAAATACGAATCTCGATTCAACGAAAAATAAACTAACAGAAAAAAACGGAAACGGAAAAAAGAGTGTTACGAAAATACTAAAGAGTACGAATACGATAACTAACGTCTTACGAAATTACGACTCGTTACGAATCACGATAAACGAACCGAAACAAAACAGAAATAAACGAAAATTTTTGCTGGGCACATGTCTAGTCTGATGGACCGTTTTCATCGGACCAAACCGATCGTGTGTGGGCCCCATCGGTTATTTATCCATAGGTTAAAAAAAAGCCAACTTGTTTTAAATTTAACCGATGGATTCCTAAAAAAACGATCGTTTGTAGACACGTCCATCGGTTAAAAATCCACGCATGCTCAGAATCAAGTCGACGCATGCTTGGAAGCATTGAACTTAATTTTTTTCCGGCACGTCGTTGTGTTTTACGTCACGTTACGTTTTTTAACCGATGGTGTGTAGGCACGACTGACCATCAGTCAGCTTCATCGGTTAACCGATGAAAACGGTCCATCAGATCGTTTTCATCGGATTGGACCGGTCGTGTGTACAGGGCTTTAAGCCTTATACACACGGTCGGACTTCAAACTAGGGGCCAGATTCACGTAGATCCGCGTATCTTTGCGCGGGCGTAACGTATCCGATTTACGTTACGCCTCCGCAACTTAGAAGGGCAAGTGCTGTATTCTCAAAGCACTTGCTCCGTAAGTTGCGGCGGCGTAGCGTCAAAAGGCCGGCGTAAGCCCGTCTAATTCAAATTTGGAACAGGGGGGCGTGTTTTATGTTAATAACTTGTGACCCGACGTGATTGACGTTTTTCACGAACGGCGCATGCGCCATCCGTGGAAATCTCCCAGTGTGCATTTCTCCTAATACGCCGCAAGGACGTATTGGTTTTGACGTGAACGTAAATTACGCCCAGCCCCATTCACGGACGAGTTACGCAAACAACATAAAAATGTTTAAATTCGACGCGGGAACGACGGCCATACTTAACATTGGTACGCCGCACTTACGCCACCATATAGCAGGGGTAACTTTACGCCGGGAAAAGCCGACCGTAAACGGCGTATCTGTACTGCGTCGGCCGGGCGTACGTTCGTGAATTCGCGCATCTAGCTGATTTACATATTTTGACGCGTAAATCAGCGTAAACGCCCCTAGCGGCCAGCGTAAATATGCAGTTACGATCCGATGGCGTAAGGGACTTACGCCTGTCGGATCTAAGGGAAATCTATGCGTAACTGATTCTAAGAATCAGGCGCATAGATACGACCGGCCAGACTCAGAGATACGACGGCGTATCTGGATATACGCCGTCGTATCTCTTTTGAGAATCCGGCCCTAAATTGTTCGTGGATTTTTGTTTGAAGGGCGTTGGCCGTGAACTTGGTATGCATACACACGACTTTTTCAGCAAACTCCCAAAATCACGTGTTTTTTCCGCTCTATACCGCCACCCTTTGGTCAACTTCTTCTATTGTTGGTTGATTTTTAACATTGGTTCTGAGCATACGTGTTTGTACTTTGGACAAAATTCCGATGGACTTCTGTACACACGATAGGACTTTGCACCGTAGGACTTTTGTTGCTGAAAAGTTTGTCCGTTTGCAGAGTGAAATTTTGTCCGATGAAAACCAAAAAAGTTTGTCTGATGGAGCGTACACACGTCCGGATTTTTTTTTAAAACCTGCTCATTTTGAAGTTTGTTGTCAAAAAGTCTGACCGTGCGTATGGGACTTAACAGGAGCAGTGGCGGTTCGTCCACAGAGGGCGCTAGAGCGCCGCCCCCTCTGGCTCTCGCCGCCACTGAGTCTAATAACATAGATTCATGCATTGCACGAATCTATGTTATTATCGCCGCTGCCGCTGTTCTATTCAGATGGTCGGCGCTCATGTCCGGCCATCTGAATAACGCCAGCTGGTTGGCTCTGATAGGCTTTTCCGAGTACAGCCCTCGGGTCTCGGAATCTTATACAAGGAACGCACTAGGGATGCGCTCCTTTGATAAGACTGACAGGCGTCTCTGCCAATCAGGTTCACCGGTTCTGGTTACCGGTAACCTGATTGGCTGAAGTGACATCGAGGGCGGGACTAGGGAGAAGACATCGAGGGAGCGTGGAGAGAGGATGGCTGACCCGAGAAAGGTAAGTGCCGGGAGACAGGGGGGGGGGGGGGGAAGCAATCTGGTGGTTTTTGAGGGGGCACAATGTCATGGCACAGTGGCGACAATGGCATAGCACAGTGGCGACAATTAATGGGCACAGTGGCTGCGTTTGGCATGGCACAGTGGCGACAATTGATGGGCACAGTGGCGACAATGACATGGCACAGTGGCGACAATTGATGAGCACAGTGGCGACAATGGCATGGTACAGTGGCTGCGTTTGGCATGGCACAGTGGCGACAATTGATGGGTACAGTGACGACAATAGCATGGCACAGTGGCGACAATGGCATGGCACAGTGGCTGCATTTGGCATGGCACAGTGGCAACAATTGATGGCACAGTGGCTGCGTTTGGCATGGCACAGTGGCGACAATTGATGGGCACAGTGGCGACAAAGGCATAGCACAGTGGTGACAATTGATGGCACAGTGGCTGCGTTTGGCATGGCACAGTGGCGACAATTGATGGGCACAGTGGCGACAATTGATGGCACAGTGGCTGCGTTTGATAGCATGGCACAGTGGCGACAATTTTATGGCACAGTGGCGACAATTTTATGGCACAGTGGCCACGTTTGATGGGCACAGTGGGGGCAATTGATGGGTACAGTGAGGCTGCAATTGATGTTTTTTTTGTTTTGTTTTTTCATTTGTTTGCGCCCCCTCAAAAATTTTGAGCACCAGCCGCCACTAAACAGGAGTGATTGTCCCTTCCCAGGGGTAGATTTCCTCTATCTTCCTGTTGTCTCCTTCTGTTCGTAAGTATGTAAGTCGGATATTTGCAAATCGAGGAGTGCCTGCATGTGATTTATCCCTGAACGGGAATGTCGTACTAGTAAAACAAAATTTTGAAGTCAACGATTTTTCCAATTATAAATGGTGCATAGTCGGTGGTGGTTCGTCTGAAGCCCATCTTTAGATATAACTTTGAAGCATCGTTCTGAGATAAGGAGGTGCTTAACACCACCGCACTACTGCCTCTCTTCTGGGCATAGTCAATGACCGTGCTACACAAGGCCTTGGCGATCCCTTTCCCTCTGTGTTTCGTGGGAACCGACAATCTCTTAAGCTCCACTTGGTTTTCTCCAGTGGGAGGATATGGAGGAATGGCAGCAACCATCCCAGCAACTTCCCCAGCCAGCTCTGCCACCCAGAAGCAGTAACCATCCCGTTGTAGGTAATATTTCTGGATATTCATCATGTCGGTAGCTAAGCTATCTGCAACATAACCAACGTAGATATGCCTGTTCACAAGCCATAGTGCTGCTACACTGAGAGATACCACCATGGTTGAGAGGAGGTAAGACCCCGTGGTCTGTAGGAGTACCAAGAACATGGCCAGCAGGAGAGCCCAGATGTGAGGGAGGCTGACGGTGTGAAAGAAAGCAGTATTGGTGTGTTCTATAATGCCTCGGGAGAAGATATCCCAGACCGCCTCATAATCCGAGTCCTTGTACAGCCGAATAACGTAGTCAGGCATGGTCTCCTCCTGCAAAAGAAAATTTATAGGTAATACATGGAGTGTTTATTTATAGTCAAGGACAAAGGAATACATGAAGCGTTTATAGTCAAAGAAAAAAGAATACTGGAGCGTTCATAGTCAAGGACAAAGGAATACTGGAGCGTTCATAGTCAAGGACCAAGGAATACATGGAGCGTTCATAGTCAAGGACAAAGGAATACTGGAGCGTTCATAGTCAAGGACAAAGGAATACTGGAGCGTTCATAGTCAAGGACAAAGGAATACATGGAGAGTTGATAGTCAAGGATAAAGGAATACTGGCGTGTTCATAGTCAAGGACAAAGAAATACTGGAGTGTTCATAGTCAAGGAAAATAGAATACTGTAGTGTTCATGGTTAAAGACAAAGCAATACATGGAGAGTTCATAGTCAAGGTCAAAGGAATACATGGAGCATTCATAGTCAAAGACAAAGGAATACTGGAGCGTTCATAGTCAAGGACAAAGGAATACATGGAGCGTTCATAGTCAAGGACAAAGGAATACTGGAGCGTTCATAGTCAAGGACAAAGGAATACTGGAGCGTTCATAGTCAAGGACAAAGGAATACTGGAGCGTTCATAGTCAAGGACAAAGGAATACTGGAGCGTTCATAGTTAAAGACAAAGGAATACTGGAGCGTTCATAGTCAAGGACAAAGAAATACTGGAGCGTTCATAGTCAAGGACAAAGGAATACTGGAGCGTTCATAGTCAAGGACAAAGGAATACATGGAGAGTTCATAGTCAAAGAAAAAGGAATACTGGAGCGTTCATAGTCAAAGACAAAGGAATACATGGAGTGTTCATAGTCAAGGAAAATAGAATACTGTAATGTTCATGGTTAAAGACAAAGGAATACATGGAGAGTTCATAGTCAAGGACAAAGGAATACTGGAGCGTTTATAGTCAAAGAAAAAGGAATACTGGAGCGTTCATAGTCAAAGACAAAGGAATACTGGAGCGTTCATAGTCAAGGACCAAGGAATACTGGAGTGTTCATAGTCAAAGACAAAGGAATACATAGAGCGTTCATAGTCAAAGAAAAAGGAATACTGGAGTGTTCATAGTCAAGGAAAATAGAATACTGTAGTGTTCATGGTTAAAGACAAAGGAATACATGGAGAGTTCATAGTCAAGGACAAAGGAATACACAGTTAGCTGGATTCAGAGAGAGTTAGGCCGGTGTATCAGTAGATACGCCGGCGTAACTCTGAATCTGCACTGTCGCAAATTTAAGCGTATTCTGGAAACCAGATACGCTTAAATTAGGCTAAGATACGAGCGGCGTAAGTCTCCTACGCCGTCGTATCTTAGGGTGCAATTTTTCCACTGGCCGCTAGGTGGCGCTTCCGTTGAGTTCGGCGTAGAATATGTAAATGACTAGATACGCCGATTCACGAACGTACGCTTGCCCGTCGCAGTAAAGATACGCCGTTTACGTAAGGTGTTTTCAGGCGTAAAGTTATTCCATCAAATAGCTGGACTAGTCAATGTTAAGTATGGCCGTCGTTCCCACGTCGAAATTTGAAAATGTTTTTGTCGGTTGCGTAAGTCGTCCGTGAATGGGGCTGGACGTCATTTACGTTCACGTCGAAACCAATACGTCCTTGCGGCATACTTTGGAGCAATGCACAATGGGAAATTCCACGGACGGCGCATGCGCCGTTCGGGAAAAACGTCAATCACGTCGGGTCACAGTAGATTTACATAAAACACGCCCCCCTGATCCAAATTTGATCAGGCCAATTTACGCTGCTCCGCCGCAACTTACGGAGCAAGTGCTTTGAGAATACAGCACTTGCCCGTCTAAGTTGAGGAGGCGTAACGTAAATCAGATACGTTACGCCGCCGCAAAGATACGGCATTCTACGAGAATCTGGGACAGTGAGTTTATAGTCAAGAACAAAGGAATTCACTGAGAGTTCATAGTCAAGGACCAAGGAATACATGGAGAGTTCATAGACAAGGACAAAGGAATACTGGAGTGTTCATGGTCAAGGATTAAGGAATACTGGAGTGTTCATAGTCAAGGACCAAGGAATACATGGAGCGTTCATAGTCTAAGAAAAAGGAATACTGGAGTGTCCAAGGTTAAAGACAAAGGAATACAGTACATGGATAATTCATAGTCAAAGACAAAGGAATACATGGAGAGTCCATGGTCAAAGGCACAGGAATACATCTCCCGAGCCCTTCTCTATGGGTCCATAAGACACACAAAGCCTCGACTCGGCCCAGCCCCCCACTCTCTTCTCATTGGCTCACTGGCTGTGATTGACATCAATGGGAGCCACTTGCTCCCGCTTCTTGTTCTGATAGATATGGTAATCTGCATGGGTCCTTTATACTATATCTTTTATGGCTTTGCCCTAAACAGAGGAGATACTGGGCTGACATAGTGGGCACTTTGAACTGTATTTCTGGTACTGATTTGCCTGTAGAACTTCTCATGTGTCTTTTAGGTCACTTTGATATATCCTCTATGGACACAAATGTAATGGTTACTCTTCTTGGAGCATTGCGTGTTGCAGAGGCGTTGCTAGGGGGGTGCGGGGGGTGCGGTCCGCACTGGGTGACACCCGCTAGAGGGGTGACACCATCCCGTTTTTACCACTCTATACTACCCTAACCTGCCACTATACTGCCCTATACTATCATTTACATGGGGCTGGTTTGAGGTGCGCCCCATGCCCGTGCGCTGCCTGCTTGGTGCTGGGCAGCCTAGAAAGGGGGGGGTGACACCATGTTTTACCGCACCGGGTGACACCAACCCTAGTGACGCCACTGGCGTGTTGCTCGCAGGGTGATCGCTTTGAAGTGGACCTCAACGAACTCACCTTCTCCCTCAGAATAAATGAGTGAACTAAATAAATATATTTCCTTTGAAAAACATACTTCCTTACTGCGCAACGCCATATCTAAATCTCAACCGATCTGGTCCTCCTAAACAGACTGCATGTTCCTGGCTTTTAAACTGGTTGTTAACCCACTAAAATTGATATAACTAGATTCACGTAGGGTGTCCTAACTTTGCGGCGGCGTAGCTTAGCGTGTTTACGCTACGCCGCCTTAAGTCAGAGAGGCAAGTACATGATTCTCAAAGTACTTGCCTCCTAACTTACGGCGGCGTAGCGTAAATCGGGCGGGCGTAAGGGCGCCTAATTCAAATTTAGCTGAGGGGGCGTGTTTTATGTTAAAGGGGCTTGACCTGACATTTTGGACGTTTTTTTTAGAACGGCGCATGCACCGTCCACCTACATTTCCCAGTGTGCATTGCGGCAACGTACGCCGCACGGGCCTATTGATTTCGACGTGGACGTAAATGACGTAAATCCCTATTCACGGACGACTTAAGCAAACGACGTAAAATTTTCGAATTTCGAAGCGGGAACGGCGGACATACTTTAACATTACTATTCCAACTATTTGATGAAATAACTTTAGGCCTGATAAAGCGTTACGTAAACGGCGTATCTGTACTGCGTCGGCCGGGCGTACGTTCGCGAATAGGCGTATCTACTGATTTACATATTCTACGCCGACCGCAATGGAAGCACCACCTAGCGGCCAGCCTCAATATTGCAATCTAAGATACGACGGCTTGCGCCGTCGTATCTTAGATATGTTTAAGCGTATCTCTGTTTGAGAATACACTTAAACTTAGGTCGGCGCAAATTGTGAGTTAGGTCGGCGTATCTACTGATACGCCAGCCTAACTCTACCTGAATCTAGTTAATAGTATCCTCTCTGTTTATTAATGTAATCTGCCCCTGTGTCTGTGCCTTATAAAAAAAAATGCAGCTATATACCTGTTTTCAGAGTGCAAATCAGCGCTCACGTGACCCGCCGCCCGGGCATGTACTGGCCATCGGGCCTAATAATTAGAGCACCGCTGTACTGCCTATAAGAGAAATAAAGTAGAATGGCTAATGGTCAGTGAATGAGGGGGGGGGGAGGGCTTGTGTTGCCATGAGGCCTGGCCGGCTGGTATAGGGGAGACCCGTCATTCGAACTGCCCATCACCTCACTTCATAGTGCGCAACCCGGCTCAGCCTCAGCACCACCGATGGCTGTGCAGCATTGCCGGTTTCTGAAATTTCAGCCAATGAAACTGTAGCAATGTTCCTGCATGTCGTTATCCCTCCTGCTTCACTGGTTTTTCTGCATTGGCAAAATTAAAGTGGTCCGGTCTGGATGAAGTCCAGGGCCAAATTTTTGTCCCAGTCCAGCCCTGCCGCCGCCTTTTTACTTTCTCGGCCTAACAGCTGCATCGGGCAGGGCCGAAGATCCCCCCAGCTGATGTCAGCCAGGAGGGGAGGAGGAGAGAGGCAATGGGTCATGTGAGCGCCAATCGGCGCTCTGAAATCAGTTTAACAATTGCGAGGTTGTGTGATGCTGTACAAAAACAACATTTACGTATTTTTCCCCCCCCCACAAATAGAGACTTCTTTTGGTGGTGTTTGATCACCTCTTCATTTTTCTTGCGCTATAAACCAAAAAAGAGCGACAATTTAGAAAAAAAACACATTGGGCTAGATCCAGTAAGAAGTTACTTCGGCGTATCTGTTGATACGCCGCGTAACTTCTAGGATGCGCCGGCGTATCTTTTTTCTGTATTCAGAAAGCAAGATACGCCGTAATTTTGCTAAAATACGACCGACGTAAGTCTCTTACGCCGTCGTATCTTAGGGTGCATATTTACGCTGGCCGCTAGGTGGCGCTTCTGTTGATTTTGGCGTAGAATATGAAAATGGGCTAGATACGCCGATTCAGAAACGTACGTGCGCCCGGTGGATTTTTTTACGTCGTTTACGTAAGGCTTTTTCCGGCGTAAGGTTACTCCTGCTATATGAGGAGTATCCAATGTTAATTATAGATGTCGGGACAGCGTCAAATTTTGCGTCGTTTACGTTGTTTGCGTAAGTCGTTCGCGAATAGGGCTTTGCGTAAATTACGTTCATGTCGAAAAGATTGACTAATTGCGACGTGATTAGGAGCATGCGCACTGGGATACGTTCACGGACGGCGCATGCGCCGTTCGTTAGAAACTTTGTTTACGTGGGGTCATGTTTTATTTGCATAAAACACGCCCACCTCTTCACAATTTGAATTTGGCGCGCTGACGCCGGCAGATTTATGCTACGCCGCCGTAACTTAGGGCGCAGGTTCTTTGTGAATCCAGCCCCAGCCTCACTAAGTTACGGCGGCGTAGCGTATCTGAGATACGCTACGCCCGCACAAACTTACGGGGGGCTATCTGAATCTAGCGCATTCTTTTTTACTTTTTGCTATAATAAATATCTACCCCCCACCCCCAAAAAAATGTAAAACAACAAGTTTCATCAGTTTAAGCCAATATGTATTCTTCTACATAATTTTGTTAAAAAAAATCCCAATAAGCGTATGTAGCAAGGTCCCAGGCCTCCTTTGATCTAATGAGAACCTCCAGGACCAGGGATAGCTTACATCCTTCTGTATGTAGTGGGCTATGAGGCATGGTGGGTGCAGAGTAGTTAAGTTATTGGGCGCCAGACACTTCTTGGATGCAAAAGAAATGTTATTTCTCTTAAAGCGGAGGTTCACCCAAAAAACATGTATATACCATTCAATCCAGCATACTGCCGACATGTACAGTATGCTGTTTTTTGTTTTTTTTCGCTGTACATACCGCCGTATAGCTATTTCCCCCCCCAGGCTTCCGGGTAGTGGATCCCGCAGGAGTGGGCATTCCTATTCAGAGACTAAGTGATTGACGTGATGACAAAAGCTTCCCCCGGCGCATAATGCACGTCACCAGTTTCCGAAAGAAGCCGGACATCGGTGCGCAGGCGCCGTATAGCGCCGTAAAGAGCCGACTTGCAGTTCGGCTTCTTTCGGAAACTGGTGATGCGCTTATGCGCCGGGGGGAAGCTTTTGTCATCACGTCAATCACTTAGGCCGCGTACACACGCTCAGTCCATCCGATGACAACGAATGAAACTGACTGATGGTCTGTCGTGCGTACACACCATCAGTTAAAAAAACTATCGGGTCAGAACGCGGTGACGTAAAACACAACGTCGTGCTGAAAAAAACGAAGTTCAATGCTTCCAAGCATGCGTCGACTTGATTCTGAGTATGCATGGGTTTTTAACCGATGGTTTTCCATACTAACGATCGGTTTTGACCTATTGGTTAGGCATCCATCGGTTCAATTTTAAAGCAAGTTCTAATTTTTTTGACCGAAGGTTAACTGACCAATGGGGCCTGCACACGATCGGTTTGGACCGATGAAAAGGTCCTTCAGTCCGTTTTCATCGGTTTTGACCGATCGTGTGTACGCGGCCTAAAGCGTACACACGGTCGTTTTTTGTGATGAAATAAAACAACGTTTTTAAAAACGTCATTTAAAATGATCGTGTTTGGGCTTCACATCGTTTTTTGTCTTCAAAAAAACGACCAAAAAAAAAGTCGACATGCTTATGTCGTTTTTAAAAAAGTCGTTTTTTGTGTCATAAAAAATGATCGTGTGTGGGCTAAAACGACATTTTAAACAACGTTTTAAACCCGCGCATGCTCAGAAGCAAGTTATGAGACGGGAGCTTGAATGGAACAGAGTGCCGTCGTACGTGTTGTACGTCACCGCGCTTTGCTAGAGCATTTTCAGAAAATTATGGTGTGTAGGCAACGTTGTTTTTTATGAAGAAGTTAGAAAAACTTTGTTTTTTTTCATGATGAAAAACGTTGTTTTATTTCATCACAAAAAACAACCGTGTGTACGCGGGATAAGTCTCTGAATAGGAACGCCCAGTCCCGCGGGATCCACTACCCGGAAGCCGGGGGGGAAAATAGCTATACGGCGGTATGTACAGCGGAAAAAAACAAAAAAAACAGCATACTGTACATGTCGGCAGTATGCTGGATGGAATGGTATATACTTGTTATTAGGGTGAACCTCCGCTTTAACAAGTCTTTTTTTGGGTGGAAAGAGGGTTAGGGCCAGGACACCCTTAGGTATTTGCAAGTCAACTGGCAGACTCCGAGACTTGGATAGGAGGACAGTCGTGCAGGGAAAGGCATCCAGCAAGACGCCACATGTGCAGGAATGCTGTCTCCTATGGCAACAGTCTTTATCTTCAGCCCACTGAGCACCCGGTCTCTCACTAGACCCTCTGATTCACTGGCACTGAATCCCTTGAGCTCCTCCAATCTTCACAGTGGTATCCTCCTCAAACCCAGGGCTGGACTGGGACAAAAATTTGGCCCTGGACTTCATCCAGACTGGCCCACTATGACAGGTCTCTCCCACAGCGGCCAGACAACTCCCGCACCCCCCGGCCACCCAAGCCCCCTCTCCCCCTTCGCTAGACACTCTTTATTAGAGTAGAACGGCTGGTACTGGTACTCTTATTGGCAGTACCAGTGTGGAAGCTAGACATTATTTCACCCAGGGCAAAGAATCAGTTTGGTGCTCCCCCTTATGGGACAAGATTAGGCAGAAGTGAGAAACTCCCAGGCCGCTGTCACTGAATCCGGCCCACTGAGCCATCGGCCCACCGGGAAACTCCCTGTAGTCCCAATGGCCAGTCCATCCCTGCTCAAACCTCAACCCCGCCTCTCTTCTGGGCCCCTGGCTTGGCACTCAAAATACTTCTCAAGCTTCACTCACGCTGGCCTGCTCGGTCCCTGGCTTGACAAACAAGGCTGTTCTGCAAGCATCACCTCCACTGGTTGGGCCCCTGGCTTGGTTCCCACCGAAGTTTCCCGATTCTTCACCGTCCCCGGTTGGTGAGAATACTGCTCCCTTACTGGCGGCAGCTTCCCCTCTACCTTCGACTGCGCCAGGTTCTCCGGCCGACAGAACCAGGGCCGCTGATAGAAATCATGGGGCCCCGTACAGCCTACCTGAATGGGGCCCCCTTTAGCCCCTCCCCTGGTCCCTCCTTCAGCCCCCTGGCCACGCCCCAGACCCCGCCTTAAAACAAAGTGCATGTAATGGTGGCGATCAGCAACTTGATGGTGGGACATGCCAATGCCATAATGTGCTGCAGACAGTGCCATCCATGCCAATTCCATAACACATGTGCGGTCTGCAGAGACAGTGCTACCCATGCTGCCAATGCCAGTAACGCATGTGTTGCCTAAAGAGACAGTGCCACCCATGCTGCCAATGCCATTGCAATTGCTTGTTTGAGAATTTTTTACATTTTTATTATTCTGCATTATTTTATCCTAGATTGCACGCCCCCCCCCCCCCCCCCTGCTGGCTGGGCCCGGTACAACAGGGCCAGTTGTACTGGCTTATCAGCAGCCCTGGACAGAACCAACACTCCGGTTGGACTGCAGGCCGCAATCCCAACCCTGCGCTGCTCTCTTGTTTCTGGAAAGGCCCTCAGACAGCCCAGCAACCAGATGTGTCTAGCAGCCTGGGCAATATGACGCACGTCCACCCAGATAGCCGCCTGGGTGGCACAGAACATCAGCTGACCTCACCCGAATATATAGGCTCTCCCAGCAGGCCAAGGGATGGTTATTCCTGCCAAGTAGGGTGACCACATTTCCAAACTACCATTCAGGGACACCCCCCTTCCCATAAATCAGCTTGTGCTGTAACGAATCACAGCACAGTGATTGGACACAAGAGGGGGGATTTATAATTTCTCCAATCACAAGCAGGGGGTGGGGACTGTGCTCCTCCAGGCATTTCCAGCCAGGACAAGTACTGTCAGTCAGTAAAGTGGTGATGTGGCGGCCTTTTTTGGGGGCATTATTTTGGCTTGGGGGGTGGGGCTGTGTCAGTTTCATTCCGTGACACTGTATTGTCCTGGAATGAAGGTGCCCGGGACAGACCTGCAAAATGCGGGACTGTCCCAGGCAATCCGGGACACATGGTCACCCTACTGCCAAGTAAATGTGTGAGGAGCAACCCTGCCTAAACTCCGGGGTGCTACACATAGATTGATTGGTCTGCACAAAAGTTATGGCTCCTATATGAATAGGGGATAGATTTATGGCATTTTTATTGTTGTTGTTTTTTTTTTTTATAGTAATGGAGGTGGACAGACGGGACACTTTTGACACTATTTTGTGACTATTGACATTTATACAGTGATCAGTGCTATTAAAATGCACTGATTACTGTTTAAATGTCACTGGCAGGAAAGGGGTTAATACTAGAGGGTGATCGAAGGGTTAAATGTGTTCCCTGGGAGGTGTTTCTAACTGTGGGGGGAGGGGACTGACAGGGAGGGGAGAGAACGGGGCTCTGTCTGTTTACATTGGCAGATCCCTGTTCTGGCTCTCTGTGGAGTGATCGCGGGTGGCTGGGCCGCCGGCCACGCGCATTGGCTCCAGTGTCGCGCCGCGGGCCTCCCACAGCCCTTAAAGCTGCCGACGTACACCTATGGTGGTTTGCGCAGCCGTGCCAACCTGCTGCCATATAACAATGTCGGCTGGTCGGCAACAGGTTAAGGGGATGTGGCAAGGGGTGTGCCCTATGCCTACATAGTTTTGCTAATAGATTTCCCACGTTACATAGTGACGTTACAAGTGATGTTAGGAGTCACCACCCATATATAAGCTAGAAGGGGATGGACACAGAGTCTCTTGGGCAGGGCCGTCTTTAAGGCAGGGCAATAGGGCCCTGTCATTATGGTGGGGCCCAAAGAAGCTGCCCCATACTTGCCAACTATACCAGTTTAAATTCTCTCCTCCCTTGAAGTTTTAGTCCTGTGCTGTGTCCTGATATCTCAGTGTGAAGTGCTGCTACTAATGCTGCCCAGCTCTGCACTATTGGTGTGTACAGATGACTCACCTGCCGATCCTGTGTTTACATTTAAATACCAGCATTGATATGTAAATAGCGGTTGCATTCATATGTAAATAGAGGCAGTATTCATATGTAAATATAGGCAGTATTCATATGTAAATAGAGGCAGTATTCATATGTATATCATGCCCCCCAGGTATCCACCATTGTCATCATCCTCGGAGAAAAAAACGATTACGGAGCCTTTGTTCACATCACGTGATCAGCTGTCATTGGCTGACAGCTGATCACGTGGTAAGGGACTGGGATCGTGATCACCCGATTCTCAGTGATCACAGCGCGCACGCCCTACAGGGGGCATGCGGGGAGAATGAAAAGGGGAGGACGTCTATTGACGGACTCCCGGCAAAGCAGGTCCGCGTTGTAGCCGGCATTCGGCTATAGCGCGGACGGGAAGTGGTTAATCAACAGCGTGTTGTTCCGGAGTCTAAGCCAGTCCCCCGACTACGTCATCTCTCTGACGAAACGCGCTGGCCGTGGCTATGACGCTACGTCATCGAGCACGCTTGCTGACTGGCAGGAGAGCAATTTTATTTGCTTGATTTTATCGCTACATGCTAGTTTTTTTAAGCCTACTGCCCATTAAGTTTGTAGTGTGGCTCAGTTTACAAGTTACATTAATTGTGATTATGTTTTTTAAATAAATGATCTTTACGGATTAGGCCCCTTTCACACGGACGGATAGAATGGTGCTTTTAGCTGCGGATTCTCAAGTTATCTATCACAGCTAAAAGCACACAATGCTTTCCTATGGCCCCATTCACACACTGCTTTCAGCTGCGGTTTTGTTACAGGCGGTTTGGTGCAGATAGAAAAAATACAATCGACTGTGTCCAGGAATGATTTGGCGCAGCTATATGCACATAACCGCAGGTAATCGCAGTGCACTGTGTTTGGTATGAATCTTGAGGGGGAACTCCACGCCAAATTTTAAATAAAAAAACGGCATGGGTTCCCCTCCAGGAGCACACCAGGCCCTTGGGTCTGCTATGGATTTTAAGGGGAACCCCTAAGCCGAAAAAACAGCGTGGTGGTTCCCCCAAAATCCATACCAGACCCTTATCCGAGTACGCAGCACGGTCAATCAGTAAAGGGGGTGGGGAAGAGCGAGCGCCCCCCCTCTGAATCGTACCAGGCCGCATGCCCTCAACATGGGGGGTGGGTGCTTTGGGGCAAGGGGGCACCCTGCGGCCCCCCCACCCCAAAGCACCTTGTGAGTTTGCGGGCGGGGAGCTTATCGGAATCCGGGAGCCCCCTTTAATAAGAGGACCCCCAGATCCCGGCCCCACCCTATGTGAATGAGTATGGGGTATATCGTAACCCTACCCATTCACCTGGAGGAAAAACGGGTAAAAAAAAAAAACACACTACACAGGTTTTTAAAGTCATTTATTAGGCAGCTCCGGGGGTCTCTTCCGACTTCGGGGGTCTCTTCTTCTGCTCTCCGGTGTCGTCTCCACGCTCTCCGGTTCTTCTCTTGCTCTCCGGTGCCTTCTTCCTTCTGCCGGGCTCCTCCGCTATCTTCTTCCAGCTCTTTTACTAGCGGCGGCCCAGTCTTCTCCGTAATCTTCTTCCCTCTTCCCGCTGTAATCCCGGGAGCGCGGTGCGCAACGATTTATGCTGCTTACGATTTATGCCTCTTATGAACTCACAGTCCCAGCATGCTCCGGGTGGTGACGACATAAGAGGCGGGGTCACCGGGTGATATCACCCGGTGACCATGCTCGATGCCTATAAAAATCGTTGCGCACCCGGCATTGCAGCAGGAGGAAGCGTTGTGTCAACATCGAAGAAGAGAAGAGGGAAGACCGGGCCGCCGCTAGTAAAGGAGCTGGAAGAAGATAGCAGAGGAGCCCGGCAGAAGGACAACGGAGAGCGGGAGGAGAAGACCGGGCCGCCCCTAGTAAAAGAGCTGGAAGAAGATAGTGGAGGAGCCCGGCAGAAAGCCAACAGGGAGCGGGAGGAGACGACGGAGAAGACCGGGCCGCCTAATAAATTACTTTAAAAAGACCTGTGTAGTGTGTTTTTTTTACACTTTTTTCTTCCAGGTGAATGGGTAGGGGTACGATGTACAGGTACTCATTCACATAGGGTGGGGGGCCTGGCAAACCCCGACAACCAGGGTTGCCGGGAAGAGGCCTTTGTCTCCATCAACATGGGGACAAGGTGCTTTGGGGTGGGGGGGCCGCAGGGCGCCCCTTTGCCCCAAAGCACCCACCCCCCATGTTGAGGGCATGCAGCCTGGTACGGTTCAGGAGGGGGGGCCTTTTTGTTGTTCCCACCCCTTTCCTGACCAACCGGGCTGCGTGCTCGGATAAGGGTCTGGTATGGATTTTGGGGGAACGCCATTTTTTCGTCTTAGGAGGTTCCCCTTAAAATCCATAGCAGACCCAAGGGCCTAGTATTCTCTTGGAGGGGAACCCATGCCGGTTTTTTATTTAAAATTCAAGGGGATTTACCCACTTAAGGACCGGAGGAAGAATTTACCCCTTAATGACCAGGCCATTTATTGAGATACGGCACTGAGTCGTTTTAACTGCGCCATTGTACCCAAACAAAATTTACTTATTTTTTCCCCTCACAAATAAATCTTTCTTTTGGTGTTATTCGATCACCTCTGCGGTTTAAATTTTTTTGCGCTATAAACAAAAAAATATAAAACATTTATGAAAAAAAAACAATATTTTATACTGTTTGCTATAATAAATATCCACCCCCCCCAAAAAAAAATGTCTTTATCAGTTTAGGCCGATATATATTCTTCTACATATTTTTGGTAAAAAAAATATTGCGTCAGACAGATCAGACAGTTTTTTCAAATTTTTGGGACCATTGACATTTATACAGCGATTAGTGCTATAAAAATGCACTGATTACTGTGTAAATGTCACTGGCAGGGAAGGGGTTAACACTAGGGGGGTGATCAAGGGGTTAAATGTGTTCCCTCATGTGTGTTTCTAACTGTGGGGGGATGGGACTGACTAGAGGAGGAGACATATCGCTGTTCCTAACTACTAGGAACAGACGATCTGTCTCTCCTCTCCAGACAGAATGGGGATTGGCGTGTTTATATCCCCGCCACTGAGTCGTTTTAACTGACAACTGCGCGGTCGTGCGACATTGTACCCAAACAGAATTGACGTCCTTTTTTCCCCACAAATAGAGCTTTCTTTTGGTGGTATTAGATCACCTCTGCAGGGTTTTTTTCTACCCCCATTGGCAGGCCCGGATTTACTCCCTTTGCCGCCCCAAGGCCGGGTCCTTCAATGCCGCCCCTGCCTGCGCAGTACAGGGGGGACATTATCCGCCGGGGGACTTTTTCGGCAGGACACTGAGAAGCAGGGGGGGTGCTGCTGCCGAATATGACATTGAGAGGCGGGGGGGGGGGGGGATGTTGCTGCCAATAATGACATTGATCATTGGGGGGTGCTGCTGCCGAAAATTACATTGAGAACCATTTCACCTCCTCTTCCCTCTGTTTTCTCTCCTCTCACCATCCGTGACATGACAGGGGGGACTCCCAAAATAAAAGTGTCCTCTCCTCTCAGCTGCAATGCAGCCCCTGCACCCACTGCCGCCCCGAGGCCTGGCCTTGTTGGCCTTGTCTGGAATCCGGCCCTGCCCATTGGCCTCAATCCGGCCCTAGTAATGTTTGGAGACCCCTGGTATAGATTGTAGAGGAACCTTGCCTGGTGTTGGTAGAAAAACGCTCTCAGACCAACCAAAAAGTAAGACCCGGAGCGAGAGAAAATAAAATGAAAGATAGGGCAGGGCTGGTGATCTGACGATATGGTTTCCGGCTATCGAGATGGTTCCTGTAAGGACTGCGCAGGCGCAATCCTTGCCCAACGGAAATCACCGAACCTCCAGGGCGACGTGGAATTTGAGGTAAGTGGCCAGTCGGACTCACGTCCTCGTGGCTCTTTTTTTAACATCCTCCAATCCACAGGGATGTTAAGGAATGAGCCTGGATGCCGGCCGAGGTTCGGAGATTTCCGTCGGCAAGGATAGTGCCTGCAGTCCTTACAGGAACCATCTCGATAGGGGAACCATACCGACAAGTCACCGGCATGACAGGGTGAGAAGGGGAAGCAACTTTGGGGTTAAGGATTCTAGGTGTAGGATGGGGGAGAGGTGGATTGGTTGGAGGAACAGGATGAGGAGGGGTTTGTGGTAGTTAGTTAAGGGATATCTGGGGTCTCCTGGACAGCAGAGAAGGGACAGGTGACGAGCAGGCAGTTTCCCAGTTACTAAGGTTACCTGGAATACGGTAATGGTTGCACTGCGGGGGTGGGTGGTCCCCCGAGCCGGTGTGTCGCGGCTGGAGGCCTGGTGTGGTAAAAGGTCCCGCAGTGTTACAAGTGGAACAAGTTGGAATTCTGGGTGCCGTCATAAGACCAACAGGCTAGGGTTGCCACCCGTCCGGGATTCACCCGGACAGTACGGGTTTTGAAACCTGTGTCCGGGTATCAGTCTCCTATTATTACTCTGTAATAGAGTTCCCATGCAGGTGTCTCCCTCCCCCCCTGCACTGCCCGACGCTCTGGCCGAGTCTCTGGTGCTGTGTAAATTGTGCGGTGACACATTGCAGGAGCGACTGTGTGCTGTGACTGTGAGGGGGGGGGGGGGGAGAGACGCACCAGTGCCTACTCCATGCAGACACACAGCCTCGGGCTCTTCCCCTCTGCAAGCCGAGCATGTGACCTGTCTGGACAGCGGGAGGAACAAACACAGAGCCTGAAGGGGACCCCCGACAGCTGGGTGAGAGCAGAGCTGAGGGTCTTTACCTTCCTGCAGTTCAGTCCACAGGCTCTCCAGTGTGGGACTTGTCATGCTGCTCTTTCCAGGGACGTGGCTGCTGATTGGAGATCAGTCTAGTTCTCCCTGCAGTCCCATCCTGGCATAATTACTTCATTGTCCAGAGCTCACTCAGTAGCCTTTATCTAATATCTTCTTTCTTCTGTGGATTGCTTTTATTTTTATTATTTTGGCAATTAAAAGTCCTCTGGTGTACTGACACATCCACTGCCCCACTGACACCGTCCACTGCCCCACTGACACATCCACTGCCCCACTGCCCCATCCACTGCCCCACTGACACCGTCCACTGCCCCACTGACACATCCACTGCCCCACTGCCCCATCCACTGCCCCACTGACACCGTCCACTGCCCTACTGACACCGTCCACTGCCCCAATGACGCCGTCCACTGCCCCACTGACACCGTCCACTGCCCCACTGACACCGTCCACTGCCCCACTGACACATCCACTGCCCCACTGACACATCCACTGCCCCACTGACACATCCACTGCCCCACTGACACCGTCCACTGTCCTACTGACACCGTCCACTGCCCTACTGACACCGTCCACTGCCCTACTGACACCATCCACTGCCCCACTGACACTGTCCTCTGCCCCACTGACACATCCACTGCCCCACTGACACCGTCCACTGTCCTACTGACACCGTCCACTGCCCTACTGACACCGTCCACTGCCCTACTGACACCATCCACTGCCCTACTGACACCGTCCACTGCTCTACTGACACCATCCACTGCCCCACTGACACCGTCCACTGCTCTACTGATACCATCCACTACTCTACTGATACCGTCCACTGCCCCACTGATACCGTCCACTGCCCCACTGACACCGTCCACTGCCCCACTGACACCGTCCACTGCCCCACTGACACCATCCACTGCCTTACTGACACCATCCACTGCTCTACTGACAACGTCCTCTGCCCTACTGACACCATCCTCTGCTCCACTGACACCGTCCTCTGCCCCACTGACACCGTCCACTGCCCCACTGACACCGTCCTCTGCCCCACTGACACGTCCACTGCCCTACTGACACGTCCACTGCTCTACTGACACCGTCCACTGCTCTACTGACACCCTCCACTGCCCCACCGACACCCTCCACTGCCCCACTGACACCCTCCTCTGCCCCACTGACACCCTTCACTGCCCCACTGACACCGTCCACTGCCCCACTGACACCGTCCACTGCCCCACTGACACCGTCCACTGCCCCACTGACACCGTCCACTGCCCCACTGACACCATCCACTGCCCCACTGACACCGTCCACTGCTCTACTGATACCGTCCACTGCCCTACTGACACCGTCCACTGCTCTACTGACACCGTCCACTGCCCCACTGACACCGTCCACTGCCCCACTGACACCGTCCACTGCCCCACTGACACCGTCCACTGCTCTACTGACACCGTCCACTGCCCCACTGACACCGTCCACTGCCCCACTGACACCGTCCACTGCCCCACTGACACCGTCCACTGCCCTACTGACACCGTCCTCTGCCCCACTGACTGTGTCCACTTTTAAGGTAAGCTAGGTTCATATTTTAACTGTGACTTTTCTTTTATTAATCTAATGATATTTTATGGGCACACCATGCCCCTTTAAGTCCACCCCCCTCTCCACTGTTAACACAATTTGGCTTGACGAAAAGGTGGCAACCCTACAACAGGCCGATAAGTTGTTTTTGTTAATAAAAAGGCTGCTATGGCCATTTGTACTCCAATTCGTGTGTGGTCTCGTTATTTAGTTAATAGCAAGGGGGGGTGGGTGAGTACTCACGGTCGGCAAGGACACAAAACAAAGTGGGACATCTTTTCTCACGGTCGGCAAAGACACAAAACAAGGTGGGACATCTTATAACATGGTCGGCAAAGACACAAAACAAGGTGGGACATCTTTTCTCATGGTCGGCAAAGACACAAAACAAGGTGGGACATCTTATCTCATGGTCGGCAAAGACCCAAAACAAGGTGGGACATCTTATCTCATGGTCGGCAAAGACACAAAACAAGGTGGGACATCTTATCTCATGGTCGGCAAAGACACAAAACAAGGTGGGACATCTTATCTCATGGTCGGCAAAGACACAAAACAAGGTGGGACATCTTTTCTCATGGTCGGCAAAGACCCAAAACAAGGTGGGACATCTTTTCTCACGGTCGGCAAAGACACAAACAAGGTGGGACATCTTATCTCATGGTCGGCAAAGACACAAAACAAGGTGGGACATCTTATCTCATGGTCGGCAAAGACACAAAACAAGGTGGGACATCTTTTCTCATGGTCGGCAAAGACCCAAAACAAGGTGGGACATCTTTTCTCACGGTCGGCAAAGACACAAAACAAGGTGGGACATCTTATCTCATGGTCGGCAAAGACACAAAACAAGGTGGGACATCTTTTCTCATGGTCGGCAAAGACACAAAACAAGGTGGGACATCTTATCTCATGGTTGGCAAAGACACAAAACAAGGTGGGACATCTTATAACATGGTCGGCAAAGACACAAAACAAGGTGGGACATCTTATCTCATGGTCAGCAAAGACACAAAACAAGGTGGGACATCTTTTCTCATGGTCGGCAAAGACACAAAACAAGGTTGGACATCTTATCTCATGGTTGGCAAAGGCACAAAACAAGGTGGGACATCTTATAACATGGTCGGCAAAGACACAAAACAAGGTGGGACATCTTTTCTCATGGTCGGCAAAGACACAAAACAAGGTGGGACATCTTATCTCATGGTCGGCAAAGACACAAAACAAGGTGGGGCATCTTTTCTCACTGTTGGCAAAGACACAAAACAAGGTGGGACATCTTATAACATGGTCGGCAAAGACACAAAACAAGGTGGGACATCTTTTCTCATGGTCGGCAAAGACACAAAACAAGGTTGGACATCTTATCTCATGGTCGGCAAAGACACAAAACAAGGTGGGACATCTTATCTCATGGTCGGCAAAGACACAAAACAAGGTGGGACATCTTTTCTCACTGTCGGCAAAGACACAAAACAAGGTGGGACATCTTATAACATGGTCGGCAAAGACACAAAACAAGGTGGGACATCTTTTCTCACGGTCGGCAAAGACACAAAACAAGGTGGGACATCTTATCTCATGGTCGGCAAAGACACAAAACAAGGTGGGACATCTAATCTCATGGTCGGCAAAGACACAAAACAAGGTGGGACATCTTATCTCATGGTCGGCAAAGACACAAAACAAGGTGGGACATCTTTTCTCATGGTCGGCAAAGACACAAAACAAGGTGGGACATCTTTTCTCATGGTCGGCAAAGACACAAAACAAGGTGGGGCATCTTTTCTCATGGTCGGCAAAGACACAAAACAAGGTGGGACATCTTATCTACATTGGTCAAAAAAAGTATTAGGCGAAGCAGTTGTTCTGGGTTACGCATTTATTTATTTTTTGCTCATCAAAGAGTTTCATTTCCATACCCATGAGCATATATCACACTTTGTACGTTAGATCTTTGGTGGTGGTACAACCAAAAAGAAAAGCATCGGTATATAATGTTTTACGAGAATGAGAGCTTATTATTTCAACAGTTTGTGAGATATTATATCAAGGATTTTCCATCAGGTTGAAGACGTCATCGATGGTTTGGAAGGTCATAACGGTAGGCCAACACTTTAAAGTCAACAAATTTGAACCTGAAGATCGGTGGAATAAATACATTTGTTTGCCTGAAGCCCATCTTCTCATACATCTTCCAGGCACCGATCCGGGATAAAGCGGTCGTTAACACCACCGCCTCGCAACCTCTCCGCCAGGCGAAGTCCATCACCGTCCTACACAACGCCTTGGCGATGCCTTTACCGCGGTGGTTTTTAGACACCGAAAGACGTTTCAGTTCCGTGTGTTTTTCTCCGCCGGGTTCCGAAGAAGGAAGGGCGGCCACCGTCCCCACCAACTCTCCTCCCGACTCCGCCACCCAGAAGCCGTAACCGTCCCGCTCCAAGTAGTACTTCCGGATGTTCAGCATGTCGTCCAAGAGGGAAAACTGGACGTACTCCGTATACAAATACCGGCATCCGAACCACAATCCGGCCAATGCCAAGGCCGCGGCAAGGATGGAATGGCCAATGGACACAACACGTAACGCAGGAAGGAGGAACAGAGCGGACAACAGAAGCCAGATGTGCGGTAGCTGCAAGGCGTGTCTAAAGGCTCGGCCGCTGTTCTCTACAATGCCGCTAGAAAACAGATTTCGGGCCGCGTCATAGTCGGAATCTCGGTACGTTCGGATAATGAAAGGGGACATAGCAACGTTCTGTAAAGAAATGAACATACGACTGGTCAATATCTGTTACTGAAAACCGAAGAAGTAATTAAAGCATGAAAAGTGAGATGCAAGCTGTTAGCGGTTGTTCGTTTGTTGAAGATCTGATGTGAAGAGATGGTAGAATATTAACCACTTAAGACCCGGACAATTATGCAGCTAAAGGACCTGGCCCCTTTTTTGCGATTCGGCGCTGCGTCGCTTTAACTGACAATTGCGCGGTCGTGCGACGTGGCTCCCAAACAAAATTGGCGTCATTTTTTCCCCACAAATAGAGCTTTCTTTTGGTGGTATTTGATCACCTCTGCGGCTTTTATTTTTTGCGCTATAAACAAAAATAAGTGACAATTTTGAAAAAAATTCAATATTTTTTAATTTTTGCTATAATAAATACCCCCCAAAAAAGATATACATTTTTTTTTCCCCCTCAGTTTAGGCCGATACGTATTCTTCTACATATTTTTGGTAAAAAAAAAAATCGCAATAAGCGTTTAACGATTGGCTTGCGCAAAATGTATAGTGTTTACAAAATAGGGGATCGTTTTATTGCATTTTTATTAAATTTTTTTTTTTTTACTACTAATGGCTGCGATCAGTGATTTTTTTTCGTGACTGCGACATTATGGCGGACACTTCGGACAATTTTGACACATTTTTGGGACCATTGTCATTTTCACAGCGAAAAGTGCTATGAAAATGCATTGGTTACTGTGAAAACGACAATTGCAGTTTAGGAGTTAACCACTAGGGGGCGCTGTAGGGGTTAAGTGTGACCTCATATGTGTTTCTTACTGTAGGGGGGGTGGAGCTGGATGTGTGACGTCATTGATCGTCTTTCCCTATATCAGGGAACAGACGATCACGCGCGCGAACTACGGCTGGGCACTTAAAGGGGATGTGCCCTTACGTGATTGTGCCCAGCCGTGCCATTCTGCCGACATATATCAGAGTTAGGCGGTCCTTAACCACTTAAGGACATCTTCACGCCGATATACGTCGGCAGAATGGCACGGCTGGGCACATCCACATACATATACATATACGTGGCTCTTTAAGCCCAGCCGTGGGGTCGCGCGCGCCGTGACCTGGTCCGAAGCTCCGCGGCCGCGGGACTCGCGGACCCGATCGCCGCTGGAGTCCCGCGATCGGTCCCCGGAGCTGAAGAACGGGGGGAGCTGTGTGTAAACACAGCTTCCCCGTTCTTCACTGTGGCGGCGTCATCGATCGTGTGAAACCCTTTTATAGGGATACACGATCGATGATGTCACACCTACAGCCACACCCCCCTACAGTTAGAAACACAAATGAGGTCACACATAAACCCTTCAGCGCCCCCTTGTGGTTAACTCCCAAACTGCAATTGTCATTTTCACAGTAATCAGTGCAATTTTTAATGCATTTTTTGCTGTGACAATGGTCTCAAAAATGTGTCAAAATTGTCCGAAGTGTCCACCATAATGTCGCAGTTACGAAAAAAATCGCTGATCACCGCCATTAGTAGTAAAAATTTTTTTTTATAAAAATGCAATAAAACGATCCCCTTTTTTGTAAACACTATGGCCCGGATTCACAGAGAGCGGGCGCACATTACGCCGCCGTAGCCTAAATAATATACGATACGCCGACGCAGCGCAGAGAGGCAAGAATGGAATTCACAAAGCCATTGCTCCCAAAACTGCGCTGGGTTTCTCAGGCGTAAGCCGGCGTAGGTGGAAGTGGGCGTGAGCCATGCTAATGCGGCGTGACCCCATGCAAATGATAGGCTGAGTGTCAGACACATACGAATAACGAACGGAGCATGCGCTGTCCCGTGGACGCATCCCAGTGCGCATGCTCAGAATCACGTCGGAACAACTGCCTAAGATACGCCGGATCACTGCCTACGGCGTGAACGGAACCTATGCCCAGCCATATTCACGTCCAACGTAAACTACGTAAAATACGCCGGCTTGTGTTCCCTGGTGCAGCCCTTTGCATGGATGCATAACTTTACGCCGGACGTATGACTTTACGCGCACTGCGTCGGGCGCACGTACGTTCGTGAATCGGCGTATCTCCCTCATTTGCATATGTGAATAGAAAATCAATGGGAGCGCCACATGCGTCCAGCGTAAATATGCGCCCTCTCTACGCCGGCGTAGGCAAGTTACGTCGGCGAGATGAAGCCTGTTTTTAGGCGTATCTTAGTTTGTGAGTCTGGCGCACGGATACGACGGCGCATATTTGCACTTACGCGGCGTATCTGGAGATACGTCGGCGCAAGTGCTTTGTGAATCCGGGCCTATAAATTTTGCGCAAACCAATCGATAAACGCTTATTGCGTTTTTTTTTTTACAAAAATATGTAGAAGAATACGTATCGGCCTAAACTGAGGAAAAAAAAAGTTTTTTTAATATATTTTTGGGGGATATTTATTATAGAAAAAAGTAAAACATATTGCATTTTTTTCAAAATCGTCGCTCTATTTTTGTTTATAGCGCAAAAAATAAAAACCGCAGAAGTGATCAAATACCACCAAAAGAAAGCTCTATTTTGTGGGGGAAAAAGGACGCCAATTTTGTTTGGGAGCCACGTCGCACGACCGCGCAATTGTCTGTTAAAGCGACGCAGTGCCGAATCGCAAAACCTGGCCGGGTCCTTTAGCTGCCTAAAGGTCCGGGGCTTAAGTGGTTAAGCGGTTAATCTAGTAGAAACAATTATGGGGGGAAGGGATGGATTTTGTGTTCCTACAGTAGCAGGGAATAAAATCCATCACTTCCCTTCCCATAAATGCTGGCTAGGCACACAGTTAACCTATTGATCGCCCCTGTATGTTAACCCTTTCCCAGCCATTGTCATTAGTACAGTGACAGTGCATATTCTTAGCACTAGTCAGTCACTGTATTAGTGTCACTGGTCCCTAAAAAGTGTCAAACGTGTCAGTTAGTGATTAGCTGCATTGGAGCGCAGGAGAGACATTGGGAGTCTAATAGACCCCTGATGTCTACATAAAGAGTACCTGTCATGAACCTCCTTAGCTTCCTTGTGATAACAATAAAGTTAAATTCAACATTTTTTTTCTTTAAGGCTGTTAGTCCCCCAGGGTCCTTCTTGATGTGTCCACCAGTGGCGGCTGATGCTCAAAAAAAAAACATCAGGTGCAGCCACTGTGCCCATCAAACGCTGCCACTGTGCCCATCAAACGCAGCTACTGTACCCATCAAATGCAGCAACTGTATCCATCAAATGCCGCCACTGTGCCCATCAAATGCAGCAACTGTATCCATCAAATGCCGCCACTGTGCCCATCAAATGCAGCAACTGTATCCATCAAATGCAGCTACTGTGCCCATCAAACGCCACCACTGTGCCCATCAAACGCAGTCACTGTGCCCATCAAACGCGGCTACTGTGCCCATCAAACGCAGCTACTGTGCCCATCAAACGCAGCCACTGTGCCCAGCAAACGCAGCCACTGTGCCCATCAAACGCCGCCACTGTGCCTATCAAACGCAGCCACTGTGCCCATTAAACGCCGCCACTGTGCCCATCAAATGCCGCCACTGTGCCCATCAAACGCCACCACAGAGCTCATCAAGCGTCGCTACAGTGCCCATCAAACGCTGCCACAGAGCCCATCAAGCGCTGCTACTGTGCCCATCAAACGCTGCCACTGTGCCCATCAAACGCTGCCACTGTGCCCATCAAACGCCGCTACTGTGCCCATCAAACGCAGCCACTGTGCCCAGCAAACGCAGCCACTGTGCCCATCAAACGCCGCCACTGTACCCATCAAATGCAGCTACTGTACCCATCAAACGCAGCTACTGTGCCCATCAAACGCCGCCACTGTGCCTATCAAACGCCGCTACTGTGCCCATCAAACCCGGCCACTGTGCCCATCAAACGCTGCCACTGTGCCCATCAAATGCCGCCACTGTACCATCAAATGCAGCTACTGTACCCATCAAACGTAGCTACTGTGCCCATCAAACGTAGCTATTGTGCCCATCAAACGCCGCCACTGTACCCATCAAACGCAGTCACTGTGCCCATCAAACACAGCTACTGTGCCCATCAAACGCCGCCACTGTGCCCATCAAACCCCGCTACTGTGCCCATCAAACGCTGCCACTGTGCCCATCAAACCCCGCTACTGTGCCCATCAAACGCTGCCACTGTGCCCATCAAACGCAGCCACTGTGCCCATCAAACGCTACCACTGTGCCTATCAAACGCCGCTACTGTGCCCATTAAACGCCGCTGCTGTGCCCATCAAATGCCGCCACAGAGCTCATCAAGCGTCGCTACAGTGCCCATCAAACGCTGCCACAGAGCCCATCAAGCGCTGCTACTGTGCCCATCAAACGCTGCCACTGTGCCCATCAAACCCTGCCACTGTGCCCATCAAACGCCGCCACTGTGCCCATCAAACGCCGCCACTGTGCCCATCAAACGCAGCCACTGTGCCCATCAAACGCTGCCACTGTGCCCATCAAACGCCGCCACTGTGCCCATCAAACGCCGCCACTGTGCCCATCAAACGCCGCCACTGTGCCCATCAATTTCCGCCTAAGCGCCTAAAAGAAGCCTCATCTGCAATCCCAATGTGAAAGCCCGAGTGCTTTCAGAGCCCTTTCACACTGCCAACGCCCGAAAAACGCTGGTAAAGCTCCGCTAAGACCCTAATGTTTCAGGGCGTTTTTGCAGTGCCTCAGTGTGAAAGGGTAAGGTGTTTTTACAGCGCTTTCAATTCATCTCAATGGAGAGGGGCGTTTTTGTAGCGTTTTTTTTTTTTCAGCGCCCCCCCCAAAAGCTGCTCCAAAGTTGCTGCTTGCAGGACTCAGTGTGAAAGGGTCCATTGAGATGCATGGAGAGCGTTTTTTTAAAAAAAAAATTATTTTATATGGAGAGTGTTTTTAACCACTTCCATACCAGGTACTTACGCACCTTCCAGCCCAAGCCAATTTTCAGCTTTCAGCACTGTCGCACTTTGAATGGCAATTGCGCGGTCGTGCTACACTGTACCCAAACAAAATTGGCGTCCTTTTTTCTCCCACAAATAGAGCTTTCTTTTGGTGGTATTTGATCACCTCTGTGATTTTTTTTTTGCGCAACAACTAAAAAATTTTTGAAAAAAAATAAAGTTTTTATTTTTTTCTGTAATTTTTTTGGTAAATAAGTAAGTTTTCTCTTTCAATTACGGGCACTGATATGGCGGCACTGATGGGCACCGATGAGGTGGCACTGATGGGCACCAATAAGGTAGTACTGATGGGCACCGATGAGGTGGCACTGATAGGCGGCGCTGGTATGCGGCACTGATGGGCGATGGTATGCAGCACTGATGGGCACTCATAGGCGGCACTGATGGGCACTCATAGGCGGCACTGATGGGCACTGATGGGCGGCACTGATGGGCACTCATAGGCGGCACTGAAGGGCACTCATAGGCGGCACATAAGGGCACTCATGGGCGGCACATATGGGTGGCACTGATGGGTACTTATGGGTGGCACAGATGGGCACTGATAGGTGGGCACTGGGCATGGATTGGCACTGTGGGGTGGCACTGATGGACACTGAGGGGTGGCACTGATGGATCCATGTTGCCAATCAGTGCCCATTTGTGGCCACTTATTGGCATCTTTTTTTTTATTTATTTTTTACTTTTTTTTTTTTTTGCCCATTTTTTTTTTTTTTTATTCCCTGGTGGTGCAGTGTGGTGATCCGAGGGGGGGCATGCGCTGATAAACAATCAGCGCGAACCCCCCTGTCAGGAGAGCCGCCGATCTGCTCTCCTCTACTCGCGTCTGTCAGACGCGAGTGAGGAAGAGCCATCAACGGCTCTTCCTGTTTACATCGTGATCAGCCGTGATTGGACACGGCTGATCACGTGGTAAAGAGTCTCCGTGAGAGACACTTTACCTAGATTGGTGTTGCGGGGTGTCAGACTGACACCCCGCAACAACGATCGCCGCGATGCGTGCCCCCGGGGGCGCGCAGCGGCTCAATATCCTGAGGACGTCATATGACGTCCAGTCAGGATTAAGCAACCACTTTGCCGCCGTCAATCTGTCATTGGCGGGCGGCAAGTGGTTAATAGCGCTATTTTTAACGCTGTAAAAACGCTTCAGTGTGAAAGGGGTCTAAGGTAAAGGAAGCTATTTAGGGGGGGGAAAAATGGTACCTTTACAACCCCTTTAAGAATTTAACCCATTACATTGCAAGGTGGCTTAGGAAGAGGAGTATGGTATCCAGACTAGAGGGGTAAGGTCATTGACACACAATGGGGGTTATTTACCAAAGGCAGGTCCACTTTGCACTTGAAATCGCACTGAAATTGCACTTGCTGTAGATCCGAGGGGGACATGCAAGGAAAATTAAAAACAGCAGTTTAGCTTGTACATGATTGGATGATGAAATCAGCAGAGCTTCCCCTCAGATTTACAGCGACTGCACTTCCAAGTGCACTTTCAGTGCGATTTCAAGCGCGCTTTTCACTTGTAGTTTGCACTTGTTTTGCAAAGTGGATTTGCCTTTCGTAAATAACCCCCCCCAATGTGATGTTTACATTGTATTTTTTTCCTGGAGTTGGGCTTTAACCAGATTAAAAAAGGACACAGTAACCGACACAGCCGGATACAAAGTCCGGCGGCAGATAACGCTGGTCTGATGCCAACCGCCGAGATGACAGATTTGGAGTCGTGTACTCACCTCCGCTACGCGACTCTATAGAGGGTGACGAGCTGAGGTCAGCACATACAAGTGACCGAGCGTGACCTGTGTGCACCAGCCTTACAGCACAACTTGAAGCTTTCATAAAGTAAGAGCCGATCACCATGCAACGCGCAGAAGAAGGACTGCTGGAGACACTGAGGAGGGGGGGGGGGGAGCTCTGGATTAGGTTTGTATGTGACGTCACATTCCCTCCCAGTCCTCCCAGTCCCCCCCTCCCATCTCCTCCCAGTTCCCTCTCCCAGCCTTACAGCACAACTTGAAGCTTTCATAAAGTAAGAGACGAACACCATGCAAGTAGCAGAAGACCGAAGATGTGCAGAGAGGAGAAAGGACTGCTGGAGACACTGGGGAGGGGGGGAGGAACTCTGGATTAGGTTTGTATGTGACGTCACATTCCCTCCCAGTCCTCCCATCTCCTCCCAGTCCCCCTCCCAATTCCCCCTCCCATCTCCTTCCAGTCCCCCTCTCCCAGTCCTCCCCTCCCATTGGCTTCCAGTCCCCCTCCCATTTCCTCCCAGTCCCCCCCCTCCCACCTCCTTGGACAGTTCCTCCGTAATGCTCCGGATTTCTGGGTATGATGCTACAAGCTCGGCACTCCTATTTTTGGGCAGTGTCTCCCATTCTTCTTTGTAGGACCTCTCAAGCTCCATCAGGTTGGATGGGGAGCGTCGGTGCACAGCCATTTTCAGATCTCTCCAGAGATGTTCAATCGGGTTCAAGTCTGGGCTCTGGCTGGGCAAATCAAGGACATTCACAGAGTTGTCCCGTAGCCACTCCTTTGTGATCTTGGCTGTGTGCTTAGGGTCGTTGTACTGTTGGAGGATGAATCTTTACCCCAGTCTGAGATCCAGAGCGCTCTGGAGCAGGTTTTCTTCAAGGATGTCTCTGTACATTGCTGCATTCGTCTTTTCATCGATCCTGACTAGTCTCCCAGTTCCTGCCGCTGAAAAACATCCCCACAGCATGATGCTGCCACCACCATGCTTCACAGTACGGATGGTATTGGCCAGGTGATGAGCAGTGCCCGGTTTCCTCCAGACATGACGCTTGCCATTCAGGCCAAAGAGTTCAATCTTTGTTTCATCAGACCAGAGAATTTTGTTTCTCATGGTCTGAGAGTCCTTTGGGTGACTTTTGGCAAACTCCACATGGGCAGTCATGTGCCTTTTACTGAGGAGTGGCTTCCGTCTGGCCACTCCCCCATACAGGCCTGATTGGTGGAGTGCTGCAGAGATGATTGTTCTTCTGGAAGGTTCTCTTCCCTTCACAGAGAAACACTGGAGCTCTGTCAGAGTGACCATCGGGTTCTTGGTCACCTCCCTGACTAAGGCCCTTCTCCCCGATCACTCAGTTTGGACGAGTGGCCCGCTCTAGGAAGAGTCCTGGTGGTTCCAAACTTCTTCTCTTCTTCTATTTACAGATGATGGAGGCCACTGTGCTCATTGGGACCTTCAATGCTGCAGAAATGTCTCTGTACCCTTCCCCGATCTGTGCCTCCATACAATCCTGTCTCCGAGGTCTACAGACAATTCCTTGGACTTCATGGCTTGGTTTGCGCTCTGACATGCACTGTTACCTGTGGGACCTTCTATAGACAGGTGTGTGCGCCTTTCCAAATCATGTCCAATCAACTGAATTTACAACAGGTGGACTCCAATCAAGTTGTAGAAACATCTCAATAATGATCAGTTAGGGTTAGGGGTTAATATTAGAGTTAGGTGTTAGGATTAGGGTTAGGATTAGGGATTAATATTAGTTAGGGGGTTAGGATTTAGTATTGGATTTAGAGGTTAGGAGTAGGGGTTAATATTGGAGTTAGGGGTTAGGGTTTAATATTAGGCTTAGGATTAGGGTTAGGGGTTAACATTAGAGTTAAGATTTAATATTGGGTCAGGGGTCAGGATTAGGGGTCAATATTAGAGTTAGGGGTTAGGATTTAGTATTAGGGGTCAATATTAGAGTTAGGGGTTAGGGCTTCGTATTAGGGTTAGGGGTTAGGATTAGGGGATAATATTAGAGTTAGGGTTTAGTATTAGTGTTAGGATTAGGGGTTAATATTAGATGTAGGGTTTAGGATTAGGGTTATGTATTAGGGGTTAATATTAGGGGTTTGGGTTTATTATTAGAATTAGGGGTTAATATTAGAGTTAGGGTTTAGTATTAGGGTTAGGGGTTAGGAGTAGGGGTTAGGGTTTAATACAGTATTAGGCTTAAGTTTAGGATTGGGGTTAGGGGTTAACATTAGAGTTAGGATTTAATATTGGGTCAGGGATCAGGATTAAGGGTCAATATTAGATTTAGGGGTTAGGATTTAGTATAAGGGGTTAATTTTAGAGTTAGGGTTTAGTATTAGGGTTAGGGGTTAGAATTAGGGATTAATATTAGACTTATAGTTAGTATTTGGGTTAGGATTAGGGTTAGGGGTTAATATTAGACTTAGGGTTTAGTTTTAGGGGTTAATATTAGAGTTAGGGGTTAGGGTTTAGTATTATTGTTAGGGGTTAAGATTAGGGTTAGGGGTTAGTATTAGGGTAAGGGGTTAGAAGTTAATATTAGTTAGGGGTTAGTGTTTAGTATTAGGGGTTAATATTAGGGGTTGGGTTTATTATTAGAATTAGGGGTTAATATTAGAGTTAGGGGTTTAGGATTTAGTATTAGGGTTAGGGGTTAATATTAGAGTTAGGGGTTTAGGATTTAGTATTAGGGTTAGGGGTTAAGAGTAGGGGTTAGAGTTTAATATTAGGTTTAGGATTGGGATTAGGGGTTAACATTAGAGTTAGGATTTAATATTGGGTCAGGGGTCAATATTAGATTTAGGGGTTAGGATTTAGTATTAGGGGTCAGGATTAGGGGTTAATATTAGAGTTAGGGTTTAGGATTAGGGTTAGGGGTTAGAATTAGGGATTAATATTAGAGTTAGGGGTTAGTGTTAGGGGTTAATATTAGAGTTAGGAATTAGGGGTTAATATTAGAGTTAGGGTTTAGTATTAGAGTTAGGGGTTAAGATTAGGGTTAGGGGTTGGTATTAGGGTAAGGGGTTAGGAGTTAATATTGGTTAGGGTTTATTATTAGAGTTAGGGGTTAGGGTTTAGTATTAGGGGTTAATATTAGTTAGGGGGTTAGGATTTAGTATTAGAGTTAGGGGTTAGAAGTAGGGGTTAGGGTTTAATATTACGCTTAGGTTTAGGATCGGGGTTAGGGGTTAACATTAGAGTTAGGATTTAATATTGGGGTCAGGGGTCAGGATTAGGGGGTCAATATTAGATTTAGGGGTTAGGATTTAGTATTAGGGGTTAATATTAGAGTTATGGTTTAGTATTAGGGTTAGAATTAGGGATTAATACTAGACTTAGGGTTAATATTAGTGTTAGGGGTTAGGATTTAATATTAGGGTTAGGGGGATAATATTAGGGTCAGGGATTAGGATTAGGGGTTAAGGATTGGTTTTATTTTATTTTTTCACAATCAAAGTTTATTAAAGTAAAAGTTGCAATTTTATTATTTATTTATTTATTTTATTATTTATTTATTTTATAATTTTATTATTTAATAATTATTATTTAGAAATCGGAAGGGTTTTTGGGACTGTAAACGAGGTTCATGATATCATTCACCTCCATCCCCGATTCAGAAAATAGTAAGGGGGGGGGGGGGGGGTTGCGGGACTTTTGAGGGAGGCACGGGACACGTGGTAGGAGGAATTTCGAATTGTTTAATTGTCATATAAACATTTTTTATTTTTTTTGTTTGTATGCCAATTATTATTTTATTTTCATTTAATTATTGTATTTGAGCAGAAAAACTTGCAATAAAACACACTTAAAACGCTCATATCAAGCATCTCCGTGCATTTTTAGGAAACAAAAAAAGAAATAAAAAAATAACGCTTCAAAAACGCACCGATCTGCCCGATTCGAGCTACCGATTTTGGGCCCCCCCCCCCCAAAAAAATCTCCAAAACTTTTTTTTTTTTTAAACTTCAGGCGTTCGGCTCCGGGTGACTTGTAGTGGAGATTTGTGAACCGTCTCCATAGAGAATAATTATTTGTTTTCTCCTCCGGCGTTTTGGGGCTTTGTGATTGGAGCCTGAAAGCCCCCCCCCCCCTCCGGGGTCACTTTACGTGGAATCAGAGCACAGAGTGTAGGGAAATCTTTTACTAATGTGTGTCTGTAAATGATACAAAGCCATACAAAGTCCACATCCTTTCCAACAGAGACGGCGGCGGGTCACATCAGGTGAACGGCCGACGCGGGTTTATCGCAGGTGATTGTCTACGAGTTACATGATGGGGGGGGGGGGGGAGGGGAAACACCCAAATAAAATCTATCTAATACACACTTGTGTTTTGTAATGTGTGACACACGGAGAGTACAATAAAAAAGATATATTTCCAAAATATCAGCGCGCTAAAACAAACAAAAGCCCCTTAAACCAGGGGGTTGGCAACTCGTCGGCCACCGTCCATTGACCGCGGGGGCGGGTGATGGGTAGATCACGAAACACGTCCCCGCACTGCCGACCCTGTGCTCTTCTCCACAGCTGCAGAGCGGCTCAGCCAATCCTAGGCTGCAGAGACAGCCCCCGCCCCCCCTTACATATGAGAAAGCCTCCCATAGCTTGGGACGTGTTCTGGGTCTTTCAAGCTCTTCCACTGTGTGTAGTGCGCCCCCCCCCCCCCCTCCGGCTCTCCTCTTCAAATCCAAGGTGCTTGTGAGTAATATTATGGGAAAGGAAGGCCAGAGGGGATCGGAGCCAGAACATTCAGCTTCCCTACACCACTCTACATGAGGAATGTTACTTCTACGCATTCCTGACCCCCCCAGTACTGTGCCCTCCTGACCCCCCAGTACTGTGTCCTCCTGACCCCCCCAGTACTGTGCCCTCCTGACCCCCCCCAGTACTGTGCCCTCCTGACCCCTCTGTACTGTGCCCTCCTGACCCCTCAGTACTGAGCCCTCCTGACCCCTCTGTACTGTGCCCTCCTGACCCCTCTGTACTGTGCCCTCCTGACCCCTCTGTACTGTGCCCTCCTGACCCCTCTGTACTGTGCCCTCCTGACCCCTCTGTACTGTGCCCTCCTGACCCCCCAGTACTGAGCCCTCCTGACCCCTCTGTACTGTGCCCTCCTGACCCCTCTGTACTGTGCCCTCCTGACCCCTCTGTACTGTGCTCTCCTGACCCATCTGTACTGTGCTCTCCTGACCCATCTGTACTGTGCTCTCCTGACCCATCTGTACTGTGCTCTCCTGACCCCTCTGTACTGTGCTCTCCTGACCCCTCTGTACTCTGCTCTCCTGACCCATCTGTACTGTGCTCTCCTGACCCCCCAAATAACATACCCTCCTGACCCCCCAAATAACATACCCTCCTGACCCCCCAAATAAATGCCCTCCTGACCCCCACTACCATACCCTGCTGACCCCCCCAGTACTAGGCCCTCCTGACCCCCAATAACATACCCTCCTGACCCCCCAAATAACATATCCTCCTGACCCCCCTAGTACTGTGCCCTCCTGACCCCCCAAATAACATATCCTCCTGACCCCCCTAATACTGTGCCCTCCTGACCCCCCAAATAACATACCTCCTGACCCCCCCAGTACTATGCCCTCCTGACTTCTCTGTACTGTTCCCTCCTGACCCCCCAAATAACATACCATCCTGACCCCCCCAATACTATGCCCTCCTGACCCCTCTGTACTGTGCCCTCCTGACCCCCAATACTATGCCCTCCTGACCCCTCTGTACTGTGCCCTCCTGACCCCCAGTACTATGCCCTCCTGACCACTCTGTACTGTTCCCTCCTGACCCCCCAAATAACATACCATCCTGGCCCCCCCCAATACTATGCCCTCCTGACCCCTCTGTACTGTGCCCCCCAGTACTGTGTCCTCTTGACCCCCCAAATAACATACCCTCCTGACCCCCCAAATAACATACCCTCCTGACCCCCTAGTACTGTGCCCTCCTGACCCCCCAAATAACATACCCTCCTGACCCCCCTAGTACTATGCCCTCCTGGCCACTCTGTACTGTTCCCTCCTGACCCCCCAAATAACATACCATTCTGACACCCCCAATACTATGCCCTCCTGACCCCTCTGTACTGTGCCCTTCTGACTCCCCCAGTACTATGCCCTCCTGACCCCACAAATAACATACAATCCTGATCAAACCCGTACTATGCCCTCCTGACCCCTCTGTACTGTGCCCTCTGACCCCCCCCCAATATCATACCCTCCTGACCCCCAAAATAACATACCCTCCTGAGCAAACCAGTACTATGCCCTCCTGACCCCCAATACCATGACCTCCTGACCCCCCCAGTACTGTGTCCTCTTGACCCCCCAAATAACATACCCTCCTGACCCCCCAAATAACATACCCTCCTGACCCCCCTAGTACTGTGCCCCCCTGACCCCCCAAATAACATACCCTCCTGACCCCCCTAGTACTATGCCCTCCTGACCACTCTGTACTGTTCCCTCCTGACCCCCCAAATAACATACCATCCTGACACCCCCAATACTATGCCCTCCTGACCCCTCTGTACTGTGCCCTCCTGACCCCCCCCAGTACTATGCCCTCTTGACCCCCCAAATAACAGACCCCTCCAATAGGCTAACTGGAGACTGAGTTGTCCCAGTTAACTCTTTCCTGTGAAGACAGGAAGTTCAGGAAAGCAGCACTGAGAGTGCAGGTCCATGTACCATGACCTGGATGAAGGAGGACTTTCACTGACATATTGTAAATGTTATTTCTGGTGAAAAAGGCAAAACAATAATTGCGGTTCTACAGTCAGTTCTTGCTGCACCTACCTCTTCATGAGAACCTTCACCTCCCCCATACCAACATTCATCAGAGTTGGGTTGAAGGGAATAGAATTCCACCAATAGAATTCTTTGTAGAAAAGTTCATATCCGCCGAAACGCCGACAAAGAGGATTAAAATTCCATTTCTTTATTACTGTGCCGATTAATCCCGGATACAAGCGTGAGATCAGACGCCTGGGTTTGGTGAACGCCGCGTTCTGCGCGTGCCGGGCCGGGCGACCTTGTGAAGGACGAATCCGATGTCTCGTATATGCGTCACTCTTATAAGAGAAGCTGGTGGTCAAATTTTTTTTGGGGGGGGGGAGGCGCAAATGAAAAAAAAAAAAAACAATCGCAGCCTCACTGTGCCCATCAAATGCAGCCATTGTGCCATCAATTGTCACCACTGTGCCATGCCATCAAACGCAGCCACTGTGCCATCAATTGTCACCACTGTGCCATGCCATCAAACGCAGTCACTGTGCCATGCCATCAAACGCAGCCACTGTGCCATCAATTGTCACCACTGTGCCATGTCATCAAACGCAGTCACTGTGCCATGCCATCAAATGCAGTCACTGTGCCATACCATCAAACGCAACCACTGTGCTATCAATTGTCACCACTGTGCCATGCCATCAAATGCAACCACTGTGCCATCAATTTTCACCACTGTGCCATGCCATCAAATGCAGTCACTGTGCCATACCATCAAACGCAACCACTGTGCCATCAATTTTCACCACTGTGCCATGCCATCAAACGCAACCACTGTGCCATGCCATCAAATGCAGTCACTGTGCGATCAATTGTCACCACTGTGCCATGCCATCAAACGCAGCCACTGTGCCATCAATTGTCACCACTGTGCCATGCCATCAAACGCAGTCACTGTGCCATCAATTGTCACCACTGTGCCATGCCATCAAAAGCAGTCACTGTGCCATGCCATCAAACGCAGCCACTGTGCCATCAATTGTCACCAGTGTGATACATTTGCCTATATGTCTCAGTGTACTGCTCCCTGCTAGCCATATGGGTAGATGTAGAAAGGAATTTCATGTGTGATTCATTCCTCTGACCGGTTATTGACGTGCTAATGTCCCCTCACTATTCTAAAGGTTAATTGATCTATTGTGTTGTGTGAAGAAGATCTGTGTTTACCCTTAAAAGATGTGTATTGTATCATCAGGCTAAATGATTAGAGAAGTAGTATGTTAATTATTCTGATTGCTTCAGTGTATTAATTAACTCCACTGATGTCTTTATCTAAAGAAACGTGTCTGCATGGTCGGCTCCGACTTGTCTCCTATAATCTGTATGGGAAACCCCACTGTGTGAGGGGGGCGTTCCTAACAGGTTGTAACCACATATAAGCTGAGTTTTTGTGTCATTAAAGTGTCTTGTTCTAGCAGTAAGCTTGGCATGTGTGGCTTTCTGGGCGATTCCAGGGATATCCCTCCTCGTGGAATATTGGGGTGATTTTCGTTATGGGAAGAAGGGAACGTTGACGGGGATATCATACCGATACCGTCACAATTGGTTGGTAGCAGTGGGATTTTCCCTTCTATTCCCCTTCACACCCGGATTCCAAGCAGACACTGGAAGAACTACTGGAAGTTCGTGGAAGGATTGCTAGCAACAAAACCAAGCGGGTCAACATAGCAGAATCAATGGAGATAGACCAGGAGGACGGGATTGCAGCAACGCCAGCAGTACAAGAGATGGAGACACCAGTGATTCAGGAGGAGGAATCGCCAGCCAACAAATTAATGAGAGAGAAGCTAGCGTGGTTCGGCCCGAACCCAACGGCGGATGTGGTGCTGAAAGTGATGGACCTGTTAGTAAACGCAGAGCTACAGAAGGCTAAACAAATAAGAGACGCAGAGCTACAGTTAAAACTGGCAGCAGTCCAACAAGCAGCCGCACATCCTCCAAACAGTGAGTACAGCACAGCAGACACAAGGAAGATCCCGTTTAGCGCTTTTAAAGCTTTTGATGAAAAGGACTGTGAGATTGATAACTACCTGGCAGACTTTGAGCGACAATGTAACCTGCACCGAATAGCTAGAAGAGAGTGGGTTGCAATATTGTCAGGCAAACTGTCAGGCAAAGCTTCTGATGCTTTCCGGACCGTGCCAGATCAGGATATCCATAGCTACGCCCGGGTTAAAGAAGTGCTCCTAGCTCGTTATGCAGTAACCCCAGAGTCCCACCGACAGAAGTTCAGGGACTCACGCAAAACCACAAAAGACTCTTACGCGGAATGGGCATGCCAGTTGTCCCTGTCGGCCTCTAACTGGGTTAACAGCAGCCAGGCCACCACCGCAGAGGACATTTTGCAACTAATGCTCCTGGAGCAATTTTACAATCACATCCAGACGGATGTCAAATATTGGGTGAGAGATCGCAGGCCCATGACTCTACCAGAGGCCGCGAAGTTGGCGGATGAATATGCGGATACTCGCAAGATGAACCAGGTCACACCACGGGTACAACCTCCACGACCAACGGTGCCCTCACACCCACCAGCCGCTAGATACCAACCTCCTAACAGACCGGTGACATCTAGCCCTCGCTATCCACGCCAGGAGGACAACGAACAACGCTGCTTCCGGTGCAAACAGCTGGGTCACTTCAAGCAGAATTGCCCCATGAACGACAACACCAGGTCAAATTGGTCTCAACCTGGGTACCGCCCACCAGCAGCAGCCCATTGTGTAGACTCGGCTTGGGATCTCCAGGAGCTGGGTCCAGAAGAACCATTGGACACCATTTACGAAGTCCTCACGGTACAATCTGGTATTACGGACAACAGGGAACACCATTGTCAGCTGGTCATGGGCGACAGCCATGAGACAGAGGGGCCCTGGAGGGAGCTGGGCAGAAAGAGGCACCGCCGGCTACCCCCAAGAAGAAGAGGTCCTGGAAGCCGTATAACAAGCTGACCTGGGATGAGAAGAAGCGACTGGAGGAGAGGGAGTCGCAGCGGGCGTCCCAGATGCGGGCCGAGATGTTCACCAAGGGCCCACCGGTGGCCCCTTACACCACCACCCAGTTCCTGATGATGAAGGACCACGTGGAGAGCCTGCAGGACATGAGCAAGCAGGAGCTGATCCGTGAGTACATAGAGCTGGAGGAGTGCATAAGCCGCATGGAGGAGGAGAACAACCACCTGAGGTCACAGCAGGCTGACCCCCCCAGGCTCCATGAACTGGAGATGGAGCTGGAGAAGCTCAAAGAGGAGAACCGGCGGCTGCGGAGGGAGCAGAGGGTGGCTGACCCTATGGGGCACTGATCTTCCCCCCCCCCCCCCGAACTCTGAGCACCAGTGCTACAGCATTTCAACAAATATAACTTTTTCTTTTATGAATCTCCTGTGATTGTCACTTCAGAGCCATAACCTGCCCCTCCCATAGCGGGACACCTAGATGGCGGCGCACAGACCCATTCGCCGTCTTCACACTGACTTCTGGTGACTCTGCAAATCACACACAGACTTGGGGACTGACCGGCGTGTGATCTGACGACCCGGGAGCAGTTGCCAAGGGAGGTCAGTTACGCCAAACAGAGTTAACCTCGGACTAAAAGCTCTGAACCTGTCAACCCTACTGGACCAGGGAAGGTCCAACCGGGTTTGCCGGAGCAGGGAGAAAAAGGGGGGCCATTGTGATGCATTTGCCTATATGTCTCAGTCTAATGCTCTCCCTGCTAACTTAATTCTGTGGGTTAGAGGTAACAGGTGTTTCATGTGTGATTCATCTCTCTCTGTGAACACTGTTCATATGTTAAATAAGGCTAGCTTTGAAAGGCCTTTAATTGTGTGATAACGCTGTGTAAAAACCTTTTGATACTCAGAGGTGTTAATAGGTGTCAAGCTGCATGCAGGGACGAAATGTCTGCCTAGGAAACTTAGTGTGTGAAGGTGGTTTGTTGTTTAAGGAATGTGCAGTGATTAGACATGATAATTGTCGGTCGGTGCCGACCTGTCTAGAATGTTTTAGTAATTAGCCTTAATGTGTGATTAGGGGGGGTGGAGATTTCATCATTGCTTGAATGTCTTGGACTGTATAAAAAGCTGAGAAAAAAAACCATTAAACTGTGTTGTTCCAGCAGTAAGCTGGTCTCATGTGTGGCTTTCTGGGCGACCCCAGGGATATTCCTCCTCGTGGAATATTGGGGTGATTATCGTTATGGGAAGAAGGGAATCTTTGACGGGGATATCATTCTACTACCGTCACAGTCATGTGGTCTGATGAGACAAAAATAGAGCTTTTCGGTCTAAACGCCACTCGCCGTGTTTGGAGGAAGATGAAGAGGATGAGTACAACCCCAAGAACACCATCCCAACTGTGAAGCATGGAGGTGGAATTATCATTCTTTGGGGATGCTTTTCTGCAAAGGGGGCAGGATGACTGCACCGTATTGAGGGGAGGATGTATTGTGAGATCTTTTTTTTTTTATAAATTCTTTATTTTTTAAAATGTTATGATTTCCACACTTTTATACCATCTCTCCTAATCAATTTCTTAATTCACTGTGAATTATCATTATCTTTTCTCTCTTTACCTCCAACTTCTTTCTCCCTACCAGACCCTCCCTCCTAAAAAAATAAATAAAAATAAAATAAACCAAGGAGAAGGGACACATCAGACTCCCTCCTCCTCTCATCCCCTTTATCCTCTCCCTCCCCTCTGATCTGACTCAATTTTCCTCTCTTAACCCCTCCCTGTATTGCAGGTATGGGCAGGGATGGACTGGCCATTGGGACTACAGGGAGTTTCCCGGTGGGCCGATGGCTCAGTGGGCCGGCTTCAGTGACAGGCTATGGCCTGGGAACTGATTCTTTGCCCCGGGTGAAATAATGTCTAGCTCCCCCACTGGTACTGCCTATAAGAGTACCAGTACCAGCCATTCTACTCTAATAAAGTAGAACGGCTAGTGAAGGGGAAGAGGGGGTGCGGGTGGCCGGGGGAGGGGGGTGCGGGAGTTGTCCGGCCGCCATGGGAGAGATCTGTCAAAGTGAGCCAGTCTGGATGAAGTCCAGGGCAAAATTTTTGTCCCAGTCCAGCCCCGGTACCTCTCATCTTGATCTTTCATTGCTATAGTAAGATTCTCCATTTGTTGGATTTCTGCGAGCCTGGCGAACCACTGTGTGCTGGCTGGGGGGCTCTCCCTCTTCCACAAGGCAGGGATACACGCCCTGGCGGCTATGATAAGGTGTTTCAGCAGGGAGTTTTTATATTTTTCCATTGATATTGGGATATCAAGTAATAGAATAGCTGTTGGTCTGTCTTCTAGAGTCACTCCTGTTATTGTTTTAATAATTTCTATCACCGTTCTCCAAAACTCCTTAATTTTCTCACACTCCCAGAAGATATGTATTAGCGTACCTACTGCCGTATTGTGAGATCTTGGCCAACAAGCTCCTTCCCTCAGTAAGAGCATTGAAGATGGGCCAAGGCCGGGTCTTCCAACATGACAATGACCCCAAACACACAGCCAGGGCAACTAAGGAGTGGCTCCGGAAGAAGCACCTCAAGGTCCTGGAGTGGCCTAGCCAGTCTCCCGACCTGAACCCAATAGAAGATCCTTGGAGGGAGCTGAAAGTCCGTATTGCCCAGCGGCAGCCATCCGAAACCTGAAGGATCTGGAGAAGCTCTGTATGGAGGAGTTGTGATGGAAATACTAAAATTCCTATTTTGTGTTAAGCTAATTCTTTTATTAGAACCACTGAAGTGTTTTTCTTATATTCTTTTTGTTTCTTTTATATTCCTTTATTTGTTTATCTATATATGATATATACATATGCATGTGTGAAAAATATATATCACAATAGTGTTTATTCTCCTTAAGAGGTTATGTCAGATATAATGTTTTAAAGTTACAATTACATCTCAAACTTGGAGTGAGGACAAAAGACTATTATCAAGAACAGATGTGTTCAAACCCCTCCAAAACAGCTCATTCCAAAACCCCCCCTTCTTCCTTGCTTCACCTATGTCCATATATGACTTTGAAGAGAAAACCCTGGAAGGTTGGGGATGGACCCCTGTTTATGGACATTCCACAAGGAACTCTAAGGCCGAGTACTCACGAGCAAACATGTCCGATGAAACCGGTCCGCGGACCGTTTTCATCGGACATGTCTGCCCGGGGACTGCCCGGGGACTTCTGTTCGATGGCTATACACACCATCGAACAGAGGTCCGCGCGTAAACAATACGCGGGGCGTGTCCGCGGTGTCGCCGCGTCGATGACGCGGTGTCGCCGCGACAATGACGCGGCGACGTGGGCGGCCTGCCTTTAAAATGCTTCCATGCATGCGTCAAAGTCATTCGACGCATGCGAGGGATGGCGGGCGGCAGGACATGTACTGTACAGACGACCGTACATGTCCGGGCGGACAGGTTTCCAGCAGACTGTTTTGAAGCAAGTCCAGGAAACAGTTGTCCGCTGGAAACCTGTCCGATCTGCCCGAAAATGGTCCGCTCGGGCCAACACACGGCCAAACATGTCTGCTGAAACTACCAGTTTTAGCTGACATGTTTGGTCGTGAGTACGGGGCCTTACACGAGGCTGTCTGTGCCATGAGGAGCTCCATACCATATATGGGCTTGCAAGGAGAACGTGTGCAGTATAGACGTCACAGGGGCATGTAATAAGGGACTGAACTATATGAAACTGACCAATGTGTATGCTTATGTTTGTGATGTCATGTTGTTAATAAAAGGAGCCGCACAGGCTCCACCTCTTCCTCTTGAGGCTGAACGCTGGAAAGGTGAAGATGTAGATTTTTTCTCTCTGGTCTGCATGTTTCACTATTATGATTTGGGTCAAACGGCAGAAATGGGGTTCGCCCTGAGGTTGTATCAGGGGTCAATCCTTATCAGAGTGGGGCCAAAATCCCTGCTGCAGTGTGTGCAAACATGGTCAGGAACTTCAGGAAACGTTCGATCTCTGTAATTGCAAACAAAGATTTCTGTACCAAATATTAAGTTCTGCTTTTCTGATGTAGCAAATACTTATGTCATGCGATAAAATGCAAATTAATTAATTACTAAAAATCATACAATGTGATTTTCTGGATGTTTGTTTTAGATTCCGTCTCTCACAGTTGAAGAGTACCTATGATAAAAATTACAGAGCTCTACATGCTTTGTAAGTAGGAAAACCTGCAAAATCGGCCGTGTATCACATACTTGTTCTCCCCACTGTATATGCAGCCCCCGGGTTACAAACAAGAGAGAAGTTCTGTAGGTTTGTTCTTAAAGGAGTTGTAAACAAAAATTCTGCTAAAATGTCCTGCTGTATCGTATAGAGCCACAATAGTTTAATGATTCGATGAGACACAGACACAGCGATACACTCCAGAATCCAGCAGCACCAACAGAAAAAAAAAAAAAAAAAATGTTAAGATTTATTCTAAATTTATTATCAGCAACTGGAGCATTTGAAATATAATTTGAAGTGAAGGGGATGAAACAAAACTGATTCAAAGGGAGGAGGTGCTGTGGGGTTTTAGACACACACTGCTCACAACTCCTTGAAGTCTCTGGATCATGTAGAGAGCGAGCCTGACGCACTGCTGTAGTCCATAGGACGGGGGCCAGCACGTTAGTGACCACAGTGAGAAATCTCCCAGTACTGTGGTCATCAGGAAACAGACAACCAGGAAGTTTCCAGAACAGAGAGGAATTACAGCAACATCAGAGCAAAAACGAGCAATGAGGACATGAAACCAGGACTGCAGTAAGGTAAAGGAAGCTATTTAGCTAAAAAAAAAAAAAAAATTCCTTTAGTGACCCTTTAACCACTTAAGGACCGCCTCCTGCATATATACGTCAGCAGAATGGCACGGCTGGGCACATGCAAGTACAGGTACGTCCTGTACTAGTACCCAGCCGTGGGTCGCGGGCGCGCGCCCGCGACCCTGTCCGAAGCTCCGTGACCGGTACCGCGGGACCCGCGATCGGTCCCCGGAGCTGAAGAACGGGGAGAGCTGTGTGTAAACACGGCTTCCCTGTGCTTCACTGTGGCGGCCGCAGCGATCGTGTCATTCCTTTTATAGGAGGACACAATCGATGACGTCACACCTACAGCCACAACCCCCTACAGTTGTAAACACACTTCAGGGAACGCATAACTCCTACAGCGCCCCCTTGTGGTTAACTCCCAAACCGCAACTGTCATTTTCACAATAAATAATGCAATTTAAATGCATTTTTTGCTGTGAAAATGACAATTGTCCCAAAAATGGGTCAAAATTGTCCGAAGTGTCCGCCATAATGTCGCAGTCACGAAAAAAATCGCTGATCGCCGCCATTAGTAGTAAAAAATTTTTTTTTTTATAAAAATGCAATAAAACAATCCCCTATTTTGTAAACGCTATAAATTTTGCGCAAACCAACCGATAAACGCTTATTGCGATTTTTTTTACCAAAAATAGGTAGAAGAATACGTATCGGTCTAAACTGAGTAAAAAAATATTTTTTTTATATATTTTTGGGGGATATTTTTTTAAAGCAAAAAGTAAAAAATATTGCATTTTTTTCAAAATCGTCGCTCTATTTTTGTTTATAGCGCAAAAAATAAAAACCGCAGAGGTGATCAAATACCACCAAAAGAAAGCTCTATTTGTGGGGGGAAAAGGACGCCAATTTTGTTTGGGAGCCACGTCGCACGACCGCGCAATTGTCTGTTAAAGCGACGCAGTTCCGAATCGCAAAACCTGGCCGGGTCCTTTAGCAGCATTTTGGTCCGGGTCTTAAGTGGTTAAGTTGATTTTGTATGTAAATTGGAACAGGTACATTTTTTAAGTGTAACGCCAGCCCAAATATTTTTTTTTACAATTTTTGGATAGTGTAGGAAAAGGTTAACACCCCTGTAAAGGTTTGTTTTGCTGTCTGTGGCCCTGTTCAGAAAATTTCACCTCACTTTCTGTCCCAATGACAATTGGATTTTGAAAATTTGGGGTTGTTGTGGAAACAAGGATTGGTGATAAAGCATCAGCGGAGACTCCTTTTTCCCATGAAAACTCTTAAGCCTTATACACACGGTCGGACTTCAAAAAAAAATTCCGTGGATTTTTGTTTGAAGGGCGTTGGCCGTGAACTTGGTATGCATACACATGACTTTTTCAGCAAACTCCCAAAATCACGTGTTTTTTCCGCTCTTTACCGCCACCCTTTGGTCAACTTCTGCTATTGTTGGTTGATTTTTAACATTGGTTCTCAGCATACGTGTTTGTACTTTGGACAAAATTCCGATGGACTTCTGGACACACGATAGGACTTTGCACCGTAGGACTTTTGTTGCTGAAAAGTTTGTCCGTTTGCAGAGTGAAATTTTGTCAGATGAAAACCCAAAAAGTTTGTCTGATGGAGCGTACACACGTCCGGATTTTTTTTAAAAAAATCTGCTCATTTTGAAGTTTGTTGTCAAAAAGTCTGACCGTGTGTATGGGACTTAACAGGAGCAGTGGCGGTTCGTCCACAGAGGGCGCTAGAGCGCCGCCCCCTCTGGCTCTCGCCGCCACTGAGTCTAATAACATAGATTCATGCATTGCACGAATCTATGTTATTATCGCCGCTGCCGCTGTTCTATTCAGATGGTCGGCGCTCATGTCCGGCCATCTGAATAACGGCAGCTGGTTGGCTGTACGGAAGTGCCTATCAGAGCCAACGGCTCTGATAGGCTTTTCCGAGTACAGCCCTCGGGTCTCAGAAGCTTATACAAGGAACGCACTAGGGATGCGCTCCTTGGATAAGACTGACAGGCGTCTCTGCCAATCAGGTTCACCGGTTCTGGTAACCGGTAACCTGATTGGCTGAAGTGACATCGAGGGCGGGACTAGGGAGAAGACATCGAGGGAGCGTGGAGAGAGGATGGCTGACCCGAGAAAGGTAAGTGCCGGGAGACAGGGGGGGGGAAAGCAATCTGGCGGTTTTTGAGGGGGCACAATGTCATAGCACAGTGGCGACAATGGCATAGCACAGTGGCGACAAATAATGGGCACAGTGGCTGCGTTTAGCATGGCACAGTGGCGACAATTGATGGGCACAGTGGCGACAATGACATGGCACAGTGGCGACAATTGATGGGCACATTGGCGACAATGGCATGGTACAGTGGCTGCGTTTGGCATGGCACAGTGGCGACAATTGATGGGTACAGTGACGACAATAGCATGGCACAGTGGCGACAATGGCATGGCACAGTGGCTGCTTTTGGCATGGCACAGTGGCGACAATTGATGGCACAGTGGCTGCGTTTGGCATGGCACAGTGGCGACAATTGATGGGCACAGTGGAGACAAAGGCATGGCACAGTGGTGACAATTAATGGCACAGTGGCTGCGTTTGGCATGGCACAGTGGCGACAATTGATGGCACAGTGGCTGCGTTTGATGGCATGGCACAGTGGCGACAATTGATGGCACAGTGGCTGCGTTTGATAGCATGGCACAGTGGCGACAATTTTATGGCACAGTGGCGACAATTTTATGGCACAGTGGCCACGTTTGATGGGCACAGTGGGGGCAATTGATGGGTACAGTGAGGCTGCAATTGATGTTTTTTTTGTTTTGTTTTTTTCATTTGTTTGCGCCCCCTCAAAAATTTTGAGCACCAGCCGCCACTGAACAGGAGTGATTGTCCCTTCCCAGGGGTAGATTTCCTCTATCTTCCTGTTGTCTCCTTCCTTTCGTAAGTATGTAAGTCGGATATTTGCAAATCGGGGAGTGCCTGCATGTGATTTATCCCTGAACGGGAATGTCGTACTGGTAAAACAAAATTTTGAAGTCAACGAATTTTCCAATTATAAATGGTGCATAGTCGGTGGCGGTTCGTCTGAAGCCCATCTTTAGATATAACTTTGAAGCATCGTTCTGAGATAAGGAGGTGCTTAACACCACCGCACTACTGCCTCTCTTCCGGGCATAGTCAATGACCGTGCTACACAAGGCCTTAGCGATCCCTTTCCCTCTGTGTTTTGTGGGAACCGACAATCTCTTAAGCTCCACGTGGTTTTCTCCAGTGGGAGGATCTGGAGGAATGGCAGCAACCATCCCAGCAACTTCCCCAGCCAGCTCTGCCACCCAGAAGCAGTAACCATCCCGTTGTAGGTAATATTTCTGGATATTCATCATGTCGGTAGCTAAGCTATCTGCAACATAACCAACGTAGATATGCCTGTTCACAAGCCATAGTGCTGCTACACTGAGAGATACCGCCATGGATGAGAGGAGGTAAGACCCCGTGGTCTGTAGGAATACCAAGAACATGGCCAGCAGGAGAGCCCAGATGTGAGGGAGGCTGACAGTGTGAAAGAAAGCAGTATTGGTGTGTTCTATAATGCCTCGTGAAAAGATATCCCGGACCGCTTCATAATCCGAGTCCTTGTACAGCCGAATAACGTAGTCAGGCATAGTCTCCTCCTGCAAAAGAAAATTTATAGGTAATACATGGAGTGTTTATTTATAGTCAAGGACAAAGGAATACATGGAGCGTTTATAGTCAAAGAAAAAGGAATACTGGAGCGTTCATAGTCAAGGACAAAGGAATACTGGAGCGTTCATAGTCAAGGACCAAGGAATACATGGAGCGTTCATAGTCAAAGAAAAAGGAATACTGGAGCGTTCATAGTCAAGGACAAAGGAATACTGGAGCGTTCATAGTCAAGGACAAAGGAATACTGGAGTGTTCATAGTCAAGGACAAAGGAATACTGGAGCGTTCATAGTCAAAGACAAAGGAATACTGGAGCGTTCATAGTCAAGGACAAAGGAATACTGGAGCGTTCATAGTCAAGGACAAAGGAATACTGGAGTGTTCATAGTCAAAGACAAAGGAATACTGGAGCGTTCATAGTCAAAGACAAAGGAATACTGGAGCGTTCATAGTCAAGGACAAAGGAATACTGGAGCGTTTATAGTCAAAGACAAAGGAATACTGGAGCGTTCATAGTCAAAGACAAAGGAATACTGGAGCGTTCATAGTCAAAGAAAAAGGAATACATTGAGAGTTCATAGTCAAGGACTACACTAAGGGCCAGATTCACGTCCGATCGCGTATCTTTGTGCGGGCGTAACGTATCTGATTTACGTTACGCCTCCGCAACTTAGACGGGCAAGTGCAGTATTCTCAAAGCACTTGCTCCGTAAGTTGCGGCGGCGTAGCGTAAATCGGCCGGCGTAAGCCCGCCTAATTGAAATTTAGAAGAGGGGGGCGTGTTTTATGTAAATGTTGTGTGACCCGACGTGATTGACGTTTTTCCCGAACGGCGCATGCGCCGTCCGTGGAATTTCCCAGTGTGCATTGCTCCAAAGTACGCCGCAAGGACGTCATTGGTTTCGACGTGAACGTAAATGACGTCCAGCCCCATTCACGGACGACTTACGCAAACGACGTAACTTTTTCAAATTTCAACGCGGGAACGACGGCCATACTTAACATTGTTACGCCGCACTTACGCCACCATATAGCAGGGGTAACTATACGCCGGAAAAAGCCGAACGCAAGCGACGTAAAAAAAAAAGCGCGGGGCGGTCGTTCGTTTCTGAATCGGTGTAAATACTCATTTGCATATTCCTCGCGTAAAAATACGGAAGCGCCACCTAGCGGCCAGCCTGAAATTGCAGCCTAAGATACGACGGTGTAAGACACTTACACCTGTCGGATCTTAGGAATATCTATGCGTAACTGATTCTCTGAATCAGGCGCATAGATACGACCGACCACACTCAGAGATACGACGGCGTATCAGGAGATACGACGGTGTATCAGGAGATACGCCGTCGTATCTCTTTTCTGAATCCGGGCCCGTGAGTTCATAGTCAAGAACAAAGCAAAGGAATACATGGAGAGTTCATATTCAAAGACAACGAAATACATGGAGAGTTCATAGTCAAGGACCAAGGAATACTGGAGTGTTCATAGTCAAAGACAAAGGAATACATGAAGCGTTCATAGTCAAAGACAAAGGAATACATGGAGCGTTCATAGTCAAGGACAAAGAAATACTGGCGTGTTCATAGTCAAGGACAAAGGAATACTGGAGTGTTCATAGTCAAGGACAAAGGAATACTGGAGTGTTCATAGTCAAGGACAAAGGAATACATGGAGCGTTCATAGTCAAAGACAAAGGAATACATGGAGCGTTCATAGTCAAAGACAAAGGAATACATGGAGCGTTCATAGTCAAAGACAAAGGAATACATGAAGCGTTCATAGTCAAGGACAAAGGAATACTGGAGTGTTCAAGGTTAAAGACAAAGGAATACTGGAGCGTTCATAGTCAAAGACAATGGAATACATGGAGAATTCATAGTCAAGGACAATGGAATACATGGAGAGTTCATAGTCAAGGACAAAGGAATACATGAAGCGTTCATAGTCAAAGACAAAGGAATACATGGAGCGTTCATAGTCAAGGACAAAGAAATACTGGAGTGTTCATAGTCAAGGACAAAGGAATACTGGAGTGTTCATAGTCAAGGACAAAGGAATACTGGAGTGTTCATAGTCAAGGACAAAGGAATACTGGAGCGTTCATAGTCAAAGACAAAGGAATACATGGAGCGTTCATAGTCAAAGACAAAGGAATACATGGAGCGTTCATAGTCAAAGACAAAGGAATACATGGAGCGTTCATAGTCAAAGACAAAGGAATACTGGAGTGTTCAAGGTTAAAGACAAAGGAATACTGGAGCGTTCATAGTCAAAGACAAAGGAATACATGGAGAATTCATAGTCAAGGACAATGGAATACACAGTGAGTTCATAGTCAAGAACAAAGGAATACATGGAGAGTTCATAGACAAAGACAAAGGAATACTGGAGTGTTCATAGTCAAGGATTAAGGAATACTGGAGAGTTCATATTCAAAGACAACGGAATACATGGAGAATTCATAGTCAAGGACAAAGGAATACATGGATAATTCATAGTCAAGGACAAAGGAATACATGGAGCGTTCATGGTCAAAGGCAAAGGAATACATCTCCCGAGCCCTGCTCTATGGGTCCATAAGACACACAAAGCCTCGACTCGGCCCAGCCCCCCACTCTCTTCTCATTGGCTCACTGGCTGTGATCAGGGCCGCCATCAGGGGGGTACAGGCAGTACACCTGTAAGGGGCTTGGAGGGCCCCAGATGGCAACTATTTTTTTAAATATATTTCTATTTTATTTTTTATTAAAGGGCCATTTTTTTTTTAGAGGTCTGGAGGTCCCCAGGGCCCCGGATGGCAACCCCCCATTTTTTATTTGTTTATTAAAAAAAAAAAAAAAAAAATTCTAATATATTTTTATTTTATTTTTTATTAAAGGGCCAATTGTTTTTTTTAGGGGTACGGGGGTCCCCAGGGGCCCGGATGACAACCCCCCTTTTTTTTTATAACATTTTTTTTTTATATATATATTTTTTATTATATATATATATATATATATATATACCGTATATATATATATATATATATATATATATATATATTATTATTATTATTTTTATTATTATTATTATTATATAATTTTTTTTTATTAAAGGGCCCAGAGGTCCCCAGGGCCTTTTTTTATATATATTTTTCTTAATTTCTCCTTTTTTTTGTAAAGCCCCCCCCCCGCTTCTCAATTTCAGGCAGCAGCACCCCCCCACCCCCCGGTTCTCTGCTCCAGGGGGCCCATGGCTGAAGCTGTGTAAGGGGCCCCATAATTCCTGATGGCTGCCCTGGCTGTGATTGACATCAATGGGAGCCACTTGCTCCCGCTTCTTGTTCTGATAGATATGGTAATCTGCATGGGTCTTTTATGGCTTTGCCCTAAACCGAGGAGATACTGGGCTGACATAGTGGGCACTTTGAACTGTATTTCTGGTACTGATTTGCCTGTAGAACTTCTCACGTGTCTTTGAGGTCACTTTGATATATCCTCTATGGACACAAATATAATGGTTACTCTTCTTGGAGCGTTGCGTGTTGCTCGCAGGGTGATCGCTTTGAAGTGGACCTCACCGAAACTCACCTTCTCCCTCAGAATAAATGAGTGAACTAAATAAATATATTTCCTTTGAAAAACATACTTCCTTACTGCGCAACGCCATATCTAAATCTCAACCGATCTGGTCCTCCTAAACAGACTGCATGTTCCTGGCTTTTAAACTGGTTGTTAACCCACTAAAATTGATAGTATCCTCTCTGGGCTAGATTCAGGTACAATTGCGCTTTTTTTACGGAGGCGCAGAGCAACGTTTTTACCCTGCGCCCCCGCAAATTTACTGCGCTGCCCTTGATTCACGGAGCAGTTGCTCCGTAAATTGCGTGGGCGCGCCGGCAAAATGCCCGGCTTGAGAGCGGCGCAATTTAAATGATTCCGTAGGGGGCGGGAATTATTTAAATTAGGCGCGTTCCCACGCCGATCGTAGACCGCATGCTCCGTCAGGAAACTTTCCCGAAGTGCATTGCGGCAAATGACGTCGCAAGGACGTCATTTGCTTTAAAGTGAACGTGAATGGCGTCCAGCGCCATTCACGAATCACTTACGCAAACTACGTAAATTTGAAATTTTGCGACGTGGGAACGACGGGTATACGTAACATTAGCTGCCCCTGCTAATAGCAGCGGCAGCCTTACGCGAAAAAACGCCGTACGGAAACGACGTAAACTGCGTACGCAGGGCTCGCGTAACGTTGTGAATCGGCGTTAGTATGCAATTTGCATACTATACGCTGAGCACAACGGGAACGCCACCTAGCGGCCCACGCAAGAATGCAGCCTAAGATATGCGGGCATAAGAGCCTAATGTCGCGCAGATCTTAGGCTGCAGTCGGCGTAACAAGGTTCCTAAATCAGGAGCATTCGTTACGCCGGGGCAAGTAAGCAATTGCGCTGTGTAACTATGGTTACACAGGCGCAATTGCTTCTTGAATCCAGGCCTCTGTTTATTAATGTAATCTGTCCCTGTGTCTGTGCCTTATAAAAAAAAAAAAAAATGCAGCCATATACCTGTTTTCAGAGTGTAAATCAGCGCTCACGTGACCCGCCGCCCGGGCATGTACTGGCCATCGGGACTACAGGGAGTTTCCAGGTGGGCCGATGGCTCAGTGGGCTGGTTTCTGTGACAGCCTGTCAAAGTAATGGCTGTGCGGCCTATTAATTAGAGCACCGCTGTACCGCCAGTTCCCCCCTCCTGGTCAGTGAACGAGGGGGGGAAGGGCTTGGGTTGCCATTAAGCCTGGCCGGCTGGTATAGGAGACACCCGTCATTCGAACTGCCCATCACCTCACTTCATAGTGCGTAACCCGGCTCAGCCTGTGCAGCATTGCCGGTTTCTCAAATTTCAGCCAATAAAACTGTAGCAATGTTCCTGCATGTCGTTAGCCCTCCCGCTTCACTTGTTTTTCTGCATTGGCAAAATTAAAGTGGGCCGGTCTGGATGAAGTCCAGGGCCAAATTTTTGTCCCAGTCCAGCCCTGCCGCCGCCTTTTTACTTTCTCGGCCTAACAGCTGCATCGGGCAGGGCCGAAGATCCCCCCAGCTGATGTCAGTCAGGAGGGGAGGAGGAGAGAGGCAATGAGTCACGTGAGCGCCAATTGGCGCTCTGAAATCAGTTCAACAATTGCGAGGTTGTGTGATGCTGTACAAAAACAAAATGTACCGTATTTATCGGCGTATACCGCGCATTTTTTTCCCCTTAAAATAAGGGGAAAATCGTGGGTGCGCTTCCCGCACTCAGTTTGAACGCCTCCGCCGACATATACCGAGCGCAGTACACTCGGGTACATTCGGCCAGGCTCGGCTTCGCTCGTGGTCACGCTCTGTGACGTTTATGCGTGAGAAGCCGAGCGTGGCCGAGCGTGCCCGAGTGTACTACACTCGGTATATGTCGGCGGAGGCGTTCAAACTGGGCGCGGGAAGCGGGGATTCGACTCAGAGACAGCGCGGGAGAAGCCGGGAGGACACCACCGAGGCCGCAGATGGACGCCGGACCGGACAAGGCCGCCGATGGACGCCGGGCAAGACACCAAAACTTTAAGTAATAAAAAAAAAATTTTACGGGAATTTCGGGTCTACATTAGGGGTGCACGCTATACGCCGGAGCGCGCAATACCCTGATAAATACGGTATGTATTTTTTTCCCCCACAAATAGCGACTTCTTTTGGTGGTGTTTGATCACCTCTGCATTTTTTTTGCGCTATAAACCAAAAAAGAGCGACAATTTGGAAAAAAAACACATTCTTTTTTACTTTTTGCTATAATAAATATCCCCCCCACCCCCAAAAAAAAATAAAATAATGTAAAACAACAAGTTTCATCAGTTTAAGCCAATATGTATTCTTCTACATAATTTTGTTAAAAAAAAAAAATCACAATATGCATAAGTAGCGAGGTCCCAGGCCTCCTTTGATCTAATGAGAACCTCCAGGACCAGGGATAGCTGACATCCTTCTGTATGCAACGGCGGATCCAGGGGGGGGCAACAGGGCAATTGCCCCCCCCCCCCCCGAGACAATCATGTCACATTGGCTTTAAAAAAAAAACTGCTTTGCGGTGCCTGCAACTGCCGCTGCCGAGTCTCTCATTCTCTATCTCTCTCATCACCAGGGCCGGACTGGCCCAGCCCGGTAGTCTGCCTGTCCTGAGTAGTGTTGAGCAGAATACGCCATATTCGATTTCGCGATATATCTCGAATATATATTCGAATATTCGAGATATATTCGCTAAATTCGAATATTCGTGATATTTTATCGAAATTAAATGATTGCGATTTTTCGCTATTGCGAATGCGAAAATAATTGCGATTTTTTGATAACTGCGGTAGGAGCACTCTGATTGGCTCAGAATATTCGTGATATTTTATCGAAATATCGCAACATGCGAATGCGATATTTATTGCGCAATTTCGACAAATGCTGTAGGAGCGCTCTGATTGGCTCAGAATATTCGTGATATTTTATCGAAATATCGCAACATGCGAATGCGATATTTATTGCGCAATTTCGACAAATGCTGTAGGAGCACTCTGATTGGCTCAGAATATTCTTGATATTTTACAATACAAAATAATTGCGAATATTCGGCAAATGCAGAAGGAGCACTCTGATTGGCTCAGAATATTCTTGATATTTTACAATACAAAATAATTGCGAATATTCGGCAAATGCGGAAGGAGCACTCTGATTGGCTCAGAATATTCTTGATATTTTACAATAGAAAATAAAAAGTGTTTTGCATTGGTGGTGATTCTTTACTCTATCCATCTGTCACAGCCGTTTGTCAATCAAACACCTTGAAGATTGAACACGTTCATGCTGCATGCTTTGGACTTTTTTTCACTTCACATATCAAAGACATTTTTATGAAAGATTATTTTTCTATTATTGGGACTATATTTCTTTATATATTTGTTTCACTGTGTATTTCACAAGTTATTTGCGCTTGCTTATTTTATAATTTGCCCACATGTCTTGTCACTAGACATATTTTTTATTCTTGTAGAGCGACTCCATTTTCTGTCTTGTATTAATTTATGTTGTATAACATTTTTGAGTTGCTGCCGTATTCTCCCCTTTTTTTAAGGTATGCGCAATTTTTTCCTTCTTACAAAAAATAATAATATCAAACATACAAATATTCATAACATACACAAAGCCCCCCCCCCTTTTGCATCAGAGACAATCAGAGTTCTCCTACCACAGTTATCGAAAATTCGCAATCATTTTCGCATTCGCAATAGCGAAAAATCGCAATTTTTTTTTTTTTCAATTTGGCAACATAAAAGGATCGCCTCAGCTTAGCTACTCGGCCCAGGGTCTCTAATCATACCAGCAATGCTTTTAGACGTCGATAGGATGTGATCTGTTTTAAAAATCAAATTGAAAAAATGCGAATATTCGGAATTGCGAATATTCACCGCGAAATTCGAAATATAGCGCGATTTCTCGAATATGCTATATTCGAGTCGAATATTCGCAATGCGAATATTCGTGAGCAACACTAGTCCTGAGGCTGCTTTGAGCTGTAGCTGACTGCAGCGCTCCCCCTCTCTCCTGCGTGTATGACACCGGGCATCTCTCGCTGTGTGTGAGAGCTGGGTCTGTGTTCGGCTGTGCTGCCTGTGCTAGACCTGCTCATGTGATAGTAGATAGGAGATGGAACACTGATTGAATCAGTGTTTTGTCTATCACACAAGCCCGTCTAGGGGGGGGACCTTGCTAAAGCACACTTCCCTGCCGAACACAGACCTACAGCTCCTGTTTGTTCCATGACACACGCCCAGAGGCGATTCAGTTCGCATGTGTTGCGCTTTACAAGTTTCTCACTCACTCACGTCAGGAGAGGAGATACCTGCTGTGTGTGATCGAGGCAATGCCATGGTGAGTGCCATGCACAGTGGGGCTTCATTAATATACAAAAGTGGGGCTGCATTCATAGACAAAAGTGGGGCTGCATTCATAGACAAAAGTGGGACTGCATTCATAGACAAAAGTGGGGCTGCATTCATATACAAAGTGGGACTGCATTCATAGACAAAAGTGGGACTGCATTCATAGACAAAAGTGGGACTGCATTCATAGACAAAAGTGGGGCTGCATTCATATACAAAGTGGGGCTGCATTCATAGACAAAAGTGGGGCTGCATTTATATACAAAAGTGGGACTGAATTTATTTACAAAAGTGGGACTGCATTTATATACAAAAGTGGGACTGCATTCATAGACAAAAGTGGGACTGCATTCATAGACAAAAGTGGGACTGCATTCATAGACAAAAGTGGGACTGCATTCATAGACAAAAGTGGGACTGCATTCATAGACAAAAGTGGGGCTGCATTCATATACAAAGTGGGGCTGCATTCATAGACAAAAGTGGGACTGCATTCATAGACAAAAGTGGGGCTGCATTCATATACAAAGTGGGGCTGCATTCATAGACAAAAGTGGGACTGCATTTATATACAAAAGTGGGACTGAATTTATTTACAAAATTGGGACTGCATTTATATACAAAAGTGGGACTGAATTTATTTACAAAAGTGGGACTGAATTTATTTACAAAAGTGGGACTGAATTTATATACAAAAGTGGGGCTGCGTTCATATATACAGAGGTGCTGCATTCATATGTACAGTGAGGCTGCAATGATGGGCTCTGATGAGGCTGCATTGATCTCTTGTACCACGTCTGCAGTCTCTGACCATCCCTTGTACCATGTCTGCAGTCTCTCACCATCTCTTGTACCATGTCTGCAGTCTCTGACCATCCCTTGTACCATGTCTGCAGTCTCTGACCATCTCTTGTACCATGTCTGCAGTCTCTGACCATCTCTTGTACCATGTCTACAGTCTCTGACCATGTCTTGTACCATGTCTGCAGTCTCTGACCATGTCTTGTACCATGTCTGCAGTCTCTGACCATCCCTTGTACCACGTCTGCAGTCTCTGACCATCTCTTGTACCATGTCTGCAGTCTCTGACCATGTCTTGTACCATGTCTGCAGTCTCTGACCATGTCTTGTACCATGTCTGCAGTCTCTGACCATCCCTTGTACCACGTCTGCAGTCTCTCACCATCTCTTGTACCATGTCTGCAGTCTCTGACCATCCCTTGTACCACGTCTGCAGTCTCTGACCATCTCCTGTATCATGTCTGCAGTCTCTGACCATCTCTTGTACCATGTCTGCAGTCTCTGACCATCTCTTGTACCATGTCTGCAGTCCCTGACAATCGTCTACAAACTATGGGATAGATTTATGGCATTTATATTTAAATATTTTTTACTAGTAATGGTGGCGATCATTGATTTTTAGCGGTACTGCAACATTGCAGCGGACACACCGGACACCTAATTGAGTTCTGTAAGAAACACCTTATTTTCTGGCAGTGCCCCTCCCGAGACTAGACTCTGAATCCGCCCTTGGGGAGGAGCCTGTGATACTTATGTACATGGAAGGGGCCTGTGATACTTATGTGCATGGGAGGAGCCTGTGATACTTGTGTACATGGGAGGAGCCTGTGATACTTATGTACATGGGGGGAGCCTGTGATCTTATGTACATGGGAGGAGCCTGTGGGAGGAGCCTGTGATACTTATGTACATGGGAGGAGCCTGTGATACTTATGTACATGGGAGGGGCCTGCGATACTTATGTGCATGGGAGGAGCCTGCGATACTTTTGTGCATGGGAGGAGCCTGCGATACTTATGTACATGGGAGGAGCCTGTGATACTTGTGTAAATGGGAGGAGCCTGTGATCTTATGTACATGGGAGGAGCCTGTGATACTTGTGTACATGGGAGGAGCCTGTGATACTTATGTACATGGGAGGAGCCTGTGATACTTGTGTACATGGGAGGAGCCTGTGATACTTGTGTACATGGGAGGAGCCTGTGATACTTGTGTACATGGGAGGAGCCTGTGATACTTATGTACATAGGAGGAGCCTGTGATACTTATGTGCATGGGAGGAGCCTGTGATACTTATGTACATGGGAGGAGCCTGTGATACTTATGTACATGGGAGGAGCCTGTGATACTTGTGTACATGGGAGGAGCCTGTGATACTTGTGTACATGGGAGGAACCTGTGATACTTATGTACATAGGAGGAGCCTGTGATACTTATATGCATGGGAGGAGCCTGTGATACTTATGTACATGGGAGGAGCCTGTGATACTTATGTACATGGGAGGAGCCTGTGATACTTATGTACATGGGAGGAGCCTGTGATACTTATGTACATGGGAGGAGCCTGTGATACTTTTGTACATGGGAGGAGCCTGTGATACTTATGTACATGGGAGGAGCCTGTGATACTTATGTACATGGGAGGAGCCTGTGATACTTTTGTACATGGGAGGAGCCTGTGATACTTATGTACATGGGAGGAGCCTGTGATACTTATGTACATGGGAGGAGTCTGTGATACTTATATGCATGGGAGGAGCCTGTAATACTTATGTACATGGGAGGAGCCTGTGATACTTATGTACATGGGAAGAGCCTTTGATACTTATGTACATGGAAGGAGCCTGTGATACTTGTGTGCATGGGAGGAGCCTGCGATACTTATGTACATGGGAGGAGTCTGTGATACTTGTGTAAATGGGAGGAACCTGTGATCTTATGTACATGGGAGGAGCCTGCAATACTTTTGTGCATGGGAGAAGCCTGCGATACTTATGTACATGGGAGGAGCCTGTGATACTTGTGTAATTGGGAGGAGCCTGTGATCTTATGTACATGGGAGGAGCCTGTGATACTACACCATCCATCTTTCCCTCAACTCTGACTAGGGATGAGCCGAACATACCCGGGTTCGCTTAGCACCAGAACATTCGAACAGACCGCGGGTTCGCGCGAACATTTAGAACCCCATTGAAGTCTATGGGACTCGAACGTTCGAATTCAAAAACTATCATTTTAAAGACCAATATTCAATCTAATGTTGGAAAACGTCTTTCAGAACCCGGGTCTTGCCCCAGGGAACATGTATTAATGGAAAAAATTGTTTTAAAACGGCCGTTTTTCTGGAGCAGCGATTTTAATGATGCTTAAAGTTAAAAAAAACAAAATGAAAAATTCATTTAAATATCACACCTGCTGGGTGTCTATAGTAGTGGCACGTGTTCTGGGCTGGTGCAAGGATTTTTGACACCCTAGGCGACACCTTATTTTGCCGCCCCTTGGCTCCTCCCCTGACCCCACCCCCTTTGTGCTTGCCCTGACCTTTTTAATGGCTGCTCAAAAACAAAATAAAAATACCTTCAAAGTTGCTGCTTTCTCCACAAACCAAACTTCTCCTGCAGTCCTTACTTCCAGCACCCTGCCATTCCTGCTCCCAGCAATCCTCACTCCCAGCACCCTGTCATTCCTGCTCCCAGCAATCCTCACTTCCAGCACCCTGCCATTCCTGCTCCCAGCAATCCTCACTTCCAGCACCCTGCCATTCCTGCTCCCAGCAATCCTCACTCCCAGCACCCTGCCATTCCTGCTCCCAGCAATCCTCACTCCCAGCACCCTGCCATTCCTGCTCCCAGCAATCCTCACTTCCAGCACCCTGCCATTCCTGCTCCCAGCAATCCTCACTTCCAGCACTCTGCCATTCCTGCTCCCAGCAATCCTCACTTCCAGCACCCTGCCATTCCTGCTCCCAGCAATCCTCACTTCCAGCACCCTGCCATTCCTGCTCCCAGCAATCCTCACTTCCAGCACCCTGCCATTCCTGCTCCCAGCAATCCTCACTTCCAGCACCCTGCCATTCCTGCTCCCAGAAATCCTTACTCCCAGCACCCTGCCATTCCTGCTCCCAGCAATCCTCACTCCCAGCACCCTGCCATTCCTGCTCCCAGCAATCCTCACTTCCAGCACTCTGCCATTCCTGCTCCCAGCAATCCTCACTTCCAACACCCTGCCATTCCTGCTCCCAGCAATCCTCACTTCCAGCACTCTGCCATTCCTGCTCCCAGCAATCCTCACTTCCAGCACCCTGCCATTCCTGCTCCCAGCAATCCTCACTCCCAGCACCCTGCCATTCCTGCTCCCAGCAATCCTTACTTCCAGCACCCTGCCATTCCTGCTCCCAGCAATCCTCACTTCCAGCACCCTGCCATTCCTGCTCCCAGCAATCCTCACTCCCAGCACCCTGCCATTCCTGCTCCCAGCAATCCTCACTCCCAGCACCCTGCCATTCCTGCTCCCAGCAATCCTCACTTCCAGCACCCTGCCATTCCTGCTCCCAGCAATCCTCACTCCCAGCACCCTGCCATTCCTGCTCCCAGCAATCCTCACTTCCAGCACCCTGCCATTCCTGCTCCCAGCAATCCTCACTTCCAGCACCCTGCCATTCCTGCTCCCAGCAATCCTCACTTCCAGCACCCTGCCATTCCTGCTCCCAGCAATCCTCACTTCCAGCACCCTGCCATTCCTGCTCCCAGCAATCCTCACTTCCAGCACCCTGCCATTCCTGCTCCCAGCAATCCTCACTCCCAGCACCCTGCCATTCCTGCTCCCAGCAATCCTCACTTCCAGCACCCTGCCATTCCTGCTCCCAGCAATCCTCACTTCCAGCACCCTGCCATTCCTGCTCCCAGCAATCTTCACTTCCAGCACTCTGCCATTCCTGCTCCCAGCAATCCTCACTTCCAGCACTCTGCCATTCCTGCTCCCAGCAATCCTCACTCCCAGCACCCTGCCATTCCTGCTCCCAGCAATCCTCACTTCCAGCACCCTGCCATTCCTGCTCCCAGCAATCCTCACTCCCAGCACCCTGGCACCCTGCCATTCCTGCTCCCAGCAATCTTCACTTCCAGCACTCTGCCATTCCTGCTCCCAGCAATCCTCACTTCCAGCACCCTGCCATTCCTGCTCCCAGCAATCCTCACTTACAGCACCCTGCCATTCCTGCTCCCAGCAATCCTCACTCCCAGCACCCTGCCATTCCTGCTCCCAGCAATCCTCACTCCCAGCACCCTGCCATTCCTGCTCCCAGCAATCCTCACTCCCAGCACCCTGCCATTCCTGCTCCCAGCAATCCTCACTTCCAGCACCCTGCCATTCCTGCTCCCAGCAATCCTCACTTCCAGCACCCTGCCATTCCTGCTCCCAGCAACCCTCACTTACAGCACCCTGCCATTCCTGCTCCCAGCAATCCTCACTTCCAGCACCCTGCCATTCCTGCTCCCAGCAATCCTCACTCCCAGCACCCTGCCATTCCTGCTCCCAGCAATCCTCACTCCCAGCACCCTGCCATTCCTGCTCCCAGCAATCCTCACTTCCAGCACCCTGCCATTCCTGGTCCCAGCAATCCTCACTTCCAGCACCCTGCCATTCCTGCTCCCAGCAATCCTCACTCCCAACACCCTGCCATTCCTGCTCCCAGCAATCCTCACTCCCAGCACCCTGCCATTCCTCCTCCCAGCAATCCTCACTTCCAGCACTCTGCCATTCCTGCTCCCAGCAATCCTCACTTCCAGCACCCTGCCATTCCTGGTCCCAGCAATCCTCACTTCCAGCACCCTGCCATTCCTGCTCCCAGCAATCCTCACTCCCAGCACCCTGCCATTCCTGCTCCCAGCAATCCTCACTCCCAGCACCCTGCCATTCCTCCTCCCAGCAATCCTCACTTCCAGCACTCTGCCATTCCTGCTCCCAGCAATCCTCACTTCCAGCACCCTGCCATTCCTGCTCCCAGCAATCCTCACTTCCAGCACCCTGCCATTCCTGCTCCCAGCAATCCTCACTTCCAGCACCCTGCCATTCCTGCTCCCAGCAATCCTCACTCCCAGCACCCTGCCATTCCTGCTCCCAGCAATCCTCACTTCCAGCACCCTGCCATTCCTGCTCCCAGCAATCCTCACTCCCAGCACCCTGCCATCCTGCTCCCAGCAATCCTCACTTCCAGCACCCTGCCATTCCTGCTCCCAGCAATCCTCACTTCCAGCACCCTGCCATTCCTGCTACCAGCAATCCTCACTTCCAGCACCCTGCCATTCCTGCTCCCTGCAATCCTCACTTCCAGCACCCTGCCATTCCTGCTCCCAGCAATCCTCACTTCCAGCACCCTGCCATTCCTGCTCCCAGCAATCCTCACTCCCAGCACCCTGCCATTCCTGCTCCCAGCAATCCTCACTTACAGCACCCTGCCATTCCTGCTCCCAGCAATCCTCACTTCCAGCACCCTGCCATTCCTGCTCCCAGCAATCCTCACTCCCAGCACCCTGCCATTCCTGCTCCCAGCAATCCTCACTTACAGCACCCTGCCATTCCTGCTCCCAGCAATCCTCACTCCCAGCACCCTGCCATTCCTGCTCCCAGCAATCCTCACTTCCAGCACCCTGCCATTCCTGCTCCCAGCAACCCTCACTTACAGCACCCTGCCATTCCTGCTCCCAGCAATCCTCACTTCCAGCACCCTGCCATTCCTGCTCCCAGCAATCCTCACTCCCAGCACCCTGCCATTCCTGCTCCCAGCAATCCTCACTCCCAGCACCCTGCCATTCCTGCTCCCAGCAATCCTCACTCCCAGCACCCTGCCATTCCTGCTCCCAGCAATCCTCACTTCCAGCACCCTGCCATTCCTGCTCCCAGCAATCCTCACTTCCAGCACTCTGCCATTCCTGCTCCCAGCAATCCTCACTTCCAGCACCCTGCCATTCCTGCTCCCAGCAATCCTCACTCCCAGCACCCTGCCATTCCTCCTCCCAGCAATCCTCACTTCCAGCACTCTGCCATTCCTGCTCCCAGCAATCCTCACTTCCAGCACCCTGCCATTCCTGCTCCCAGCAATCCTCACTTCCAGCACCCTGCCATTCCTGCTCCCAGCAATCCTCACTTCCAGCACCCTGCCATTCCTGCTCCCAGCAATCCTCACTCCCAGCACCCTGCCATTCCTGCTCCCAGCAATCCTCACTTCCAGCACCCTGCCATTCCTGCTCCCAGCAATCCTCACTCCCAGCACCCTGCCATCCTGCTCCCAGCAATCCTCACTTCCAGCACCCTGCCATTCCTGCTCCCAGCAATCCTCACTTCCAGCACCCTGCCATTCCTGCTCCCAGCAATCCTGACTCCCAGCACCCTGCCATTCCTGCTCCCAGCAATCCTCACTCCCAGCACCCTGGCACCCTGCCATTCCTGCTCCCAGCAATCTTCACTTCCAGCACTCTGCCATTCCTGCTCCCAGCAATCCTCACTTCCAGCACCCTGCCATTCCTGCTCCCAGCAATCCTCACTTCCAGCACCCTGCCATTCCTGCTCCCAGCAATCCTCACTCCCAGCACCCTGCCATTCCTGCTCCCAGCAATCCTCACTCCCAGCACCCTGCCATTCCTGCTCCCAGCAATCCTCACTCCCAGCACCCTGCCATTCCTGCTCCCAGCAATCCTCACTTCCAGCACCCTGCCATTCCTGCTCCCAGCAATCCTCACTTCCAGCACCCTGCCATTCCTGCTCCCAGCAATCCTGACTCCCAGCACCCTGCCATTCCTGCTCCCAGCAATCCTCACTCCCAGCACCCTGGCACCCTGCCATTCCTGCTCCCAGCAATCTTCACTTCCAGCACTCTGCCATTCCTGCTCCCAGCAATCCTCACTTCCAGCACCCTGCCATTCCTGCTCCCAGCAATCCTCACTTACAGCACCCTGCCATTCCTGCTCCCAGCAATCCTCACTCCCAGCACCCTGCCATTCCTGCTCCCAGCAATCCTCACTCCCAGCACCCTGCCATTCCTGCTCCCAGCAATCCTCACTCCCAGCACCCTGCCATTCCTGCTCCCAGCAATCCTCACTTCCAGCACCCTGCCATTCCTGCTCCCAGCAATCCTCACTCCCAGCACCCTGCCATTCCTGCTCCCAGCAACCCTCACTTACAGCACCCTGCCATTCCTGCTCCCAGCAATCCTCACTTCCAGCACCCTGCCATTCCTGCTCCCAGCAATCCTCACTCCCAGCACCCTGCCATTCCTGCTCCCAGCAATCCTCACTCCCAGCACCCTGCCATTCCTGCTCCCAGCAATCCTCACTTCCAGCACCCTGCCATTCCTGGTCCCAGCAATCCTCACTTCCAGCACCCTGCCATTCCTGCTCCCAGCAATCCTCACTCCCAACACCCTGCCATTCCTGCTCCCAGCAATCCTCACTCCCAGCACCCTGCCATTCCTCCTCCCAGCAATCCTCACTTCCAGCACTCTGCCATTCCTGCTCCCAGCAATCCTCACTTCCAGCACCCTGCCATTCCTGGTCCCAGCAATCCTCACTTCCAGCACCCTGCCATTCCTGCTCCCAGCAATCCTCACTCCCAACACCCTGCCATTCCTGCTCCCAGCAATCCTCACTCCCAGCACCCTGCCATTCCTCCTCCCAGCAATCCTCACTTCCAGCACCCTGCCATTCCTGCTCCCAGCAATCCTCACTTCCAGCACCCTGCCATTCCTGCTCCCAGCAATCCTCACTTCCAGCACCCTGCCATTCCTGCTCCCAGCAATCCTCACTTCCAGCACCCTGCCATTCCTGCTCCCAGCAATCCTCACTCCCAGCACCCTGCCATTCCTGCTCCCAGCAATCCTCACTTCCAGCACCCTGCCATTCCTGCTCCCAGCAATCCTCACTCCCAGCACCCTGCCATCCTGCTCCCAGCAATCCTCACTTCCAGCACCCTGCCATTCCTGCTCCCAGCAATCCTCACTTCCAGCACCCTGCCATTCCTGCTCCCAGCAATCCTGACTCCCAGCACCCTGCCATTCCTGCTCCCAGCAATCCTCACTCCCAGCACCCTGCCATTCCTGCTCCCAGCAATCTTCACTTCCAGCACTCTGCCATTCCTGCTCCCAGCAATCCTCACTTCCAGCACCCTGCCATTCCTGCTCCCAGCAATCCTCACTTACAGCACCCTGCCATTCCTGCTCCCAGCAATCCTCACTCCCAGCACCCTGCCATTCCTGCTCCCAGCAATCCTCACTCCCAGCACCCTGCCATTCCTGCTCCCAGCAATCCTCACTCCCAGCACCCTGCCATTCCTGCTCCCAGCAATCCTCACTCCCAGCACCCTGCCATTCCTGCTCCCAGCAATCTTCACTTCCAGCACTCTGCCATTCCTGCTCCCAGCAATCCTCACTTCCAGCACCCTGCCATTCCTGCTCCCAGCAATCCTCACTTCCAGCACCCTGCCATTCCTGCTCCCAGCAATCCTCACTTCCAGCACCCTGCCATTCCTGCTCCCAGCAACCCTCACTTACAGCACCCTGCCATTCCTGCTCCCAGCAATCCTCACTTCCAACACCCTGCCATTCCTGCTCCCAGCAATCCTCACTTACAGCACCCTGCCATTCCTGCTCCCAGCAATCCTCACTTCCAGCACCCTGCCATCCCACCTCTCAATATCCTGCCATCACTTAGCCCAGCCTGCCACCTCTGTGACATGTGACAGCAAATGCGTTTAGTTGCTATTAAACAGCACACATGCAGTAAGAGCGACTGCGTTTCTGTGCAATTCAATAGCCCACTGGCATTAACAGCGACTGCGTTTCTGTGCAAATAAATAGCACACGTGCAGTAACAGGTAATGCGTCTGTGTGTGCAATTAACTAGCACACGTACTATGTTTAAGCTAATCCCTAATGCAGGCAATACAACACGTTAGAGCGCTGCATCAAGCACAATCTCCTGCCTGACAGATACTAATAGCAGATCTAGCTAAGCTATACAGTTTATAAATATATTGACAACTCCTAGGGATGTGAATATATTCTCTACAAACTGTAGATTTAACTATACTGACTAGCCTTCCTGCTCTATCTATCTATCTATCTATCTATCTATCTATCTATCTATCTATCTATCTATCTATCTATCTATCTATCTATCTATCTATCTATCTATCTATCTCTTTCTCTATCTATCTATCTATCTATCTATCTATCTTTCTATCTATCTATCTATCTGGTAGAAAAGACACTGTGGGCCTGATTCATGTAGATCTGCGGATCTACCTGGTTTGCGATCCGCCGGTGCAATTTAGCGAGGCAAGTGCATGATTCATAAAGCACTTACCTCGCAAACTGCACCGTCGGATCCTAACTCCCCCCGGCGGAATGCAAATTCCACGGCTAGGGGGAGTGTACAATTTAAATCAGGCGCGTTCCCGCGCCGATTTAACTGCGCATGCGCCGGGGCGAAAAAGCCCAGTGCGCATGCTCCAAATGACGTCGCTACGACGTCATTGTTTGCGGCGGGTACGTCGTTTGCGGCCATCGGTATTCCCGATCGCGGTACGCAAACGACGTAGAAAATTTAAAAATCGGCGCGGGAACGTCGGCCATACTTAACATTAGCTACCCCTCATAGAAGCAGGGGTAGCTATCCGCCGGAAAAACCCGAACGCAAACGACGTAGAAAACGAGCGACGGGCGGGCGTACGGACGTGAATCGGCGGTTTTCCTCATTTGCATATGCGATGGGTAAAAAATCGCGACGACACCTAGCGGCCGGCGGGAGATTACAGCCTAAGATTCGACTGGTGTAAGTCACTTACACCAGTCGGATCTAAGGGAGATCTATGCGGAACTGATTCTTATGAATCAGTCGCATAGCTCCGACGGTGGGATCTCACAGATCCGACGGTGGGGTCTCACAGATACGACGGCGGATCAGGAGATCCGCCGGCGTATCTCTATCTGAATCTGCCCCTGTGTCTCTATCTATCTCTCTCTCTCTAACTGTCTGACTGCTCTTCTCTGTAACAAAGCGGAACACACTACACGAGGCCGCCGTGCAGACTGCCTTTTATAGTGTGGGGCGTGTACTAATCCCCCTGAGCCATAATTGGCCAAAGCCACCCTGGCTTTGGCCAATTATGGCTCTTCGTTTTTGGCGCGCTGTGATTGGCCAAGCATGCGGGACATACAGCATGCTTGGCCAATCATCAGCGCTCAACGCCGCAGTGAATTATGGGACGTTTTACGTCACTCGAATTTGGCGCGAACGGCCCGTTTTGTTCGAATTTCGTCGAACGATCGAACGACCAATGTTCGAGTCGAACATACGTTCGTATCGAACGCGAAGCTCATCCCTAGGGAACAGCAATCTTTGTCTGACCACAGATTTTCTATTGGATTGAGGTCTGGGCTTTGACTAGGCCATTCCAACACATTTACATGTTTCCCCTTAAACCACTCAAGTGTTGCTTTAGCAGTGTGTTTGGGGTCATTGTCCTGCTGGAAGGTGAACCTCCGTCCTCGCCTCAAATCACACACAGAATGGTACAGGTTTTCCTCAAGAATATCCCTGTATTTAGCACCATCCATCTTTCCTTCAACTCTGACCAGTTTCCCAGTCCCGACTGCTGAAAAACATCCCCACAGCATGATGCCTCCACCACCATGTTTCACAGTGGGGATGGTGTTCTTTGGGTGATGTGTTGGGTTTGCGCCAGACATAGCGTTTTCTTTGATGGCTAAAAAGTTCAACCTTAGTCTTATCAGACCAGAGCCCCTTCATTCCTCCATACATGTTGGGAGTCTCCCACATGCCTTTTCACAAACTCAAAACGCGCCATTTTGTTTTTTTGCTGAAAGTAATGTCTTTCTTCTGGCCACTCTGCCATAAAACCCAACTCTATGGAGCGTACGGCTTATTGTCCCCCTATGTACAGATACTCCAGTCTCTGCTGTGGAACTCTGTAGCTCCTCCAGGGTCTCTGTGCCGCCTCTCTGATTAATGCCCTCCTTGCCCGGTCCGTGAGATTTGGTGTGCGGCCGTCTCTTGGCAGGTTTGCTGTTGTGCCGTGTTCTTTCCATTTGGTTATGCTAGATTTTATGGGATCATTAAAGGTTTTGATATTTTTTTATAACCTAACCCTGACTTTGTCCCTTCCTTGTTTGGAGAGTCCCTCGGTCTTCATGGCAGTGTTTGGTTAGTGGTGCCTCTTGCTTAGGTGTTGGGGCCTTTTTTAGGACTGAGTACAAGTACCGATACTTTTTTTCAAGTACTCGCCGATACCGATTACCAATACTTTTTTTAAAAATGTGTCCCCAAATGCAGCAATGTCCACCCACAAATGCAACAGTGTCCCCCACAAATGCAGCAATGTCCCCCACAAATGCAGCAATGTCCACCCACAAATGCAACAGTGTCCCCCACAAATGCAGCAATGTCCCCCACAAATGCAGCAATGTCCCCCCACAAATGCAGCAATGTCCACCCACAAATGCAACAGTGTCCCCACAAATGCAGCCATGTCCCACACAAATGCAGCAATGTCCACCCACAAATGCAGCCATGTCCCCCACAAATGCAACAGTGTCCCCCACAAATGCAGCCATGTCCCCACAAATGCAGCAATGTCCCCCACAAATGCAACAGTGTCCCCCACAAATGCAACAGTGTCCCCCACAAATGCAGCAGTGTCCCCCACAAATGCAGCAATGTCCCCCACAAATGCAGCCATGTCCCCCACAAATGCAGCCATGTCCCCACAAATGCAACAGTGTCCCCCACAAATGCAGCCATGTCCCCCATAAATGCAGCCATGTCCCCACAAATGCAGCCATGTCCCACACAAATGCAACAGTGTCCCCACAAATGCAACAGTGTCCCCCACAAATGCAGCCATGTCCCCCATAAATGCAGCCATGTCCCCACAAATGCAGCCATGTCCCACACAAATGCAGCCATGTCCCCCACAAATGCAGCCATGTCCCCACAAATGCAACAGTGTCCCCCACAAATGCAGCCATGTCCCCCATAAATGCAGCCATGTCCCCACAAATGCAGCCATGTCCCCACAAATGCAGCCATGTCCCCCACAAATGCAGCAGTGTCCCCCACAAATGCAGCCATGTCCCCCACAAATGCAGCCATGTCCCCTCACAAATGCAGCAGTGTCCCCCACAAATGCAGCAATGTCCACCCACAAATGCAACAGTGTCCCCACAAATGCAGCCATGTCCCCACAAATGCAGCCATGTCCCACACAAATGCAGCCATGTCCCCCACAAATGCAGCCATGTCCCCACAAATGCAACAGTGTCCCCCACAAATGCAGCCATGTCCCCCATAAATGCAGCCATGTCCCCACAAATGCAGCCATGTCCCCACAAATGCAGCCATGTCCCCCACAAATGCAACAGTGTCCCCCACAAATGCAGCCATGTCCCCCACAAATGCAGCCATGTCCCCTCACAAATGCAGCAGTGTCCCCCACAAATGCAACAGTGTCCCCCACAAATGCAGCAATGTCCCCCACAAATGCAGCAATGTCCACCCACAAATGCAACAGTGTCCCCCACAAATGCAGCAATGTCCCCCACAAATGCAGCAATGTCCACCCACAAATGCAACAGTGTCCCCCACAAATGCAGCAATGTCCCCCACAAATGCAGCAATGTCCACCCACAAATGCAACAGTGTCCCCACAAATGCAGCCATGTCCCCACAAATGCAGCCATGTCCCACACAAATGCAGCCATGTCCCCACAAATGCAACAGTGTCCCCCACAAATGCAGCCATGTCCCCCATAAATGCAGCCATGTCCCCACAAATGCAGCCATGTCCCCCACAAATGCAGCCATGTCCCCCACAAATGCAGCCATGTCCCCTCACAAATGCAGCAGTGTCCCCCACAAATGCAGAAATGTCCCCCACAAATGCAGCAGTGTCCCCACAAATGCAGCAATGTCCCCCACAAATGCAGCAATGTCCCCCACAAATGCAGCAATGTCCCCCACAAATGCAGCAATGTCCCCCACAAATGCAACAGTGTCCCCCACAAATGCAGCCATGTCCCCACAAATGCAGCAATGTCCCCCACAAATGCAGCCATGTCCCCAAAGAGAAAGCCAAGCCCCCCCCCCCCCCATCGCTTAGTTGATCAGCGCGGGGAACAATACAGCTTTCATTTGAATAGCTGTGTGTTCCCCCGGCCGCGCCTCATCATATATAGCCCCTCCCCCTTGTCCGGGCACTTTGATAGACAGATCACCCATCCAATCCTGGGACGGGTGATCTGTCTTTTAAAGTGCCCGGACAAGGGGGAGGGGCTATATATGACGAGGCGCGGCCGGGGGAACACACAGCTATTCAAATGAAAGCTGTATTGTTCCCCGCGCTGATCAACTAGAAGGCGGCTGCGGCGGGGATGGGGAGGTCTTGGCTTTCTCTTTAAAGACTGCACTGCTCCGCTCTCCGCGCGCTCTCCGCCCGCTCTCGCTCTGAAAAAAAAAAAAGTATCAGGCGAAGCATCGGGAGCATTTGCGCGAGTACAAGTACTCGCGCAAATGCTCGGTATCGGGACAACCCTAGTTGTATGTATGTATTTTTCTAATTTTACTTCACCAACTTGGACCAGTGTTTTATGATCCATCGCATATAATTCAGATAAAAAAAAAAAACATTGAACTAAAGGCTGAACTAAAGGCTGTAATGTAACAAAATAGGTAAAAAGCCAAGGGGGGGTGAATACTTTTGCAAGGCACTCTAGTAATATACGCAGAGGGATGTGAGTGCTTTCTCAGTGACACAAATACGTAGTAGTAGTAGTTGTAAAAGTGTAGGATTTATAGACAGCAATCCGGAGCATTACGGAGTAACTGTCCAAGGAGGTGGGAGGGGGTGACTGGGAGAAGATGGGAGGGGGACTGGGAGCCAATGGGAGGGGGGGGGACTGGGAGGAGATGGGAGGGGGACTGGGAGGAGATGGGAGGGGGGACTGGGAGGAGATGGGAGGGGGGACTGGAAGCCAATGGGAGGGGGGGGACTGGGAGGAGATGGGAGGGGGGATTGGGAGGAGATGGGAGGGGGGACTGGAAGCCAATGGGAGGGGGGGGGGACTGGGAGGAGATGGGAGGGGGGATTGGGAGGAGATGGGAGGGGGGACTGGAAGCCAATGGGAGGGGGGGGACTGGGAGGAGATGGGAGGGGGGATTGGGAGGAGATGGGAGGGGGGACTGGGAGCCAATGGGAGGGGGGGGACTGGGAGGAGATGGGAGGGGGACTGGGAGGAGATGCGAGGGGGGATTGGGAGGAGATGGGAGGGGGGACTGGAAGCCAATGGGAGGGGGGGACTGGGAGGAGATGGGAGGGGGACTGGGAGGAGATGGGAGGGGCGACTGGAAGCCAATGGGAGGGGGGGGACTGGGAGGAGATGGGAGGGGGACTGGGAGGAGATGGGAGGGGGGACTGGGAGAAGATGGGAGGGGGGGGGACTGGGAGGAGATGGGAGGGGGACTGGGAGGAGATGGGAGGGGGGGACTGGGAGAAGATGGGAGGGGTGATTGGGAGGAGATGGTAGGGGGGGGGGGACTGGAAGCCAATGGGAGGGGGGACTGGGAGGAGATGGGAGGGGGGACTGGGAGGGAATGTGATGTCACATACAAACTTAATCCAGAGCCCCCCCACCCTCCTCAGTGTCTCCAGCAGTCCTTTCTCCTCTCCGCACATCTTCGGTCTTCTGCGCGTTGCATGGTGATCGGCTCTTACTTTATGAAAGCTTCAAGTTGTGCTGTAAGGCTGGTGCACACAGGTCACGCTCGGTCACTTGTATGTGCTGACCTCAGCTCGTCACCCTCTATAGAGTCGCGTAGCGGAGGTGAGTACACGACTCCAAATCTGTCATCTCGGCGGTTGGCATCAGACCAGTTTCCTCTCCATGTGTGATTGAGGAACTGCGCTCATTTCACTTCCTATAAATTTAACCAGAGGGAACGTTATCTGCCGCCGGACTTTGTAACCGGCTGTGTCGCTCGTTGTTTCCTTTTTCAGTCTGGTTAAAGCCCAACTCCAGGAAAAAAAAAAAAATTAAACATCACATTGGGGGTTATTTACGAAAGGCAAATCCACTTTGCAAAACAAGTGCAAACTACAAGTGAAAAGCGCGCTTGAAATTGCACTGAAAGTGCACTTGGAAGTGCAGTCGCTGTAAATCTGAGGGGAAGCTCTGCTGATTTCATCATCCAATCATGTACAAGCTAATTGCTGTTTTTTATTTTCCTTGCATGTCCCCCTCGGATCTACAGCAAGAGCAATTTCAGTGCGATTTCAAGTGCACTTAGCACTTGTAGTGCAAAGTGGATCTGCCTTTCGTAAATAACCGCCATTGGGCTAGATTCAGCAAGAAGATACGGCGGCGTATCTCCAGATACGCCGCCGTAAATTCAAATCTGCGCCGGCGTATCTTTACGCCTATTCTCCAAGGCAGATACGTAGAAAAAATAGGCTTCCTCCGCCGACGTAACTTGAATGCGGCGGCGTATAATTGTGTGCATTTTTACGCTGGCCGCTAGGGGGCGCTTCCGTTGTTTTCGGCGTAGAGTGTGCAAATTACCTAGTTACGCCGATTCACAAATGTACGTGCGCCCGGCGGTAGTTTTTTACGTCGTTTGCGTAAGGCTTTTTCGGCGTAACGTTGCTCCTGCTTTTATGAGGCGCACGCAATGTTAAGTATGGACGTCGTTCCCGCTTCGATTTTTGATTTTTTTACGTCGTTTGCGTAAGTCGTTCGCGAATAGGGCTGGACGTAATTTACGTTCACGTCGAAACCAATACGTCGTTGCGGCGTACTTGGGAGCAATGCACACTGGGATATGTACATGGACGGCGCATGCGCCGTTCGTAAAAAACGTCAATCACGTCAGGTCATCACACATTGCCATAAAACACGCCCCCCCTCCCACATTTGAATTACGCGCGCTTACGCCGACCCCATTTATGCTACGCCGCCGCAACTTACGAAGCAAGTGCTTTGTGAATACTGCACTTTCTCCTGTAAGTTGCGGCGGCGTAGCGTAAATACGATATGCTGCGCCGCCGTTGATACGCTGCAGCGTTTGATGGGCACAGTGGCGGCGTTTGATGGGCACAGTGGCGGCGTTTGATGGGCACAGTGGCTGCATTTGATGGGCACAGTGGCTGCATTTGATGGACACAGTGGCTGCATTTGATGGGCACAGTGGCGGCATTTGATGGACACAGTGGCTGCGTTTGATGGGCACAGTGGCTGCGTTTGATGGGCACAGTGGCTGCGTTTGATGGGCACAGTGGCTGCACTTGATGTTTTTTTTTTTTTTGAGCATTAGCTGCCGCTGGTGGACACATCAAGAAGGACCCTGGGGGTCTAACAGCCTTAAAATAAAAAATATTGAATTTAACTTTATTGTTATCACAAGGAAGCTAAGGAGGTTCATGACAGGTACTCTTTATGTAGACATCGGGGTTCTATTAGACTCCCAGACCCGGATTCTCAGAGGACTTACAACAGCGTAGCGCCATGTACGCCGTCGTAAGTCCGAATCCGAGCCCGTCGTATCTATGCGCCTGATTCTTAGAATCAGTTACGCATAAATTTCTCTTACGCCGTCGGAGCCTAACTGCATTTTTCCGCTGGCCGCTAGGGGCGTGTACGCTGATTTACGCGCCGAAATATGTAAATTAGCTAGATAGCGAATTCCCAAACATACACGCGGCCGACGCAGAAAAGATACGCCGTTTACGGTAGGCTTTTCCCGGCGTATAGTTGCCCCTGCTATATGAGGCATTAGTGCGGCGTACCAATGTTAAGTATGGCCGTCGTTCCTGCGTCGAAATTTAAAAAAGTTACGTCGTTTGCGTAAATCGTCCGTGAACGGGGCTGGACGTCATTTACGTTCACGTTGAAACCAATGACGTCCTTGCGGCGTACTTTGGAGCAATGCACCCTGGGAAATTCCACGGAAAGGAGCATGCGCCGTTCGGGAAAAACGTCAATCACGTCGGGTCACAGTACATTTACATAAAACACGCCCCCCTGATCCAAATTTGAATTAGGCGGGCTTGCGCCGGCCGATTTACGCTACGCCGCCGCAACTTGCGGAGCAAGTGCTTTGAGAATACAGCACTTGCCCGTCTAAGTTGCGGAGGCGTAACGTAAAGCGGATACATTACGCCGCTGCAGAAATACGCCGCTGGACGAGAAACTGGCCCCCAATGTCTCTCCTGCGCTCCAATGCAGCTAATCACTACCTGACACGTTTGACACTTTTTGGGGACCAGTGACACTAATACAGTGACTAGTGCTAAGAATATGCACTGTCACTGTACTAATGACAATGGCTGGGAAAGGGTTAACATCAGGGGAGATAAATAGGTGAACTGTGTGCCTAGCCAGCATTTATGTGTACTGTGTGGGAGGTGCTTTGACTAAGGGAAGTGATGGATTTTATTCCCTGCTACTGTAGGAACACAAAATCCATCCCTTCCCCCGTAATTTTTTTTTTACTAGATTAACCACCTAAGGACCGCCTAACGCCGATATACGTCGGCAGAATGGCACGGCTGGGCACAATCACGTAAGGGTACATCCCCTTTAAGTGCCCAGCCGTGGGTCGCGCGCGTGATTGTCTGTTCCCTGATATAGGGAAAGGCGATCAATGATGTCACACGTCCAGCCCCGCCCCCCTACAGTTAGAAACACATATGAGGACACACTTAACCCCCTACAGCGCCCCCCTAGTGGTTAACTCCTAAACGGCAATTGTCATTTTCACAGTAATCAGTGCATTTTTATAGCACTCTTCGCTGTGAAAATGACAATGGTCCCAAAAATGTGTCAAAATTGTCCGATGTGTCATAATGTCGCGGTCACGAAAAAAAAAAAACGCTGATCGCCGCCATTAGTAGTAAAAAAAAAAATTATTAATAAAAATGCAATAAAACTATCCCCTATTTTGTAAGCGCTATAACTTTTGCGCAAACCAATCGTTAAACGATTATTGCGATTTTTTTTTTTTTACCAAAAATAGGTAGAAGAATACGTATCGGCAAATTTTTTTTCTTTTTTTATATATATTTTTGCGGGACATTTATTATAAAAAAAGTAAAAAATGTTGCCCTTTTTTTAAAAAAAATGTCGCTCTTATTTTTGTTTATAGCGCAAAAAATAAAAGCCGCAGAGGTGATCAAATACCACCAAAAGAAAGCTCTATTTGTGGGGAAAAAAGAACGCCAGTTTTGTTTGGGAGCCACGTCGCACGACCGCGCAATTGTCAGTTAAAGCGACGCAGCGCCGAATTGCAAAAAAGGGGCCAGGTCCTTTAGCTGCCTAATGGTCCGGGTCTTAAGTGGTTAATATTCTACCATCTCTTCACATCAGATCTTCAACAAACGCACAACCGCTAACAACTTGCATCTCACTTTTCATGCTTTAATGACTTCTTCGGTTTTCAGTAACAGATATTGACCAGTCGTATGTTCATTTCTTTACAGAACGTTGCTATGTCTCCTTTCATTATCCGAAAGTACCGAGATTCCGACTATGACGCGGCCCGAAATTTGTTTTCTAGCGGCGTTGTAGAGAACAGCGGCCGAGCCTTTAGACACGCCTTGCAGCTACCGCACATCTGGCTTCTGTTGTCCGCTCTGCTCCTCCTTCCTGCGTTACGCGTTGTGTCCATTGGCCATTCCATCCTTGCCGCGGCCCTGGCATTGGCCGGATTGTGGTTCGGATGCCGGTATTTGTATACGGAGTACGTCCAGTTTTCCCTCTCGGACGACATGCTGAACATCCGGAAGTACTACTTGGAGCGGGACGGTTACGGCTTCTGGGTGGCGGAGTCGGGAGGAGAGTTGGTGGGGACGGTGGCCGCCCTTCCTTCTTCGGAACCCGGCGGAGAAAAACACGTGGAACTGAAACGTCTTTCGGTGTCTAAAAACCACCGCGGTAAAGGCATCGCCAAGGCTTTGTGTAGGACGGTGATGGAGTTCGCCCGGCGGAGAGGTTGCGAGGCGGTGGTGTTAACGACCACTTTATCCCAGATCGGTGCCTGGAAGATGTATGAGAAGATGGGCTTCAGGCAAACTAATGTATTTATTCCACCGATCTTCAGGTTCAAATTTGTGGACTTTAAAGTGTTGGCCTACCAGTATGACCTTCCAAACCATCGATGACGTCTTCAACCTGATGGAAAATCCTTGAGATAATATCTCACGAGATGCTGAAATAATAAGCTCTCATTCTCGTAAACATTATATACCGATGCTTTTCTTTTTGGTTGTACCACCACCAAAGATCTAACGTAAAAAGTGTGATATATGCTCATGGCTATGGAAATGAAACTCTAAAAAATAAATAAATGCGTAACCACCTAGAACAACTGCTTCGCCTAATACTTTTCTTGACCAATGTAGATAAGATGTCCCACCTTGTTTTGTGTCTTTGCCGACCATGAGATAAAATGTCCCACCTTGTTTTGTGTCTTTGCCGACCATGAGATAAGATGTCCCACCTTGTTTTGTGTCTTTGCCGACCATGAGATAAGATGTCCCACCTTGTTTTGTGTCTTTGCCGACCATGAGAAAAGATGCCCCACCTTGTTTTGTGTCTTTGCCGACCATGAGATAAGATGTCCCACCTTGTTTTGTGTCTTTGCCGACCATGAGATAAGATGTCCCACCTTGTTTTGTGTCTTTGCCGACCATGAGAAAAGATGTCCCACCTTGTTTTGTGTCTTGGCCGACCATGTTATAAGATGTCCCACCTTGTTTTGTGTCTTTGCCGACCATGAGATAAGATGTCCCACCTTGTTTTGTGTCTTTGCCGACCATGAGAAAAGATGTCCCACCTTGTTTTGTGTCTTTGCCGACCATGAGAAAAGATGTCCCACCTTGTTTTGTGTCTTGGCCGACCATGTTATAAGATGTCCCACCTTGTTTTGTGTCTTTGCCGACCATGAGATAAGATGTCCCACCTTGTTTTGTGTCTTTGCCGACCATGAGATAAGATGTCCCACCTTGTTTTGTGTCTTTGCCGACCGTGAGTACTCACCACACCCCCCCCCCCCCCCATGCTATTAACTAAATAACGAGACCACACACGAATTGGAGTACAAATGGCCATAGCAGCCTTTTTATTGACAGAAACAACTTATCGGCCTGTTGTAGAAAGATGTGGATACGCTGCGCTGCCAATAATGTATAAATGGTAGCTGCTAAGGGGTTAGGAGTTAATATTGGTTAGGGTTAGGGGTTAGGATTTAGTATTATAGTTAGGGGTTAATATTAGTTAGGATTTAGTATTAGAGTTAGGGGTTAGGGTTTAATATTAGGCTTAGGTTTAGGATTGGGGTTAGGGCTTAGTATTAGGGTTAGGGGTTAGAATTAGGGATTAATATTAGACTTAGGGTTAATATTAGAGTTAGGGGTTAGGGCTTAGTGTTAGGGTTCAGTATTAGAGTTAGGGGTTAAGATTAGGGTTAGGGTTAGGGGTTAGGATTTAGTATTATAGTTAGGGGTTAATATTAGTTAGGATTTAGTATTAGAGTTAGGGGTTAGGGTTTAATATTAGGCTTAGGTTTAGGATTGGGGTTAGGATTTAGTATTAGAGTTAGGGGTTAGGGTTTAATATTAGGCTTAGGTTTAGGATTGGGGTTAGGATTTAATATTGGGTCAGGATTAGGGGGTCAATATTAGATTTAGGGGTTAGGATTTAGTATTAGGGGTTAGTATTAGAGTTAGGGCTTAGTATTAGGGTTAGGGGTTAGAATTAGGGATTAATATTAGACTTAGGGTTAATATTAGAGTTAGGGGTTAGGGCTTAGTGTTAGGGTTCAGTATTAGAGTTAGGGGTTAAGATTAGGGTTAGGGCTAGGGGTTAATGTTAGAGTTAGGGTTTAGAATTAGGGTTAGGATTAGGGGTTAATATTAGAGTTGGGGTTAGGGTTTAGTATTAGGGTTAGGGGTTAAGTGTAGGGTTAGGGGTTAGTGTTAGGGTAAGGGGTTAGGAGTTAATATTAGTTAGGGTTAGGGTTTAGTATTAGGGTTAGGGGTTAATATTAGGGTTTGGGTTTATTATTAGAATTAGGGGTTAATATTAGAGTTAGGAGTTAGGATTTAGTATTAGGGTTAGGGGTTAATATTAGTTAGGGGTTAGGATTTAGTATTAGAGTTAGGGGTTAGGGTTTAATATTAGGATTGGGGTTAGGGGTTAACATTAGAGTTAGGATTTAATATTGGGTCGGGGTCAGGATTAGGGGGTCAATATTAGATTTAGGGGTTAGGATTTAGTATTAGGGGTTAGTATTAGAGTTAGGGCTTAGTATTAGGGTTAGGAGTTAGAATTAGGGATTAATATTAGACTTAGGGTTAATATTAGAGTTAGGGTTAGGATTTAATATTAGGGTTAAGGGCTGGGGTTTTTATTTGTATCATTTTATTTATTTTATTATTTATTTATTTATTATTATTTAGAAATCGGAAGGGTTTTTGGGACTGTAAACGAGGTTCATGATATCATTCACCTCCGTCCCTGATTCAGAAAATAGTAAGGGGGGGGGGGGGTTGCGGGACTTTTGAGGGAGGCACGGGACACGAGGTAGGAGAAATTTTCGAATTGTTTAATTGGCATATAAACTTTTTTTTTTTTTGTTTGTTTGTATGCCAATTATTATTTTATTTTCATTTAACTGTTGCATTTGAGCAGGAAAACGCACGTAAAACGCTCAAATCAAGCGTTTTCATGCATTTTTAGAAAATAAATAAAAAAATAACGCTTCAAAAACGCACCGATCTGCCCGATTCAAGCTACCCCCCCCCCCCCCCCAAAAAAAATCTCCAAAACTTTTTTTTTTTAAACTTCAGGCGTTCGGCTCCGGGTGACTTGTAGTGGAGATTTGTGAACCGTCTCCATAGAGAATAATTATTTTTTTTCTCCTCCGGCGTTTCGGGGTTTGTGATTGGAGCCTGAAAGCCCCCCCCCCCCCTCTCCGGGGTCACTTCACGTGGAATCAGAGCACAGAGTGTAGGGAAATCTTTTACTAATGTGTGTCTGTAAATGATACAAAGCGATACAAAGTCCACATCCTTTCCAACAGAGGCGGCGGCGGGTCACGTCAGGTGAACGGCCGACACGGGTTTATCTGAGGTTACATGATGGGGGGGGGGGGAGACACCCAAAGAAAATCTATCTACTATTAAAGTTGTATTACACACTTGTGTTTTGTAATGTGTGACACACGGAGAGTACAATAAAAAAGATATATTTCCAAAATATCAGCGCGCTAAAACAAACAAAAGCCCCTTAAACCAGGGGGTTGACAACTCGTCGGCCACCGTCCGTTGACCGCGGGGGCGGGTGATGGGTAGATCACGAAACACGTCCCCGCGTTGCCGACCCTGTGCTCTTCTCCACAGCTGCAGAGCGGCTCAGCCAATCCTAGGCTGCAGAGACAGCCCCCCCCCCCTTACATATGAGAAAGCCTCCAAAATAGCTTGGGACGGGTTCTGGGTCTTTCAAGCTCTTTCACTGTGTGTAGTGCGCCCATCCCCCCCCCCCCCCCCCGGCCCTCCTCTTCAAATCCAAGGTGCTTGTGAGTAATATTATGGGAAAGGAAGGCCAGAGGGGATCGGAGCCAGAACATTCAGCTTCCCTACACCACTCTACATGAGGAATGTTACTTCAACGCTTTTCTGACCCCTCCAGTACTGTGTCCTCCTGACCCCCCCAGTACTGTGCCCTCCTGACCCCCCCCAGTACTGTGCCCTCCTGACCCCTCTGTACTGTGCCCTCCTGACCCCTCTGTACTGTGCCCTCCTGACCCCTCTGTACTGTGCCCTCCTGACCCCTCTGTACTGTGCCTTCCTGACCCCTCTGTACTGTGCCCTCCTGACCCCTCTGTACTGGGCCCTCCTGACTCCTCTGTACTGTGCCCTCCTGACCCCTCTGTACTGTGCCCTCCTGACCCCCCAGTACTGAGCCCTCCTGACCCCTCTGTACTGTGCCCTCCTGACCCCTCTGTACTGTGCCCTCCTGACCCCTCTGTACTGTGCCCTCCTGACCCCTCTGTACTGTGCCCTCCTGACCCCTCTGTACTGTGCCCTCCTGACCCCTCTGTACTGGGCCCTCCTGACCCCTCTGTACTGTGCCTTCCTGACTCCTCTGTACTGGGCCCTCCTGACCCCTCTGTACTGTGCCTTCCTGACCCCTCTGTACTGGGCCCTCCTGACTCCTCTGTACTGTGCCCTCCTGACCCCTCTGTACTGTGCCCTCCTGACCCCTCTGTACTGTGCCCTCCTGACCCTTCTGTACTGTGCCCTCCTGACCCCTCTGTACTGTGCCCTCCTGACCCCTCTGTACTGTGCCCTCCTGATCCCCCAGTACTGTGCCCTCCTGACCCCCCCAGTACTGTGCCCTCCTGACCCCTCTGTACTGTGCCCTCCTGACCTCCCAATACCATACCCTCCTGACCCCCCCAAATAACATACCCTCCTGAGCAAACCAGAAATGCCCTCCTGGCCCCCAATACCATACCCTCCTGACCCCCCAAATAACATACCCTCCTGAGCAAACCAGAAATGCCCTCCTGACCCCCACTACCATACCCTGCTGACCCCCCCCCCAGTACTATGCCCTCCTGACCCCCAATAACATACCCTCCTGACCCCCCAAATAACATATCCTCCTGACCCCCCTAGTACTGTGCCCTCCTGAGCCCCCAAATAACATACCATCCTGCCCCCCCCCCAATACTATGCCCTCCTGACCCCTCTGTATTGTGCCCTCCTGACCCCCAATACTATGCCCTCCTGACCCCCCCAGTACTATGCCCTCCTGACCACTCTGTACTGTTCCCTCCTGACCCCCCAAATAACATACCATCCTAACACCCCCAATACTATGCCCTCCTGACCCCTCTGTACTGTGCCCTTCTGACTCCCCCAGTACTATGCCCTCCTGACCCCACAAATAACATACAATCCTGATCAAACCCATACTATGCCCTCCTGACCCCTCTGTACTGTGCCCTCTGACCCCCCCCAATACCATACCCTCCTGACCCCCAAAATAACATACCCTCCTGACCCCCCAAATAACATACCTTCCTGACCCCCCTAGTACTATGCCCTCCTGACCACTCTGTACTGTTCCCTCCTGACCCCCCAAATAACATTCCATCCTGACCCCCCAATACTATGCCTTCCTGACCCCTCTGTACTGTGCCCTCCTGACCCCCCCCCAGTACTATGCCCTTCTGACCACCCTGTACTATGCCCTCTTGACCCCCCAAATAACATACCCACCTGACCAAACCAGTACTGGTCCCTCCCCTCCAATAGGCTAACTGGAGACTGAGTTGTCCCGGTTAACGCTTTCCTGTGAAGACAGGAAGTTCAGGAAAGCAGCACTGAGAGCGCAGGTCCATGTACCATGACCTGGATGAAGGAGGACTTTCACTGACATATTGTACATTTTATTTCTGGTGAAAAAGGCGAAACAATCATTGCGGTTCTACAGTCAGTTCTTGCTGCACCTACCTCTTCATGAGAACCTTCACCTCCTCCGTACGAACATTTATCAGAGTTGGGTTGAAGGGAAGACACAAGTCTGTCCGGTTCCACCAATAGAATTCTTTGTAGAAAAGTTCATATCCTCCGAAACGCCGACAAAGAGGATTAAAATTCCATTTCTTTATTACCGTGCCGAATAATCCCGGATACAAGCGTGAGATCAGACGCCTGGATTTGGTGAACGCCGCGTTCTGCGTGTGCCGGGCGACCTTCTGAAGGACAAATCCACCCAAAACCGATGTCTCGTATCTGTGGCACTCTTATAAGAGAAGCTGGTGCTCAACATTTTTGCCATCAAATGCAGTCACTATGCCATGCCATCAAATGCAGTCACTGTGCCATCAATTGTCACCACTGTGCCATGCCATCAAACGCAACCACTGTGCCATGCCATCAAACGCAAGAACTGTGCCATCAATTGTCACCACTGTGCCATGCCATCAAATGCAGTTACTATGCCATGCCATCAAACGCAACCACTGTGCCATGCCATCAAATGCAGTCACTGTGCTATCAATTGTCACCACTGTGCCATGCCATCAAACGCAGTCACTGTGCCATGCCATCAAATGCAGTCACTGTGCCATCAATTGTCACCACTGTGCCATGCCATCAAACGCAACCACTGTGCCATGCCATCAAATGAAGTCACTGTGCCATCAATTGTCACCACTGTGCCATGCCATTAAACGCAACCACTGTGCCATGCCATCAAATGCAGTCACTGTGCCATCAATTGTCACCACTGTGCCATGCCATCAAACGCAACCACTGTGCCATGCCATCAAACGCAAGAACTGTGCCATCAATTGTCACCACTGTGCCATGCCATCAAATGCAGTTACTATGCCATGCCATCAAACGCAACCACTGTGCCATGCCATCAAATGCAGTCACTGTGCCATCAATTGTCACCACTGTGCCATGCCATCAAACGCAGTCACTGTGCCATGCCATCAAATGCAGTCACTGTGCCATCAATTGTCACCACTGTGCCATGCCATCAAACGCAACCACTGTGCCATGCCATCAAATGAAGTCACTGTGCCATCAATTGTCACCACTGTGCCATGCCATCAAACGCAGTCACTGTGCCATGCCATCAAATGCAGTCACTGTGCCATCAATTGTCACCACTGTGCCATGCCATCAAATGCAGTCACTGTGCCATGCCATCAAACACAGCCACTGTGCCATCAATTGTCACCACTGTGCCCATCAATTGTTACCACTCTGCCATCAATTGTTACCACTGTGCCATCAATTGTCACCACTGTGCCCCGCAATTGTTACCACTGTGCCCATCAATTGTTACCACTCTGCCATCAATTGTTACCACTGTGCCATCAATTGTTACCACTGTGCCCGTCAATTGTCACCACTGTGCCCATCAATTGTTACCACTGTGCCCATCAATTGTTACCACTGTGCCCATCAATTGTTACCACTGTGCCCATCAATTGTTACCACTGTGCCATTCATTGTTACCACTGTGCCATCAATTGTTACCACTGTGCCCATCAATTGTTACCACTGTGCCATCAATTGTTACCACTGTGCCATCAATAGTTACCACTGTGCCCCGCAATTGTTACCACTGTGCCATCAATTGTAGCCACTGTGCCCCGCAATTGTCGCCACTATGCCCCGCAATTGTCGCCACTGTGCCCAGTAAAATGCTGCCACTGTGACCTGTATGTGCCATCAATTGTAGCCACTGTGCCCAGCAATTGTCGCCACTGTGCCCAGTTAAATGCTGACACTGTGACCTGTAAAATGCCACCTTCCCCCGCTTGGCACTTACCTTTCTCGGGTCAGCCATCCTCCTTCCACGTCCCTCGATGTCTTCTCCCGCCCTCGATGACGCTTCAGTCAATCAGGTTACCGATAACAAGAACCAGTGAACCTGATTGGCTGAGATGCCTGTCAGTCTTATCCAAGGGACTCACCGCCGGTACGTCCCGAGGATAAGCATTCAGGAAGCCGAGTACAGCCTGAGGGCGGTACTCGGGAAGCCTATCAGAGCCGCTGGCTGTGATAGGCACTTCCACACAGCCAACCAGCTGCCGTTATTCAGACGGCTGGCGCTCTAGGTCCGGCCATCTGAATAGTGGGCGGCAGCGGCGAAAATACATAGATTCCTGCAGTGGCTGTGCGAGAGGTAGAGGGGGCGGCGCTCCAGTGCCCGCAATGGACGAACCGCCACTGAAGAGAAGGATATTTCCTCCAAGGTGGGGAGTTATAATAAGTACAGCATCCACCAAAATCTAAAAACTCAGATTTTGGGCATCCCCTGCGACAAGAATTTAATTTTTTTAGCAGGGGCAGCCAATGTTACGTATACCCGTCGTTCCCGCGTCGCGAAATTTGAACTTTACGTAGTTTGCGTAAGTGATTCGTGAATGGCGCTGGACGCCATTCACGTTCACCGTGAAGCAAATGACGTCCTTGCGACATCATTTGCCGCAATGCGCGTCGGGAAAGTTTCCCGACGGAGCATGCGCTCTACGATCGGCGCGGGAACGCGCCTAATTTAAATGATTCCCGCCCCCTACGGGGGGGGAAGAGGAAGCAAAAGGTAAAGTTAATGTAACGATTATGAGCTAGGAGGTATATGTTTAAACGCCTGGATGGAGATTTTTTACCCGTTCTCCTTTGTCTCTTTTTTTTTTTTTTTTTCCCCTATTTTTATGGTTCCTGCTTTTCCTGTTGCTTGTTCAGTTTAGGATAGGCAAGTCAGAGGAGAGGGGAGGGGAGGTATAATGGGAACCCCTCGATATGGAAGGGGGCCTCCCTCTCTTCTACTTTTTTACATTGCTGACTTTGTTTCTCTTTTTCCCTCCCTTCTTGTTGTTGGGGGACCCACCTCTGTGCTTCTCCCTCTTTGGGTGGAAAGGGGGGAGGGAGGGAAGAGTAATTACAGAGGGATTGGGATATTTTTTTTTTCTTTTCTGTTTTCTGCTCTTCTTTTCGGAGCTTAATTTCCCAACGAGCTGTAACGAGGGAATGATAGGGAGGCGTGGGGGGGCGGGGGGGAATGGGGTAGATAAATATTAATCAATAATAAATAAGGTAGAGACGTGAGTCTGCCGGTCCCCCCCCCCCCTCACCGTCTCTTCATTTTTTGTATGCTAACCTGCATGATAATCTTTTAGTTCCCTTAGAACATTGGTATGTGACCCAGCCCCTCAGTATCATTTCCTCAGATGAAACGAGAATATAGAGTAACACAGTGCAATATAGTGTAATATACGGCCCTCATGGCCTTTTTTCAAGGAGTTTAGATGGGTGTAGTGGAGAGGCCCGGAGCTCCGGGCTTTCTTTTTCTTTTTTTTTGTCTTTATTGCAGTTTTTATTTTTATTTATTTTTTTGTGTTTTTTTTTTTCTAGAGTCAGAGGAACTGTTGTTTTCTCTGGTTTTTTTTTCTTTCCTTCTTCCTTTTGTCCCTCTCTCAGAAGAGAATCCCTATATACACCTAAACCCTGAGGTTTTCATACCCTTGTTTGTTTGTTTTTTGTTTTTTATGGTGTGAACAGATTCTCTGAAGGAGATGGGATGTAGGGAAGTATAGGAATCACTTAGGGTACACGCCCCTAACCATAGGTCGACGCTCAAATACCGTTAATACGGTGAGTGTTAATTAGCAGGATTGCTAATATTAGAGATTTTTTTTTTTTTTCTTTTTTTTTTTCTCTTTCTTCCCTTCTTTATTTATTTATCTATTTATTTTCTCTTTTTCTTTGGTTTTGTATCAGGAGGGGAGCCTCTCTCCTCTCGCTCTCCCGCTTTCCCCCCTCCCACTGTTCTCCCCCTTCCCAATACGATTAATATTCAAGAAATAAAGGGAATCAGGATGGAGGCATTAAATATACTGTCACTGAACGCAAAAGGACTGAATTCACCAGAAAAAAGGAGGGTCCTTATGCACGACTTGCAAAGATTAGGAGTAGACGTGGCATATATACAGGAAACTCACTTCAGAGAAGATAAAACCCCGATCTTAAAGAATAGGCTATACCCAATCGTATATCACGCGACAAATCAGGAGGCAAAGTCAAAGGGGGTGTCTATTCTTATAGGAGGGAGAATCAAGTGGACATACTTAGATGTGATGAGAGATACGAAAGGAAGGTACCTATTCGTGAAAGGTAAAATAGGAGGAATAGGGGTAACATTCGCTAACGTATACGCCCCAAACGAACAACAGGAAACCTTCCTGGGTAAAACGATTAAACGCTTACAAGACTTCTCAGAAGGCCATCTGATTTTGGGAGGAGATCTGAATATCCCGCTAGATCCCAAAGTGGACACATCATCGGGAAAGTCATCCATTTCCTGTGGTGTTAGAAACCGTATCACTCAAACTCTATTTAAAAATCAGCTGATTGACATATGGAGACTGCTACATAACAAAGAAAAAGATTATACATTCTACTCTACACCACACCAAACCTATTCTCGAATAGATCTTTTCCTAATCCCACATGCCCAATTACAATCAGTAAGATCGGCTAAAATAGGATCCATTACGTGGTCAGACCATGCCCCGATTTTCTTGGTATATGAGATACAAGACTTCAGACAGATTAGACCCAATCAGTGGAGACTAAATGAAAGCTTGCTGCAAGATAAAAAGATTCTAGAAGATGTAACCAAGGAGCTGGAATTTTACTTTAGCACCAACGATACCCCAGAGTGCGATCCCGGAATCATCTGGGAAGCACATAAGGTGGTTATCAGAGGGGTGCTAATTAAACATGGGTCTAGAATAAAAAGGGAACGCACGGAAAAATTGAAAAAGCTATTGCAAGAATTAGCTACGTTGGAGAGTAGGCATAAGCAAACAGGATCAACAATAGTAGGGGAAGAGGTGGTTGGGAAAAGAATGGAAATCACAGATTTTCTGTACTACAAAGCACAGGCAGCAATACAGAGATGTAAAAAGTTTGCATACGAGTCAGGCGATAAGTGTGGGAAAGGACTTGCTAGATTATTACGTGAACAGAAGATGAGTAACTATATTCCTTGTATTAAACCACCAAAGAAACAGAAGGTTTTTAAACCAAAGGATATAGCGAAAGAGTTTCAAGAATACTACCGCTCTCTCTATAACATACAAAGTAAACCCTTGACCAAAGAAAAGATTGATCAGTATCTTATAGAATCAGCAATACCAAAATTACTAGAGTCAGAGAAAGAGAAGTTAGATGCCCCTATAGCCGAAGAGGAAATTAAAGTGGCAGTTAATTCAATGAAGCGGGGAAAAGCTCCTGGGCCCGACGGCTATACGGGTCAATATTACAAAACCTTGCTCTCTTCGCTATTGAAATATATGAGTAAATTTTTTAACGCATTAGGGACATCGGCTAGTTTTACGAAGGAAACTCTACTAGCCTATATTTCGGTGATACCGAATAAGGGGAAGGATTTGGGCCTATGTGGAAGCTATAGGCCGATCTCTCTGTTAAATTCGGATGTAAAGATTTTCGCTAAGGTTTTGGCAAATAGGATACAACAGTATATCCCAGACCTGATACATTTGGATCAGGTGGGATTTGTCCCCATGAGGGAAGCACGCGACAATACTATAAAAGCCATTAACTTGGTGCAGATTGTAAACACAACACAGACACAATGCGTATTTCTAAACACAGACGCAGAGAAGGCCTTCGACAGGGTGAACTGGAGTTTTATGAGGGCAGTTTTACAACATGGAGGCTTTGGAGACAAAATAATAAAATGGATATTGTCTATGTACTCAGGTCTAACGGCTCAAGTACGGGCCAACGGAATACTATCAGAGCCTTTTCAGATTTTGAATGGTACAAGACAGGGGTGCCCTCTGTCCCCACTCCTCTTTGCCCTGTCGTTAGAGCCCTTCCTGTGTACTTTGCGTTTAAATAGGAATATATCAGGAGTACACATAGGTAAGAATCACTGCAAAATAACTGCCTACGCAGATGACATGTTGTTTACACTCACCAATCCATTGATCTCTATCCCGAATTTAATGAGGGAGTTTGAAAAATACGGCTCTCTCTCGAATCTAAGTATCAACTTCAATAAATCAGAAGCAATGGGAATTAACGTACCACAAACATCGATAATCCACTTAAAACAAAAATTTAAATTTAAATGGACGGACAAAGCACTAACATATCTCGGCATACAACTAACAGGGAGAGTAGACAAGATTTTTGAATTAAATTTTCCACCATTACTGCAAAAGGTGAAGATATTACTGGATAAGTGGAATCAGGGGTTCCACACCTGGTTAGGCCGATGCAACGTTATTAAGATGAGTATACTCCCCAAAATACTCTACCTACTCCAAACATTACCAATTCATATCCCAGTGCAGTATTTCAAACAATGTCAGAGAGTTATTTTTGAGTTTGTATGGGCACACAAAAATCCCAGAATACAAAGGAAACAACTAATGTATACTAAACAACAGGGAGGACTGGGGGTGCCAGATATACGGAAGTACTACTATGCCGTACACCTGAACAGGTTAATAGATTGGAACAGACATTCAGATACTAAACTCTGGGTACAAATCGAACAGTCCCAATCTAAAATGCCATTAGAAAGGGCACCATGGTGGTATGCCTCTTTACCCAAAGAAATTAACAAAAACCCGATACTGGGAAACACAGTGAAAATATGTGTAATAGCTTTCTCCATGATGGGTATGGATCCCAGGACCTCCCCATTATATCCAGTAATGGGGAACCCCCTCTTTCCCTTGGGATTTGAAGATGGAGCTTTTCGACACCTAAGGGAGGGGGAATGTAGACAAGTAGTGAGCTATATCCGAAGGGGAAGATGGCTCACAATAGCTGAATTGATGGAACAAGAGGGCGGATTCCGTCTAAAGTTTTGGAATGCACTCCAGATGGTCCACTTCCTGAACACACTACCAAATCCGGGGGTTTTCGAAAGACCACTCATGAGATTTGAGAAAATGTGTAGCGAGAGGGGAATATTAAAACATACTCTCTCAATAAGCTATGAACTACTTGCACAGTCAGGGAACCACCCTTTGAAATGTGTCCAGGAGTGGGAACAGGAATTAAAAAGGGTATTTAGCATGGAACAGCGACAACGTATATACAAACGAACGCATAAAACATCAATATGTGCAAAGACACAAGAGACAAATTATAAGATTTTTGCAAGGTGGTATAGGACACCGGAGAGATTAAACAAAATCTTCCCAGAGGTGTCAGACAAATGTTGGAGGTGTCAAGGCAGTAAAGGGACGATGCTACACATATTTTGGGACTGTCCCCTGTTAAGGAGCTTTTGGCTGGAGATTAAAAGGGTACTTCAGACCTGTTCAGAATATGAGATTCCGGAAGACCCAGAATTTTACCTTTTACACGTGAATCAAATTCAAGAGAAAGCGTATAGGGAGACAAGCTTAGGTCATCTATTAGATGCCGCAAAAGCGTGCATAACAAAGAAGTGGAAGTCACCATCTCCACCCACAATAGAGATGTGGATAAACAAAGTAAAAGAAATCAGTAAATTAGAAGAATTAGTACAGACAGCACAACACCAAAAGGAAAGATATTTAAGAATCTGGACCTCCTGGAAATCCTTTTTGGATTCTAGGGAGGGGGGAGGAGGGGGGTAAGGATTGATATTACAGATGGTAATTTGAACAGGGTGGGGGGAGAGTGGGAATGCGGGACAATGGAGAGAGTGTAGGCGGATTTTCCCCCCTTTTCCTTTTTTTTTTTTTTTTTTTTTTTTTTTAATGTCTATATTATTTTATTTATTTACTTATTTACTTATTTATTTATTTTTTCCTCTCCCAGTTTTGCAGTAGTGTTTTGGATGGTACCCACAGGTACCCACAGGTTAGAGGGGACATATGACGGTATGCATTTGCATGATTAGTGGATTTATTTGAGTTGTGTACCATAACAGTATTAAGCACTACTACAATTGTATAATGTATTATTATTTTGTATTCAAATAAAAAAAGGTTTAAATCAAAAAAAAAAAAAAAAAAAATTGCGCGCGCTCACGCCGGGCATTTTGCCGGAGCGCCCACGCAATTTTTCGGAGCTACTGCTCCGTGAATCGCGGGTAGCGCAGAAAATTTGCGGGGGCGCAGGGCAAAAAACGGTGCCCTGCGCCTACGTAAAAAGAAAGCGCAAGGCTACCTGAATCCGGGCCATTAGTATTGGTTGGGCTCCGCCGGGATTTGTAGATCACTTCCCCCGACTCGCTCCCTCTGCTATAAGAAAAGGAGAATATTCCGTACCTGAGGTGTGAAGATTGGATTCCGCCTTTTTCCGTCTCCCACACCGGAGTTGTCGCTCTGGACTTAGAAGTAGAAGTCCCTCGTCATTGGGCAGAACCTTATAATGAGGAATACAACGTCCCGAGTCCTGAGGAAGGTCCAAGCCGAGCGGAGAAACAACCATTTGCAGGACTAGATCCTCGGCGCGGGGAAAGTACAGAGGTCTTCACTTTTTATTACAACATTAGAGATTAATTAATCAGCCGATATCAAACCGCGTCCATAATCCAGAGACACCCGCTGCTTAACCGCTTCAGCCCCGGACCGTTTGGCTGGCCAAAGACCAGGGCATTTTTTTTTTTTGCGATTCGGCACTGCCTCGCTCTAAAATAAGAGATTTTCGAATTTTTGAATTTTCGAATTTTTGATTTTCAAATTTTTGAATTCCAAATTTTCAAAAATCGGAAATTCGAAATTCGGAAATACGAAAAATCAGAAATTAAAAAATTCGGATATAAAAAAATTCGGAAATACGATTATTCGGAAATGAGAAAAATTCGGAAATACGAAAATTCGGAAATTAAAAAAAAATCGGAAATTCGGAAATACAACATTTTTTCGAATTTTAGATTTTCGACATTTTTTATTTTCGAAATTCTGAATTTTCGAATTTTTTTAATTTTCGAAATTCCAAATTTTCGAATTAAAAACATTTTTAATTAGAAAGTTTGGAATTTCGAAATTTAAAAAATTCTAAAATTCGTAATTTCGAAATTGCAAAATTCTAAAATTAAATAATTTGAAAATTCGAAAATTCTAAAATTAAATAATTTGAAAATTCGAAATTTCGAAAATTTAGAAATTCGAGAATCGAAAATTCGAAAATTAAAAATGAAAAAAAAAACTATTTTTTCGAATTTACAAAAAAGAAAAAAAAAGAAAATAACACTTTTTTCCCGATTCGGCACTGCCTTGCTCTAACTGATAATTGCACGGTTGTGCGACGTGGCTCCCAAACAAAATCGGCGTCCTTTTTTCCCCACAAATAGAGCTTTCTTTTGGTGGTATTTGATCACCTCTGCTTTTTTTTTTTGCGCTATAAACAAAAATAGAGCGACAATTTAACCGCTTAAGGACCGCCTCCTGCAGATATACAGTACGTCAGAAGAATGGCACAGCTGGGCACAGGCGCGTACAGGTACGTCCTCTTTAAGTGCCCAGCCGCGGGCGCGCAACCCGGTTCGAAGCTCCGTGACCGCGGGACCCGGTCCCCGGAGCTGAAGAACGGGGAGAGCTGTGTGTAAACACGGCTTCCCCGTTCTTCACTGTGACGGCGCCATCGATCATGTGTTCCCTTTTATAGGTGACGTCACACCTACAGCCACACCCCCCTACAGTTGGAAACACAGATGAGGTCACACATAACACCTTCAGCGCCCCCTTGTGGTTAACTCCCAAACTGCAACTGTCATTTTCACAGTATCAGTGCATTTTTAATGCATTTTTTGCTGTGAAAATGACAATGGGGTAGATTCAGGTACATTTGCGCATTTTTTACGGAGGCGCAGGGCAAAGTTTTTGCCCTGCGCCCCCGCAAATTTTCTGCGCTACCCACGATTCACGGAGCAGTATGCAAAATGCCTGGCGTAAGCGCGCGCAATTTAAATGATCCCGTAGGGGGCGGGAATCATTTAAATTAGGCGCGTTCCCGCGCCGAGCGTAGAGCGCATGCTCCGTCGGAAAACTTTCCCGACGTGCATTGCGGCAAATGACATCGCAAGGACGTCATTTGTTTCAAAGTGAACGTGAATGGCGTCCAGCGCCAGTCACGATTCACTTACGCAAACTACGTAAAGTTCAAATTTCGCGACGCGGGAACGACGGGTATACGTAACATTGGCTGCCCCTGCTAATAGCAGGGGCAGCGTTACGCGAAAACCGCCGTACGCAAACGACGTAAACTGCGTACGCAGGGCTAGCGTAACGTTGTGAATCGGCGTTAGTATGCAATTTGCATACTATACGCTGACCACAACGGGAACGCCACCTAGCGGCCATCGCAAGAATGCAGCCTAAGATATGCGGGCATAAGAGCCTTATGCCGCGCATATCTTAGGCTGCAGTCGGCGTAACGAGGTTCCTGAATCAGGAGCATTCGTTACGCCGGCGCAAGTAAGCAATTGCGCTGTGTAACTATGGTTACACAGGCGCAATTGCTCTCTGAATCCGGGCCAATGGTCCCAAAAATGTGTCAAAATTGTCCGAAGTGTCCACATGGACTTGCCCCTTTTTACAGATGGCCCCTGGAGCCAGTTGGTCAGTCCGCATTAGTGATCGAGCACAGGTAAATTAGGCGGCCGCGAGGCCCCTGTGAGTGCGAGGCCTTAGGCGGCCCCCTAATTAGAGAGCCGCCTCTGCCGATCTCCTCTATGGGGGGGGGGAGGGATTGGATGAACACGGACCGTCCATGTTCATCCAATCCAATCCGCAGGCGGATTAAAAAATAGGACTTTAGAGGTGGCTGAAACAGATGACCAATGATCAGGAAGACCCGACCTATTTCTGCTATTAGTTGTTTACAAGTTAAAATCAGGATTTTGTGCTAGAAAATGACTTAGAACCCCTAAACACACATATATACATATATATATATATTGCATAGACCCTAGAGAATAAAATTGCAATGTTTTATTGCACACGGTATCTGCGCAGCGGTCTTTCAAACACAATTTTTTTGGGGAAAAAATACACTTCAATTAACCACTTAAGGACCCCTTCACGCCGATATACATTGGCAGAATGGCATGGCTGGGCACATCCACGTACATGTACGTGGCTCTTTTAGCCCTGATCCTTGGGGTACACCACTGATAACACTGAACCTTTGGGGAGCTGTGATGTAAAGGGGGGATGTGGTGTGAAGGGGGGGATGTGATATAAAGGGGGATGTGAATTAAAGGGGGAGCTGTGATGTGAAGGGGGGATGTGATGTGAAGGGGGCCTGAGGACACTATTGCACAGGGGAACGTGCCCTATAAGCTAACAATCCATATTAACTTTTCACCAGCTATGCCAGCAGAGGTCTAGTGATCCCGGCCTACGGCCCTACCAGCGGTTGGAGGCTGTCCAATCAGACTCACACCCACATATGCAAATGACATTCGGAGGAGGAGTTTGAAATCTGAGGAGATGGAGGGAAAACTTCTATAAACCACAATTTTTTTTTTAAATATTTAAAGTAACACGTTCAAGTCATTTAAAAGTTATTTTTAATATTTTACAATCTGCAGCTTTCGTTAGAATAATCCTACCATGGGGGGGTCCCTGTTCAGGCACTTCCTGTTAGAGGGTGACAACGTTCTGTTCCTGCCTCTTATTTGTGCTCTTACGTTGTCACCCCATCATATGTCTTCCGATAGAGACTACAAGTGGCGTTTCGGAAAAAATATTATACAGGCCGGGTCCACTGCTGGCACCATCGGGAAAACAACCCATTGGGAAAACGACCCATCGGGAAGACAACCCATCGGGAAAATGACCCATCGGGAAGACAACCCATCGGGAAAACGACCCATCGGGAAAACAACCCATCGGGAAAACGACCCATCGGGAAAACGACCCATTGGGGATACAACCCATCGGGAAAACAACCCATAGGGGAAGACAACCCATCGGGAAAACAACCCATCGGGAAAACGACCCATCGGGAAGACAACCCATCGGGAAAACGACCCATTGGGAAGACAACCCATCGGGAGAACGACCCATCGGGAAGACAACCCATCAGGAAAACGACCCATCGGGAAGACGACCCATCAAGGAAAACGACCCATCGGGAAGACGACCCATCGGGAAAACGACCCATCGGGAAGACGACCCATCGGGAAAACGACCCATCGGGAAAACAACCCATCGGGAAAACAACCCATCGGGAAAACAACCCATACGGAAGACAACCCATCGGGAAAACAACACATCGGGAAGACAACCCATCGGGAAAACAACCCATAGGGAAGACAACCCATCGAGAAAACGACCCATCAGGAAGACAACCCATCGGGAAAATGACCCATCGGGAAAACAACCCATCGGGAAGACAACCCATCGGGAAAATAACCCATAGGGAAGACAACCCATAGGGAAGACAACCCATCGGGAAAACGACCCATCGGAAAAAAAAAACACATCGGGAAGACAACCCATCGGGAAAACAACCCATCGGGAAGACAACCCATCGGGAAAACAACCCATCGGGAAGACAACCCATTGGGAAAACAACCCATCGGGAAAACGACCCATCGGGAAAACGACCCATCGGGAAAACAACCCATCGGGAAGACAACCCATAGGGGGTACAACCCATCGGGAAAACGACCCATCGGGAAGACGACCCATCGGGAAAACGACCCATCGGGAAAACAACCCATAGGGAAGACAACCCATCAGGAAAACGACCCATCAGGAAAACGACCCATCGGGAAGACGACCCATCGGGAAGACGACCCATCGGGAAGACAACCCATCAGGAAAACGACCCATCGGAAAAAAAAAACACATCGGGAAGACAACCCATCGGGAAAACGACCCATCGGGAAAACAACCCATAGGGAAGACAACCCATCGGGAAAACGACCCATCGGAAAAAAAAAACACATCGGGAAGACAACCCATCGGGAAAACAACCCATCGGGAAGACAACCCATCGGGAAAACAACCCATAGGTAGGACAACCCATCGGGAAAACGACCCATCGGGAAGACAACCCATCGGGAAGACAACCCATCGGGAAGACAACCCGTAGGGAAGACAACACATCGGGAAAACAACCCATAGGGAAGACAACCCATCGGGAAAACGACCCATCGGGAAGACAACCCATCGGGAAAACAACCCATCGGGAAGACAACCCATCGGGAAAACAACCCATCGGGAAAACGACCCATCGGGAACACAACCCATCGGGAAAACGACCCATCGGGAAAACAACCCATCAGGAAAACAACCCATCAGGAGGACAACCCATCGGGAAAACGACCCATCTGGAAAACGACCCATCAGGAAAACAACCCATCAGGAGGACAACCCATCGGGAACACACCCCATCGGGAAAACGACCCATTGGGAAGACAACCCATCGGGAAAACGACCCATCGGGAAGACAACCCATCGGGGAAACAACCCATCGGGGAAACAACCCGTAGTCACGCAGCCATCACTTTAGTGTATGTGGACAGGAAGGGCCCCCGCAAAGACCCCCTGACAGTCTCTTCTACCTACCAGCGCCTCCACCTGCAAATCAAACACGAGCTTTGGGTGGGCTGATCCGACACAGATTTATTAGGGAACTTACCTTCAATCTCTGCGCTGATGGATAGTAAGTGGTTCTCAACCTCTGTCCCGTGCCGCAGCTTTCTGCACTTTGGAACAGGCCGGGCTTTATACTACAATATATTATATACAATGTAGCAAATGATTTGCAGTTATGTATAGATAGAAACATAGATAACAGTAGATAGAAACATAGATAACATCTCCAGGTGATCATATATTCCATCTCATCTGTGCGACGAATCAGAGCAAGAAGACAGACAATTGCTGTTCATTTATTAAGAAATAACTATGGTTTTCTAACGCACGCGGCGATACCTTGCATGTGGGGTTTGAACGGCGTTTACATATGTGGGCGGGACTTGCATGCGTGTTCGCTTCTGCGCGCGAGCTACCGGGGACAGGGGTGTCTTAAAAAAAAAAAATTTTAATTTTTATTTTACTTCAGTTTTTTATTTTTACACTTTTTTAAAAAAAAATTTTTTTTTGATCACTTTTATTCCTATTACATCCCTTGTAATAGGAATGGTGTGTGACAGGTCCTCTTTATGGAGAGAGGCGGGGTCAATAAGACCTTCCCCTCCCCCCACATCTCTCCTCCAGGCTTACAAGCATGAGATCGTGAAAAAAAAATCACCGATCTCATGCCGACAGTCGCGATTGCGGCTTTGTTTACTTCCGGGTACCGGGAGCGACGTCATAACGTCGTGCCCGGGCCTCCGACGGTCATAGAGATGACCGGTGACCATCTGGTCACCAGTCATCTCTATGCTTCCCCAGCCAGCACCGGCCGATTCACTCTCCGGGCCGCCCGATGGCACGGGAGAGCGCAGAGAAGCACCGGATGGCGGCGGAAGGGGGGGGGACATCCCCTCCCGCTGCCTATAAGAACGATCAAGCGGCTGAACTGCCGCTTTGACCATTCTTATCGTGCAGAGAATCGGCGGCTGAAGACGGTGATGTCTGAATGATGCCTGTAGCTGCCGCCATCATTCAGATATCACCGCACAAAGCCGAGGACGTCCATGGTTGTTAAGTGGGTACTAATGTTAGGTTCCAGTATTAGGCGCTTATATGCTAAAATTACGTTCCACTAGAAAATGCATTTCCTGCAGAAAATGCGTGGGAATGCTGAATAGCTGACCCGGTCCGAAGCTCCGTGACCGCCGCCGTCGGACCCGCGGACTCGATCGCCGCCGGTGTCCCGCGATCGGTCCTCCAGGGCTGAAGAACGGGGAGAGGTGAGTGTAAACACAGCTTCCCCGTTCTTCACAGCGGCAGTGTCACTGATCGTGTGTTCCCTGAGATAGGGAAAGGCGATCAGTGACATCACAAGTCCAGCCCCGCCCCCCTACAGTTAGAAACACATATGAGGTCACACTTAACCCCTTCAGCGCCCCCTTGTGGTTAACTCCCAAACTGCAATTGTCATTTTCACAGTAACCAGTGCATTTTTAATGCATTTTTTGCTGTGAAAATGACAATGGTCCCAAAAATGTGTCAAAATTGTCCGAAGTGTCCGCCATAATGTCGCAGTCACGAAAAAAATCGCTGATCGCCGCCATTAGTAGTAAAAAAAAAAAATATTTATAAAAATGCAATAAAACTATCCCCTATTTTGTAAACGCTATAAATTTTGCACAAACCAATCGATAAACGCTTATTGCGATTTTTTTTCCACCAAAAATAGGTAGAAGAATACGTATCGGCCTAAACTGAGGAAAATGTTTTTTTAGATCTTTTTTGAGGATATTTATTATAGCAAAAAGTAAAAAAAATTGATTTGTTTTCAAAATTGTCGCTCTATTTTTATTTATAGCGCAAAAAATGAAAAAACCGCAGAGGTGATCAAATACCACCAAAAGAAAGCTCTATTTGTGGGAAAAAAAGGACGCCAGTTTTGTTTGGGAGCCACGTCGCACGACCGCGCAATTGTCAGTTAAAGCGACGCAGTGGCGAATCGTAAAAACTGGCCAGGTCCTTTACCTGCATAATGGTCCGGGTCTTAAGTGGTTAAACAGCTTTTTCACAAAAACTGTAAAAGATATATCCGGATAGCTGAATATTTTGTGAACATTTTAACCACTTGGTATCCCTGCTATAGATAAAAGACGGCCACAAGGTGGCACTCAATTGCCGGGAGGACGTCTATAGACGTCCTCGGCTCCTCCGGCCACTGGGGGGCGCGCGAGCTTCGCCGGCGGAGCGCGCGCCAGCCGCATCACTGCAGGGGGCCGATGCGCGTGCCTGGCGGCCGCGATGTCCGCCTGGTACCCGCGATCGGCGGTTACACAGACAAGGACGTGGAGCTCTGTGTGTAAACCCAGAGCTCCACGTCCTGTCAGTGTTTGTAGCTGCTGACTTAAAAAAATAAAATTGCGGGTGGAACCCTGCTTTAAGTTCCAATATTGGCTAACCGTTGTCCTCAACGATGTAAGGGGGTGCTGATGGGGACACTGTGATGTAAGGGGGAGATGATGGGAACACTCTGATGTAAGGGGGTGCTGATGGGGACACTGTGATGTAAGGGGGTGCTGATGGGGACACTGTGATGTGAAGGGGTGATGATGGGAACACTCTGATGTAAGGGGGAGATGATGGGAACACTCTGATGTAAGGGTGTGCTGATGGGGACACTGTGATGTGAAGGGGTGCTGATGGGGCCACTCTGATGTAAGGGGGTGCTGATGGGGCCACTCTGATGTGAAGGGGTGATGATGGGAACACTCTGATGTAAGGGGGAGATGATGGGAACACTCTGATGTAAGGGTGTGCTGATGGGGACACTGTGATGTGAAGGGGTGCTGATGGGGCCACTCTGATGTAAGGGGGTGCTGATGGGGACACTGTGATGTGAAGGGGTGCTGATGGGGCCACTCTGATGTAAGGGGGCGCTGATGGGGCCACTCTGATGTGAATGGGTGCTGATGGGGCCACTCTGATGTAAGGGGGTGCTGATGTGGACACTGCGATGTGAAGGGGTGCTAATGGAGCCACTCTGATGCAAGGGGGTGCTGATGGGGCCACTCTGATGTAAGGGGGTGCTGATGGGGAACACTCTGATGTAAGGGGGTGCTTATGGAGACACTCTGATGTTAGGGTGTGCTGATGGGGACACTGTGATGTGAAGGGGTGCTGATGGGGCTACTCTGATGTAAGGGGGTGCTGATGGGGCCACTCTGATGTAAGGGGGTGCTGATGGAGACACTCTGATGTTAGGGTGTGCTGATGGGAACACTGTGATGTGAAGGGGTGCTGGTGAGGACATTTTGATGTAAGGGGGTGCTGATGGGGACACTGTGATGTGAAGGGGTGATGATGGGAACACTCTGATGAAAGGGGGTGCTGATGGGCCCACTCTGATGTAAGGGGGTGCTGATGGGGACACTGTGATGTGAAGGGGTGCTGATGGGGCTACTCTGATGTAAGGGGGTGCTGATTGGGACACTGTGATGTAAGGGGGTGCTGATGGGGACACTGTGATGTGAAGGGGTGCTGATGGGGCTACTCTGATGTAAGGGGGTGCTGATTGGGACACTGTGATGTAAGGGGGTGCTGATTGGGACACTCTGATGGTAGAGGGGTGCTGATGGGGCCACTCTGATGTAAGGGGGTGCTGATGGAGCCACTCTGATGCAAGGGGGTGCTGATGAGGCCACTCTGATGTAAGGGGTGCTGATGGGGACACTCTGATGTGAAGGGGTGCTGATGGGGCCACTCTGATGTTAGGGTGTTCTGATGGGGACACTGTGATGTAAAGCAGGGTGCTGATGGAGCCACTCTGATGTAAGGGGGTGCTGATGGGGACACTGTGATGTAAGGTTGTGCTGATTGGGGCACTGTGATGTAAGGGGGTGCTGATGGGGACACTGTGATGTAAGGGGGTGCTGATGGGGACACTGTGATGTAAGGGGGTGCTGATGGGGACACTGTGATGCAAGGGGTGCTGATGGGGACACTCTGATGTGAAGTCAAATTTTGGTCATAGTCCAGCCCTATCTCCCACTATGGGGAGGTTCAAGAGTCAAACTTTACCCAGGTATTGGAGGAGTAAGTGTATATAATGGTGCCAGTAGAATGCCCCACACCTTGTATGTGTGCCCCGTTGGTTTGGAGCGTTCAGTTGGTATTTTCCAGAACACGTGTACATCTATACATGAAGAGATTATAGAGGAAAACCACAATAAGATATTTATTAGACTTGACTAGCGTTGAATACAAGGCCTACAGATCTGGTTTGGTTCCATGGCTCTTGTTGGGTCCAGTTGGGTCACTGGAGTTCTGGGATGTCCAACTGGTAGAACAAGATTTTGAAGTCCAGCAGTTTCGTGAAAGGTTTCGGACGATAAAAAGTGTGCGTCAGTCGGAATCCCATTTTCTCGTACATTTTCCGGGCATCTTTCTGGGCTAAACTGGTCGTCAAAACCACCGCCTCGCAGCCCCTCCGCCGCCGGGCAAAGTCGATCATAGTCCTACACAAGGCTTTGGCGATCCCTCTCCCCCGGTGGCTTTCGCGCACCGAAAGACGTTTCAGCTCCAGGTGCTTTTCTCCTCCGGGGAATGGAGAAGGAGCGGCGGCCACCGTCCCGACCACCTGTCCCCCGGACTCCGCCACCCAGAAGCAGCAGCCATCTTGTTCCAGGTAGTACTTCCTTATGTCCAGCACGAGAGGGGGTGCTGATGGGGCCACTCTGATGTTAGGGTGTGCTGATGGGGACACTGTGATGTGAAGGGGTGCTGATGGGGCCACTCTGATGTAAGGGGGTGCTGATGGGGAACACTCTGATGTAAGGGGGTGCTGATGGAGACACTCTGATGTTAGGGTGTGCTGATGGGGACACTCTGATGTTAGGGTGTGCTGATGGGAACACTGTGATGTGAAGGGGTGCTGGTGAGGACATTTTGATGTAAGGGGGTGCTGATGGGGACACTGTGATGTGAAGGGGTGATGATGGGAACACTCTGATGAAAGGGGGTGCTGATGGGCCCACTCTGATGTAAGGGGGTGCTGATGGGGACACTGTGATGTGAAGGGGTGCTGATGGGGCTACTCTGATGTAAGGGGGTGCTGATTGGGACACTGTGATGTAAGGGGGTGCTGATTGGGACACTCTGATGGTAGAGGGGTGCTGATGGGGCCACTCTGATGTAAGGGGGTGCTGATGGAGCCACTCTGATGCAAGGGGGTGCTGATGAGGCCACTCTGATGTAAGGGGTGCTGATGGGGACACTCTGATGTGAAGGGGTGCTGATGGGGCCACTCTGATGTTAGGGTGTTCTGATGGGGACACTGTGATGTAAAGCAGGGTGCTGATGGAGCCACTCTGATGTAAGGGGGTGCTGATGGGGACACTGTGATGTAAGGTTGTGCTGATTGGGGCACTGTGATGTAAGAGGGGTGCTGATGGGGACACTGTGATGTAAGGGGGTGCTGATGGGGACACTGTGATGTAAGGGGGTGCTGATGGGGACACTGTGATGTAAGGGGGTGCTGATGGGGACACTGTGATGCAAGGGGTGCTGATGGGGACACTCTGATGTGAAGTCAAATTTTGGTCATAGTCCAGCCCTATCTCCCACTATGGGGAGGTTCAAGAGTCAAACTTTACCCAGGTATTGGAGGAGTAAGTGTATATAATGGTGCCAGTAGAATGCCCCCCACCTTCTATGTGTGCCCCGTTGGTTTGGAGCGTTCAGTTGGTATTTTCCAGAACACGTGTACATCTATACATGAAGAGATTATAGAGGAAAACCACAATAAGATATTTATTAGACTTGACTAGCGTTGAATACAAGGCCTACAGATCTGGTTTGGTTCCATGGCTCTTGTTGGGTCCAGTTGGGTCACTGGAGTTCTGGGATGTCCAACTGGTAGAACAAGATTTTGAAGTCCAGCAGTTTCGTGAAAGGTTTCGGACGATAAAAAGTGTGCGTCAGTCGGAATCCCATTTTCTCGTACATTTTCCGGGCATCTTTCTGGGCTAAACTGGTCGTCAAAACCACCGCCTCGCAGCCCCTCCGCCGCCGGGCAAAGTCGATCATAGTCCTACACAAGGCTTTGGCGATCCCTCTCCCCCGGTGGCTTTCGCGCACCGAAAGACGTTTCAGCTCCAGGTGCTTTTCTCCTCCGGGGAATGGAGAAGGAGCGGCGGCCACCGTCCCGACCACCTGTCCCCCGGACTCCGCCACCCAGAAGCAGCAGCCATCTTGTTCCAGGTAGTACTTCCTTATGTCCAGCACGAGAGGGGGTGCTGATGGGGCCACTCTGATGTTAGGGTGTGCTGATGGGGACACTGTGATGTGAAGGGGTGCTGATGGGGCCACTCTGATGTAAGGGGGTGCTGATGGGGAACACTCTGATGTAAGGGGGTGCTGATGGAGACACTCTGATGTTAGGGTGTGCTGATGGGGACACTCTGATGTTAGGGTGTGCTGATGGGAACACTGTGATGTGAAGGGGTGCTGGTGAGGACATTTTGATGTAAGGGGGTGCTGATGGGGACACTGTGATGTGAAGGGGTGATGATGGGAACACTCTGATGAAAGGGGGTGCTGATGGGCCCACTCTGATGTAAGGGGGTGCTGATGGGGACACTGTGATGTGAAGGGGTGCTGATGGGGCTACTCTGATGTAAGGGGGTGCTGATTGGGACACTGTGATGTAAGGGGGTGCTGATTGGGACACTCTGATGGTAGAGGGGTGCTGATGGGGCCACTCTGATGTAAGGGGGTGCTGATGGAGCCACTCTGATGCAAGGGGGTGCTGATGAGGCCACTCTGATGTAAGGGGTGCTGATGGGGACACTCTGATGTGAAGGGGTGCTGATGGGGCCACTCTGATGTTAGGGTGTTCTGATGGGGACACTGTGATGTAAAGCAGGGTGCTGATGGAGCCACTCTGATGTAAGGGGGTGCTGATGGGGACACTGTGATGTAAGGTTGTGCTGATTGGGGCACTGTGATGTAAGAGGGGTGCTGATGGGGACACTGTGATGTAAGGGGGTGCTGATGGGGACACTGTGATGTAAGGGGGTGCTGATGGGGACACTGTGATGTAAGGGGGTGCTGATGGGGACACTGTGATGCAAGGGGTGCTGATGGGGACACTCTGATGTGAAGTCAAATTTTGGTCATAGTCCAGCCCTATCTCCCACTATGGGGAGGTTCAAGAGTCAAACTTTACCCAGGTATTGGAGGAGTAAGTGTATATAATGGTGCCAGTAGAATGCCCCCCACCTTCTATGTGTGCCCCGTTGGTTTGGAGCGTTCAGTTGGTATTTTCCAGAACACGTGTACATCTATACATGAAGAGATTATAGAGGAAAACCACAATAAGATATTTATTAGACTTGACTAGCGTTGAATACAAGGCCTACAGATCTGGTTTGGTTCCATGGCTCTTGTTGGGTCCAGTTGGGTCACTGGAGTTCTGGGATGTCCAACTGGTAGAACAAGATTTTGAAGTCCAGCAGTTTCGTGAAAGGTTTCGGACGATAAAAAGTGTGCGTCAGTCGGAATCCCATTTTCTCGTACATTTTCCGGGCATCTTTCTGGGCTAAACTGGTCGTCAAAACCACCGCCTCGCAGCCCCTCCGCCGCCGGGCAAAGTCGATCATAGTCCTACACAAGGCTTTGGCGATCCCTCTCCCCCGGTGGCTTTCACGCACCGAAAGACGTTTTAGCTCCAGGTGCTTTTCTCCTCCGGGGAATGGAGAAGGAGCGGCGGCCACCGTCCCGACCACCCGTCCCCCGGACTCCGCCACCCAGAAGCAGCAGCCATCTTGTTCCAGGTAGTACTTCCTTATGTCCAGAAGGTCGTCGTGAAAGCACAGGCGGATATAATTGCGGTACATACGCCAGGCCGCGAACCACAAGAAACCCACGATGAGGGTCACGGCACAGATGGAGGTGGTAAAGGACACGATGTCCAATGCTGGAAGGACGAGGAGAGCCACCAATAGAGGCCAGACGTGGGGCTGTCGTATTGCGTGTCTGAAGGCTTCACTCGTATGTTCGGCGGTTCCCGAGACAAACAACTGCCTGGCCACTTCGTAATCCGAGTCCTTGTACAACCGTATAAAGAAAGCCGACATTTTGTCTCCCTGTGAAGAAATAAATATAGAATTACATTATTAACCACTTCCATACCAGGCACTTACGCACCTTCCCGCCCAGGCCAATTTTCAGCTTTCAGCGCTGTCGCACTTTGAATGACAATTGCGCGGTCATGCTACACTGTACCCAAACAATTTTTTTATCATTTTTTTCCCACAAATGGAGATTTCTTTTGGTGGTATTTGATCACCTCTGCGATTTTTATTTTTTGCGCAACAACTAAAAAAAGACCGAAAATTATGGAAAAAATTAAGTTTTTATTTTTTTCTGTTAATTTTTTGGGTAAATAAGTAAGTTTTCTACTTCGATTACGGGCACCGATGAGGTGGCACTGATGGCCACCGATGAGGTGGCACTGAATGGCACCGGTGAGGCGGCACTGATGGGCACCGGTGAGGCGGCACTGTTGGACACTGATAGGTGGCACTGATACGCGGCGCTGGTATGCGGCACTGATGGGCACTCATAGGTGGCACTGGGCACTCATAGGCGACACTGATGGGCACTCATGGGCGGCACTTATGGGTGGCACTGATGGGTACTTATGGGTGGCACAGATGGGCACTGATAGGTGGGCACTGGGCATGGATGGGCACTGAGGGTGGCACTGATGGACACTGATGGGTGGTACTAATGGGTGGCACTGATGAACACTGAGGGGTGGCACTGATGACATTGCTGGGCATCACTTGTTTATCCCAGTGCCAGTGCCAGTCCCATGTTGCCAGCCGGTGTCCATGGCATCTATTCTGTTTTTTTTTTTTAACTGCCCCTTTTTTTTTACTGCCCTTCCCTGGTGGTCCAGTGTGGGCTTTCCTGGTGGTCCAGTGTGGGCATCCGAGGGGGTGGGGGCTGCGCTGATAAATAATCAGCGCGAACCCCCCCCTGTCAGGAGAGCCGCCGATCGGCTCTCCTCTACTTGTGTCTGTCAGACGCGAGTGAGGAAGAGCCATCAACGGCTCTTCCTGTTTACATCGTGATCAGCCGTGATTGGACACAGCTGATCACGTGGTAAAGAGCCTCCTGCAGGGCGTCAATAGACATCCAGTCAGGATTTCACAACCACTTCCCGGACGTCAATTGTCCATTGACTGGGCGGGAAGTGGTTAAGGTGGATCTAGCATCAGCTATACTCTTCAGGGTAAGTGAATGCATGCTAAGTAATTGGTAACACTTCCAGGTACAGTTGAACCTTGGATTACGAGCATAATCCGTTCCAGGAGAATGCTCGTAATCCAAAGTATGCGCATATCAAAGCGAGTTTTCCCTTTGAAGTGGAAATGAAAATAATTAGTTCCGCAGTGACTTCAATGGGATACAATACCGAATGCGGCCAGTGGTGGGGGCGCCAGAGAGTGCTGAAAAGGCCCGAGGACACTTCGGCCCGTTTCCTTCGCTCCCGTATCTCAGGCCAAATGAGGTACTGCAGGCCAATGTTCGGCTTTTCTCTGGTCCTGCGCCCCCCGTACCTCAGGCCAAATGAGGTACTGCAGGCCAATGTTAGGCTTTTCTCTGGTCCTGCGCCCCCCGTACCTCAGGCCAAATGAGGTACTGCAGGCCAATGTTCGGCTTTTCTCTGGTCCTGCGCCCCCCGTACCTCAGGCCAAATGAGGTACTGCAGGCCAATGTTAGGCTTTTCTCGGGTCCTGCGCCCCCCCGTACCTCGGGCCAAATGAGGTACTGCAGGCCAATGTTCGGCTATTCTCGGGTCCTGCGCCCCCCGTACCTCAGGCCAAATGAGGTACTGCAGGCCTATTTATCTTGAATTCTGCTCGTCTTAATTGCACTTATGAAGTGAAGAGAGCAGGTATCAGCTAGAGTACTCTACTCCCTAACAGGCGGGGTACCTGTCCCTACTCTACTCCCTAACAGGCAGGGGACATGTCCCTACTCTACTCCCCAACAGGCGGGGTACCTGTCCTTACTCTACTCCCTAACAGGCAGGGTACCTGTCCTTACTCTACTCCCTAACAGGCAGGGTACCTGTCCCTACTCTACTCCCTAACAGGCAGGGTACCTGTCCCTACTCTACTCCCTAACAGGCAGGGTACCTGTCCCTACTCTACTCCCTAACAGGCAGGGTACCTGTCCCTACTCTACTCCCTAACAGGCGGGGTACCTGTCCCTACTCTACTCTCTAACAGGCTGGGTACCTGTCCTTACTCTACTCCCTAACAGGCGGGGTACCTGTCCCTACTCTACTCTCTAACAGGCTGGGTACCTGTCCCTACTCTACTCTCTAACAGGCTGGGTACCTGTCCTTACTCTACTCCCTAACAGGCGGGGTACCTGTCCCTACTCTACTCTCTAACAGGCAGGGTACCTGTCCCTACTCTACTCCCTAACAGGCTGGGTACCTGTCCTTACTCTACTCCCTAACAGGCGGGGTACCTGTCCCTACTCTACTCTCTAACAGGCGAGGTACCTGTCCCTACTCTACTCCCTAACAGGCAGGGTACCTGTCCCTACTCTACTCCCTAACAGGCGGGGTACCTGTCCCTACTCTACTCCCTAACATGCAGGGTACCTGTCCCTACTCTACTCCCTAACAGGCAGGGTACCTGTCCCTACTCTACTCCCTAACAGGCAGGGTACCTGTCCCTACTCTACTCCCTAACAGGCGGGGTACCTGTCCCTACTCTACTCCCTAACAGGCAGGGTATCTGTCCCTACTCTACTCTCTAACAGGCGGGGTACCTGTCCCTACTCTACTCCCTAACAGGCAGGGTACCTGTCCCTACTCTACTCCCTAACAGGCGGGGTACCTGTCCCTACTCTACTCTCTAACAGGCTGGGTACCTGTCCTTACTCTACTCCCTAACAGGCGGGGTACCTGTCCCTACTCTACTCTCTAACAGGCAGGGTACCTGTCCCTACTCTACTCCCTAACAGGCGGGGTACCTGTCCCTACTCTACTCCCTAACAGGCAGGGTATCTGTCCCTACTCTACTCTCTAACAGGCAGGGTACCTGTCCCTACTCTACTCCCTAACAGGCAGGGTACCTGTCTCTACTCTACTCCCTAACAGGCGGGGTACCTGTCCCTACTCTACTCCCTAACAGGCGGGGTACTTATCCCTACTCTACTCCCTAACAGGCAGGGTACCTGTCCCTACTCTACTCCCTAACAGGCACTGTACCTGTCCCTACTCTACTCCCTAACATGCAGGGTACCTGTCCCTACTCTACTCCCTAACAGGTGGGGTACCTGTCCCTACTCTACTCTCTAACAGGCAGGGTACCTTCCCCTACTCTACTCCCTAACAGGCAGGGGAACTTTCCCTACTCTACTCCCTAACAGGCAGGGTACCTGTCCCTACTCTACTCCCTAACAGGGAGGGTACCTGTTCCTACTCTACTCTCTAACAGGGAGGGTACCTCTCCCTCCTCTACCAACTCGCAAATGCGTGCCAAACCTGAGAGCCAGGGTGTTAAGAAGGCACTGCTTGACCCAAGATGGCTGCCAAAGTCAGCAGCATCCAACCAGATTGCTTCCCCAGTGACCCAGGAAACCATAGAGGAACTGTGTTCCTCTTGGCTTCCTCTCCAGCTACAGGGCCGCTGCAGATGAGCGCCACCTGCAGTGGAGAAAGTAGACTGCACCTGCCTACAGGTTCCCTGAGGCCTGAAAATGATTGCAAGGGTTCCTTATGGGTAAAAAGGTTAAGAAAGGCCGGTTTAGGCTACAAGTGTCCAGGCATCTATTTCCCCTCACTCTATGACCTCTTATGGTCATCAGCTCCATCTAGTCGTCAAAATGTAGTCTATTTCTTGATTGATTGATTTCAAATATCTCTCTTCTTTACATAACTCAGAAACGAGTACTTCACTAAGAGATGAAGATGTCTGCGCTCAGCTCTGGGGACCCGCCAAGGATCAAAACTTCATAGTAAGCACAGCTTAGTCAGCATTACACTGCGGATAATGAAGTGCCCTCTGCAACCTCCGTCTCCTGGTAATATTTTACAGACTGGATTTATAGTTTGGGGCGACCCCATTGACATACGGAGATTGGTATATGGCAGTCACATGACTGGGAATAAAGATCCTTATCTTACTCTTAAAGCTTCACGAATTGAGCCTATTGTGGTGTTTTCCTTATGATAAGAACCCCTTGTGGTATAACTCTTATAGCTAGATTCAGAGACGTTTACGCCGGCGTATCAGTAGATACGCCGTCGTAACTCTGAATCTACGCCGTCGTAAATTTAAGCGCATTCTGGAAACCAGATACGCTTAAATAAGGCTAAGATACGAGCGGCGTAAGTCTCCTACGCAAGTCGTATCTTAGGGTGCAATATTTACGCTGGCCGCTAGGTGGCGCTTCCGTTGATTTGGGCGTAGAATATGCAAATGAGCTAGATACGCCGATTCAGAAACGTACGTGCGCCCCGGCGCATTTTTTTACGTCGTTTACGTAAGCTGGCCTAGCCAATGTTAAGTATGGACGTCGTTGAGCTGCGGAGCTGCGGTGGCTCAACGCGATTGGCACTGCGCTGACAAGCCATTCACCTCTGCAGCTAGGGGTTCGGTTCCCGGTCTCGGCTACATGTGAATTGAGTTTGGTGGTCTCAGCCTGGCTCCCGGTGGGTGTGCTATGCGAGGTAAGCTTGCGCTTAGTATGCCCACCTCCCTCCCACAAAAACCACCACACTTACACGCACTCGAAATTGGGTTAACACACACGCACTTTGACCACGCGGTCTCTTAAAGAGAGGCGAAGGACTAACGGGGCTGGTTGAGCGGGCTAATCCTCTCACTCCCTTATAGGGAGTCCCTCTGCCCCGTTGGGCTTCAAAGCGGAGCAGGTAGGGCGGGCTGTGTGGGAGGACCCCCTCACACACCCGCCATTGCCACCCGGGGCATGGAGAAAGGTGGCAGATTGCCTCTGGGGGAGGCCTGCCTACTCCTGCAGTCCGGCTCCTCTCTCGAGTACACGCACAAAATACACTTTAAAAAAAAAAAAAAGTATGGACGTCGTTCCCGCGTCGAATTTTGAAAGGTTTACGTCGTTTGCGTAAGTCGTCCGTGAATGGGGCTGGACGTAATTTACGTTCACGTCGAAACCAATACGTCCTTGCGGCGTACTTTGGAGCAATGCACACTGGGATATGTCCACGGACGGCTCATGCGCCGTTCGTTAAAAACGTCAATCACGTCGGGTCACGAATCATTTACATAAAACACGCCCCCCTGTTCCTCATTTGAATTAGGCGCGCTTAGGCCGGCCCATTTACGCTACGCCGCCGCAACTTAGGAGGCAAGTGCTTTGTGAATACAGCACTTGCCTCTCTGACTTACGTCGGCGTAGCTTAAATACGATACGCCGGGTCAAAATTAGGCCGCCCTACCTGAATCCAGCTATTAGTAGTACATTGGAATAAAGTAGAACAAAGGGGCAAAGTTGAAAACAGCAATGACCATCATAGGACAACCTCTATGTGGTCCCAGCCTCACTCTCTGCTATGGGCTGCCCTATGATGGCCGCCAAATAGAAAAATGTACCCCCTATAGAGCCCCAGCCTCACTCTCTGCTATGGGCTGCCCTATAATGGCCCCCAAATAGCAAAATGTACCCCCCTATAGAGCCCCAGCCTCACTCTCTGCTATGGGCTGCCCTATAATGGCCCCCAAATAGCAAAATGTACCCCCTATAGAGCCCCATCCTCACTCTCTGCTATGGGTTGCCCTATAATGGCCCCCAAATAGCAAAATATACCCCCTATAGAGCCCCAGCCTCACTCTCTGCTATGGGTTGCCCTATAATGGCACCCAAATAGCAAAATAAACCCCCCCCCACCTATAGAGCCCAAGCCTCACTCTCTGCTTTGGGCTGCCCTTTGATGGCCCCCCAATAGAAAAATGTACCCCCTATAGAGCCCCAGCCTCACTCTCTGCTATGGGTTGCCCTATAATGGCCCCCAAATAGCAAAATGAACCCCCCCCCACCTATAGAGCCCAAGCCTCACTCTCTGCTTTGGGCTGCCCTATGATGGCCCCCAAATAGAAAAATGTACCCCCCTATAGAGCCCAAGCCTCACTCTCTGCTTTGGGCTGCCCTATGATGGCCCCCAAATAGAAAAATGTACCCCCTATAGAGCCCCAGCCTCACTCTCTGCTATGGGTTGCCCTATAATGGCCCCCAAATAGCAAAATGACCCCCCCCCCCCACCTATAGAGCCCAAGCCTCACTCTCTGCTTTGGGCTGCCCTATGGTGGCCCCCAAATAGCAAAATTCCCATCATAGTGTACCCCTATAAAGCCCCAACATCTCCACTATGGCTATGACTTGTTCATGGGACATCTTGCATATTAAACTTGAATGTTCTTTGCCCTGAGCCAAGTCTATGGTTATAGTGTCATAACAACAAAAATTACCTTGGTGATACCCATTATAATTGGGGCCTCCGATGCTAAAGACCAAACAGGGTACCCCCAATGTGCTCCCACCATCACTCTAAGCTATGGGTTTCTCTATGATGGCCCCCACGGTCCCCAATTTACAAAATTACCATCACAGGGTACCCCCAATGTGGTCCCACCATCACTCTAAGCTATGGGTTGCTCTATGATGGCCCCCATGGTCCCCAATTTACAAAATTACCATCACAGTGTACCCCCAATGTGTCCCACCATCACTCTATGCTATGGGTTGCTCTATGATGGCCCCCACGGTCCCCAATTTACAAAATTACCATCACAGTGTACCCCCAATGTGGTCCCACCATCACTCTATGCTATGGGCTGCCCTATGATGGCCCCCACGCTCCCCATTTTACAAAATTACCATCACAGTGTACCCCCAATGTGTCCCACCATCACTCTATGCTATGGGCTGCCCTATGATGGCCCCCACACTCCCCAATTTACAAAATTACCATCACAGGGTACCCCCAATGTGGTCCCACCATCACTTTATGCTATGGGTTGCCCTATGATGGCCCCCACACTCCCCAATTTACAAAATTGCCATCACAGGGTACCCCCAATGTGGTCCCACCATCACTCTAAGCTATGGGTTGCTCTATGATGGCCCCCACGGTCCCCAATTTACAAAATTACCATCACAGGGTACCCCCAATGTGGTCTCACCATCACTTTATGCTATAGGTTGCCCAATGATGGCCCCCACACTCCCCAATTTACAAAATTACCATCACAGGGTACCCCCAATGTGGTCCCACATGGGTTGCCCTATGATGGCCCCCAATTTACAAAATTACCATCACGGTGTACCCCCAATGTGGTCCCACCATCACTCTATGCTATAGGTTGCCCTATGATGGCCCCACACTCCCCAATTTACCAAATTACCATCACGGTGTACCCCCAATGTGGTCCCACCATCACTCTATGCTATAGGTTGCCCTATGATGGCCCCACACTCCCCAATTTACAAAATTACCATCACAGGGTACCCTCAATGTGGTCCCACCATCACTCTAAGCTATGGGTTGCCCTATGATGGCCCCCACACTCCCCAATTTACAAAATTACCATCACAGGGTACCCCCAATGTGGTCCCACCATCACTCTAAGCTATGGGTTGCCCTATGATGGCCCCCACGGTCCCCAACTTACAAAATTACCATCACAGGGTACCCCCAATGTGGTCCCACCATCACTCTATGCTATAGGTTGCCCTATGATGGCCCCCACACTCCCCAATTTACAAAATTACCATCACAGTGTACCCCCAATGTGGTCCCACCATCACTCTATGCCAGGGGTCTCCAAACTGCGGCCCTGGGGCCAGATGCTTGCTTGCCTTTGCTTGCCTTTATCCGGCCCTTGGGGCACTATTCTATCCACTGACACCAACAATGGGGAATCATTCTTGCTGCTAAAACCACCAATGGGGCACTATTCATCCAACTGACACTATCAAAAGGGTACAATTTCTTATACTGACACCAACAATGGGGCACTAGTCCTCCCACTGACACCAAAGATATGGTATTGTTTACTCCCACTGGACGTTTTCTACTCCCAATGGCCCTAGTCCGTCCCTCCTAAAGTCTGAAGGACAGTAGACTGGTCCTTTGTTTAGACAGATACCCCGCGTAAGTGTAAATGTGCGCCGTCCCATCTATGCGCGGTGCCCATAGAACTAGATACGCCTGAAAATAGGCTTCCTCCGAACGACGTAACTTTCCTACGCCGGCGTATCTTGGGCGCATATTTACGCTGGCCGCAAGGGGCGCTCCCATTGATTTACGCGTCGAATATGTAAATGACTGAGATACGCCGATTCACGAACGTACTTGCGCCCGTCGCAGTAAGCTACGCCGTTTATGTAAGGCGTACGTCCGGCGTACAGTTATTCCACATATAGGAGGCGCATTCCCATGCAAAGGTATGGACCACGGTACAGCCGTCGTATTTTACGTAGTACTACGTGAATAGGGCTGGGCGTAGGTTACGTTCAGTGATTCGACGTATATTAGGCGTTCGTTCCGACGTGATTCTGAGCATGCGCACTGGGAAGCGTCTACGGGACCGCGCATGCGCCGTTCGTTCGGCCCATCATTTGCATGGGGGTCACGGTTCATTTAAATGTATCACGCCCACTTCCACCTACTTTGAATCAGGCCGCCTTACGCCTAGGAATTTACGTTACGCCGGCGCAACGTTTGTGAATACTGTGCTTGGCTCTCTGTGTTACGTCGGCGTAGCGCATCTCATAAAGATGCGCTCAGGTACGTGAATCCGGGCCATAATGTTTGGGAGTTCTACGTCATTTTCTACCAAGAAAAATCAGATTTTTACGCTTGCTCTATGGCTTTGTTTAGGTCTATGGTAATGTCATGCCAAGGGATGCTGGGAATGCTTCTCCAGAGTCTCACTCTTCCTGCTGAATTGTTGTTCTACAACCAATGGCCCGGATTCAGGTAGATTTGCCCCTTATTTGTGGAAGCGCAGGGCAGCGTTTTTGCCCTGCGCCCCCGCAAATTTACTGCGCTACCCGCGATTCACGGAGCAGTAGCTCCGTAAATTGCGTGTGCGCTGTGTAAACTTGCCCTGCGTAAGGGCGCCTAATGTAAATGATCCCGTAGGGGGCGGGAATCATTTAAATTAGGCGCGCTCCCGCGCCGAGCGTAGAGCGCATGCTCCGTCGGGAAACTTTCCCGACGTGCATTGCGGCAAATGATGTCGCAAGGACGTCATTTGCTTCAAAGTGAACGTGAATGGCGTCCAGCGCCATTCACGAATCACTTACGCAAATTACGTAAAATTCGAACGTCGCGACGCGGGAACGACGGGTATACTTTAGCATTGGCTGCCCCTGCTATTAGAAGGGGCAGCCTTACGCTAAACACGCCGTACGGAAACAACGTAAACTGCGTACGCAGGGCTCGCGCAACATTGTGAATCGGTATCTAGCGGTCATCGCTAGAATGCTAGAATGCTGCCTAAGATATGAAGGCATAAGAGCCTTATGCCACGCAGATTTTAGGCTGCAGTCGGCGTTACAATGTTCCTGAATCAGAAGCATTCGTAACGACGGCGCAAGTAAGCAATTGCGCTGCGTAACCTATGGTTACACAGGCGCAATTGCTTCTTGAATCTGGGCCACTGTGCTTGACTCTCTGTGTTACGCTGGCGTAGCGCATATGAGATGCGCTACGCCGGCATAAAGATGCGCTCAGGTATGTGAACCAGGGCCATAATGTTTGGGAGTTCTACGTAATTTTTTAGGTCTATGGTAATGTCATGCCAAGGGATGCTGGGAATGCTTCTCCAGAGTCTCACTCTTACTGCTGAATTGTTGTTCTACAACCAATGCTGTTTACCTCCCCTAAAGATACTGGCCCAGATTCTCGTAGATGGGTGCAAAAATGTGCGGGCGTAACGTATCTCATTTACGTTGCGCCGCTGCAAGTTTTTCAGGCAAGTGCTTTATTCACAAAGTGCTTTATTTAGCACTTGCCTGTAAAGTTGCGGCGGCGTAGCGTAAATCACCCGGCGGAATTCAAATTCGGCGGGTAGGGGGCGTGTTTCATTTAAATGAAGCGCGTCCCCACGCCGAACGAACTGCGCATGCGCCGTCCCTAAAATATCCCAGCGTGCATTGCTCTAAATGACGTCGCAAGGACATCATTGGTTTTGACGTGGACGTAAATTACGTCCAGCACCATTCACCGACGACTTACGCAAACAACGTAATTTTATAAATTTTCGACGCGGGAACGACGGCCATACTTAACATTGGCTGCGCCTCATATAGCAGGGGCAACTTTACGCCGGGAAAAGCCTAATGTAAACGTCGTAACTTTACTGCGTCGGCCGCTCGTACGTTCGGGAATTCGCGTATCTAGCTAATTTGCACACCCGACGCGGAAATCGACGGAAGCGCCACCTAGCGGGGAAAAAAAAATGCAGTTACGATCCGACGGTGTAAGAGACTTACGCCTGTCGGATCGAATGGATATCTTAACTGATTCTTAGAATCAGTTACGCATAGATACGACGGTCCAGATTAGGACTTACGACGGCGTACATGGCGCTGCGCCGTCGTAAGTCCTTTGAGAATCCGGGCCACTCTGTGACACAAATAGCAAATCTAAAATAAAAAGACCCCCACATCAAATGGCGGGGGTGGGGGGGGGGTGGGGATCTCACTGCTGGAATTGCCTAGAGAAATCCAGTTTTCTAGCATCCACCGATAACACACAGCGATCGGGGGCACCTACCTCCTCTCTGTGGGCTGATTGCCAGCAAGTGGCTCCTCCGCTCTCTGTGCCGCAGCCTCCTGCACTTTGGAACTCACCTGGCTATACAGAATAAGTTTTATATTATTTAGAAAATGATTTACAGTGATAAATAACACTTCCAGGTAGGGCTGTGGAAATTAACTATTAATTCCTCGATTAATCTTTAATTTTTTTGATCGATCAACATTTTTTCGATTGGTACTCACCTCTCCGCCGGCTTCCGGACCTTCAGGGAGTTCCGGTGACGCCACGGACACTGCCGGGGCTTGCCGTGTCCATCTGAAGGGCTCCTTTGCTGTGCCTTTATATCTGCATGCCGGCGGGACCTTCCTATCTGCCACACGCAAGGGCTGTTACACTTCCCTCTATCACTTCCCTCTATCACTTCTCTCTATCACTTTCCTCTACCACTTCTCTCTATCACTTCTCTCTATCACTTTCCTCTACCACTTCTCTCTATCACTTTCCTCTACCACTTCTCTCTATCACTTCCCTCTATCACTTCCCTCTATCACTTCCCTCTACCACTTCCCTCTATCACTTTCCTCTATCACTTTCCTCTACCACTTCCCTCTATCACTTCCCTCTATCACTTCCCTCTATCACTTCTCTCTATCACTTTCCTCTATCACTTCTCTCTATCACTTCTCTCTATCACTTCCCTCTATCACTTCTCTCTATCACTTTCCTCTACCACTTCTCTCTATCACTTCTCTCTATCACTTTCCTCTACCACTTCTCTCTATCACTTTCCTCTACCACTTCTCTCTATCACTTCCCTCTATCACTTCCCTCTATCACTTCCCTCTACCACTTCCCTCTATCACTTTCCTCTACCACTTCCCTCTATCACTTTCCTCTACCACTTCCCTCTATCACTTCCCTCTATCACTTCTCTCTATCACTTCCCTTTATCACTTCCCTCTATCACTTCCCTCTATCACTTCCCTCTATCACTTCCCTCTACCACTTCCCTCTATCACTTCCCTCTACCACTTCCCTCTATCACTTTCCTCTATCACTTCCCTCTATCACTTCCCTCTATCACTTCTCTCTACCACTTCCCTCTATCACTTCTCTCTATCACTTCCCTCTACCACTTCCCTCTACCACTTCCCTCTATCACTTTCCTCTACCACTTCTCTCTACCACTTCCCTATACCACTTCCCTATACCACTTCCCTCTATCACTTTCCTCTACCACTTCCCTCTACCACTTCCCTCTATCACTTCCCTCTACCACTTCCCTCTACCACTTCCCTCTATCACTTCCCTATACCACTTCCCTCTATCACTTTCCTCTACCACTCCCCTCTACCACTTCCCTCTATCACTTCCCTCTACCACTTCCCTCTATCACTTCCCTCTACCACTTCCCTCTATCACTTCCCTCTACCACTTCCCTCTATCACTTCCCTCTATCACTTCCCTCTATCACTTCCCTATACCACTTCCCTCTATCACTTTCCTCTACCACTCCCCTCTACCACTTCTCTCTATCACTTCCCTCTATCACTTCCCTCTACCACTTCCCTCTATCACTTCCCTCTATCACTTCCCTCTATCACTTCCCTCTATCACTTCCCTCTACCACTTCCCTCTACCACTTCCCTCTATCACTTCTCTCTATCACTTCCCTCTATCACTTCTCTCTATCACTTCCCTCTATCACTTCCCTCTATCACTTCTCTCTACCACTTCCCTCTATCACGTCCCTCTATCACTTCCCTCTATCACTTTCCTCTATCACTTCTCTCTATCACTTCCCTCTATCACTTTCCTCTACCACTTCCCTCTACCACTTCCCTCTATCACTTCCCTCTATCACTTTCCTCTATCACTTCTCTCTATCACTTCTCTCTATCACTTCCCTCTATCACTTCTCTCTATCACTTTCCTCTACCACTTCTCTCTACCACTTCCCTCTATCACGTCCCTCTATCACTTCCCTCTATCACTTTCCTCTATCACTTCTCTCTATCACTTCCCTCTATCACTTTCCTCTACCACTTCCCTCTACCACTTCCCTCTATCACTTTCCTCTATCACTTCCCTCTATCACTTCCCTCTATCACTTCTCTCTATCACTTCTCTCTATCACTTCCCTCTACCACTTCCCTCTATCACTTTCCTCTACCACTTCCCTCTACCACTTCCCTCTATCACTTCCCTCTACCACTTCCCTCTACCACTTCCCTCTACCACTTCCCTCTATCACTTCCCTCTACCACTTCCCTCTATCACTTCCCTCTACCACTTCCCTCTACCACTTCCCTCTATCACTTCCCTATACCACTTCCCTCTATCACTTCCCTCTATCACTTTCCTCTATCACTTCTCTCTATCACTTCTCTCTATCACTTCCCTCTATCACTTCCCTCTATCACTTTCCTCTATCACTTCCCTCTATCACTTCCCTCTATCACTTCTCTCTACCACTTCCCTCTATCACTTCTCTCTATCACTTCCCTCTACCACTTCCCTCTACCACTTCCCTCTATCACTTTCCTCTACCACTTCTCTCTACCACTTCCCTCTACCACTTCCCTCTATCACTTTCCTCTATCACTTCCCTATACCACTTCCCTATACCACTTCCCTCTATCACTTTCCTCTACCACTTCCCTCTACCACTTCCCTCTATCACTTCCCTCTACCACTTCCCTCTACCACTTCCCTCTATCACTTCCCTATACCACTTCCCTCTATCACTTTCCTCTACCACTCCCCTCTACCACTTCCCTCTATCACTTCCCTCTACCACTTCCCTCTATCACTTCTCTCTATCACTTCCCTCTACCACTTCCCTCTACCACTTCCCTCTATCACTTTCCTCTACCACTTCTCTCTACCACTTCCCTCTACCACTTCCCTCTATCACTTCTCTCTATCACTTCCCTCTACCACTTCCCTCTACCACTTCCCTCTATCACTTTCCTCTACCACTTCTCTCTACCACTTCCCTCTACCACTTCCCTCTATCACTTTCCTCTATCACTTCCCTATACCACTTCCCTATACCACTTCCCTCTATCACTTTCCTCTACCACTTCCCTCTACCACTTCCCTCTATCACTTCCCTCTACCACTTCCCTCTACCACTTCCCTCTATCACTTCCCTATACCACTTCCCTCTATCACTTTCCTCTACCACTCCCCTCTACCACTTCCCTCTATCACTTCCCTCTACCACTTCCCTCTATCACTTCCCTCTACCACTTCCCTCTATCACTTCCCTCTACCACTTCCCTCTATCACTTCCCTCTATCACTTCCCTCTATCACTTCCCTATACCACTTCCCTCTATCACTTTCCTCTACCACTCCCCTCTACCACTTCTCTCTATCACTTCCCTCTATCACTTCCCTCTACCACTTCCCTCTATCACTTCCCTCTATCACTTCCCTCTATCACTTCCCTCTACCACTTCCCTCTACCACTTCCCTCTATCACTTCTCTCTATCACTTCCCTCTATCACTTCTCTCTATCACTTCCCTCTATCACTTCCCTCTATCACTTCTCTCTACCACTTCCCTCTATCACGTCCCTCTATCACTTCCCTCTATCACTTTCCTCTATCACTTCTCTCTATCACTTCCCTCTATCACTTTCCTCTACCACTTCCCTCTACCACTTCCCTCTATCACTTCCCTCTATCACTTTCCTCTATCACTTCTCTCTATCACTTCTCTCTATCACTTCCCTCTATCACTTCTCTCTATCACTTTCCTCTACCACTTCTCTCTACCACTTCCCTCTATCACGTCCCTCTATCACTTCCCTCTATCACTTTCCTCTATCACTTCTCTCTATCACTTCCCTCTATCACTTTCCTCTACCACTTCCCTCTACCACTTCCCTCTATCACTTTCCTCTATCACTTCCCTCTATCACTTCCCTCTATCACTTCTCTCTATCACTTCTCTCTATCACTTCCCTCTACCACTTCCCTCTATCACTTCCCTCTACCACTTCCCTCTATCACTTCCCTCTACCACTTCCCTCTACCACTTCCCTCTATCACTTCCCTCTACCACTTCCCTCTACCACTTCCCTCTACCACTTCCCTCTATCACTTCCCTCTACCACTTCCTTTATCACTTCACCTTCCCTCTATCACTTCCCTCTACCACTTCCCTCTATCACTTCCCTCTACCACTTCCCTCTATCACTTCCCTATACCACTTCCCTCTATCACTTTCCTCTACCACTCCCCTCTACCACTTCCCTCTATCACTTCCCTCTACCACTTCCCTCTATCACTTCCCTCTATCACTTCCCTCTATCACTTCCCTCTACCACTTCCCTCTACCACTTCCCTCTATCACTTCCCTCTATCACTTCTCTCTATCACTTCCCTCTATCACTTCTCTCTATCACTTCCCTCTATCACTTCCCTCTATCACTTCTCTCTACCACTTCCCTCTATCACTTCTCTCTATCACTTCCCTCTATCACTTCCCTCTATCACTTCTCTCTACCACTTCCCTCTATCACTTCCCTCTATCACTTCTCTCTATCACTTTCCTCTACCACTTCTCTCTATCACTTCTCTCTATCACTTTCCTCTACCACTTCTCTCTATCACTTTCCTCTACCACTTCTCTCTATCACTTCCCTCTATCACTTCCCTCTATCACTTCCCTCTACCACTTCCCTCTATCACTTTCCTCTACCACTTCCCTCTATCACTTTCCTCTACCACTTCCCTCTATCACTTCCCTCTATCACTTCTCTCTATCACTTCCCTTTATCACTTCCCTCTATCACTTTCCTCTATCACTTCCCTCTATCACTTTCCTCTATCACTTCCCTCTACCACTTCCCTCTATCACTTCCCTCTACCACTTCCCTCTATCACTTCCCTCTATCACTTCCCTCTATCACTTCTCTCTACCACTTCCCTCTATCACTTCTCTCTATCACTTCCCTCTACCACTTCCCTCTACAACTTCCCTCTATCACTTCCCTCTATCACTTCTCTCTACCACTTCCCTCTATCACGTCCCTCTACCACTTCCCTCTATCACTTCCCTCTATCACTTCTCTCTATCACTTCCCTCTATCACTTCTCTCTATCACTTCCCTCTATCACTTCTCTCTATCACTTCCCTCTATCACTTCTCTCTATCACTTCCCTCTATCACTTCCCTCTATCACTTCTCTCTATCACTTCCCTCTATCACTTCCCTCTATCACTTCCCTCTATCACTTCCCTCTACCACTTCCCTCTATCACCTCCCTCTATCACTTCTCTCTTTCACTTCCCTCTATCACTTCCCTCTATCACTTCCCTCTATCACTTCTCTCTATCACTTCCCTCTATCACTTCCCTCTATCACTTCTCTCTATCACTTCCCTCTATCACTTCTCTCTATCACTTCCCTCTATCACTTCCCTCTATCACTTCCCTCTACCACTTCCCTCTATCACTTCTCTCTATCACTTCCCTCTATCACTTCCCTCTATCACTTCCCTCTATCACTTCTCTCTATCACTTCCCTCTATCACTTCCCTCTATCACTTCCCTCTACCACTTCCCTCTATCACTTCTCTCTATCACTTCCCTCTATCACTTCCCTCTATCACTTCTCTCTATCACTTCTCTCTATCACTTCTCTCTATCACTTCCCTCTATCACTTCTCTCTATCACTTTCCTCTACCACTTCTCTCTACCACTTCCCTCTATCACGTCCCTCTATCACTTCCCTCTATCACTTCTCTCTATCACTTCCCTCTATCACTTCTCTCTATCACTTCTCTCTATCACTTCCCTCTATCACTTCCCTCTATCACTTCCCTCTATCACTTCCCTCTACCACTTCCCTCTATCACTTCTCTCTATCACTTTCCTCTATCACTTCTCTCTATCACTTCTCTCTATCACTTCCCTCTATCACTTCTCTCTACCACTTCTCTCTATCACTTCCCTCTATCACTTCCCTCTATCACTTCCCTCTACCACTTCTCTCTATCACTTCCCTCTATCACTTTCCTCTATCACTTCTCTCTATCACTTCTCTCTATCACTTCCCTCTATCACTTCTCTCTATCACTTTCCTCTACCACTTCCCTCTACCACTTCTCTCTATCACTTCTCTCTATCACTTCCCTCTATCACTTCTCTCTATCACTTTCCTCTACCACTTCTCTCTACCACTTCCCTCTATCACGTCCCTCTATCACTTCCCTCTACCACTTCCCTCTATCACTTCTCTCTATCACTTCTCTCTATCACTTCCCTCTATCACTTCCCTCTATCACTTTCCTCTACCACTTTCCTCTACCACTTCCCTCTATCACGTCCCTCTATCACTTCCCTCTACCACTTCCCTCTATCACTTTCCTCTATCACTTCTCTCTATCACTTCCCTCTATCACTTCCCTCTATCACTTTCCTCTACCACTTTCCTCTACCATCCTGGGATTCTACAACCATCCACTGGGAGTTGTGATAGTTCCCTTTACGGGACATCTACATGCCGACGGACTGATGTTAACCCCTCCTCATCTGGATTCAGCAGTGGTTTCGTTGTACACATTTTTATACCAGTATCATACTTACCTACTTTTGCTACCGTTTGGTATTACTCGCACCTTTTTTTACAGTTTATGTAGCTACATCAGCCCAGATTCAGATACGAGTTACGACAGGCGTATCTCCGGATACGCCGTCGTAACTCTGAGTGCGCTCGGTCGTATCTATGCGCCCGATTCTTAGAATCAGTTATGCATAGATTTCCCTAAGATCCGACCGGCGTAAGTCTCTTACACCGTCGTATCTTAGGCTGCATATTTACGCTGGCCGCTAGGTGGCGCTTCCGTAGATTTACGCAAGAAATATGCAAATTAGGTAGATACGCCGATTCAGAAACGTCCGTCCGCCCGGCGCATTTTTTTTACGTCGTTTACGTTAGGCTTTTTCCCGGCGTAAAGTTACCCCTGCTATATGAGGCGTATCCTATGTTAGGTATGGACGTCGGGCCAGCGTTGAATTTTCCGTCGTTTGCGTAAGTCGTTCGCGAATAGGGCTGTACGTAAGTTACGTTCACGTCGAAAGCATTGCCTATTTGCGGCGTGATTTGGAGCATGCGCACTGGGATACGTTCACGGACGGCGCATGCGCCGCTAGTCAAAAACGTAATTTACGTGGGGTCAGCCTTCATTACCATACAACACGCCCACTGCATGGAGAATTTCAATTCCGCGGGCTTACGCCGGACCACATACGCTACGCCGCCTTAACTTAGGGCGCAGGTTCTTTCTGAATACAGAACCCGCCTCACTAAGTTACGGCGGCATAGCGTATCTGAGATACGCTACGCCCGCACGAATTTACGCCGGGCTTTTTTAATCCGGCCCATCGATTTTATCTCCAGTGCAATATTTATTTGGTTACCTACTTGAAGACTATAAAAGTTGTAATGCTTTTCCCATCGAGCGCGGCCTTTGTGTGTTTTATGTATCCTGCTATTCATTTTTCCAGTGGTTGGGAGCTGCACTGGGAATCAGCCTGCAAGGAGATCAGATAAAAGTAGATCTGTATGTGCGTTATAATTCATCGAAATTGGTCGATTGATCGATTAAAAAAAAAATCGATTAACCACTTCCCGACCGCCGCATGTACATATACGTCCACAGAATGGCACGTACAGGCAGATGGGCGTACATGTACATCCCTGCCTTTCCGTGGGTCGGGGGTCCGATCGGGACCCCCCCCCCCCGCTACATGCGGCGGTCGGGTTCCCTCGGGGAGCGATCCGGGACGACGGCGCGGCTATTCGTTTATAGCCGATCCGTCGCGATCGCTCCCCGGAGCTGAAGAACGGGGAGAGCCGTATGTAAACACAGCTTCCCCGTGCTTCACTGTGGCGGCACATCGATCGTGTCATCCCTTTTATAGGGAGACTCGATCGATGACGTCACACCTACAGCCACACCCTTCTACAGTAGTAAACACACACTAGGTGAACACTAACTCCTACAGCGCCCCCTTGTGGTTAACTCCCAAACTGCAACTGTCATTTTCACATTAAACAATGCAATTTAAATGCATTTTTTGCTGTGAAAATGACAATGGTCCCAAAAATGTGTCAAAATTGTCCGAAGTGTCCGCCATAATGTCGCAGTCACGAAAAAAAAATCGCTGATCGCCGCCATTAGTAGTAAAAAATTTTTTTTTTTATAAAAATGCAATAAAACTATCCCCTATTTTGTAAACGCTATAAATTTTGCGCAAACCAATCGATAAACGCTTTTTGCTTTTAACAAAAATAGGTAGAAGAATACGTATCGGCCTAAACTGAGGAAAAAAATATTTTTTATATATATGTTTTTGGGGGATATTTATTATAGCAAAAAAGTAAAAAATATAGATTTTTTTTCAAAATTGTCGCTCTACTTTTATTTATAGCGCAAATAATAAAAACCGCAGAGGTGATCAAATACCACCAAAAGAAAGCTCTATTTGTGGGAAAAAAAGGACGCCAATTTTGTTTGGGAGCCACGTCGCACGACCGCGCAATTGTCTGTTAAAGCGACGCAGTGCCGAATCGCAAAACCTGGCCTGGGCATTTAGCTGCCTAAAGGTCCGGGGCTTAAGTGGTTAATCGAACATAAAAATTGTGATCAGTAACAGCCCTACTTTCAGGTGGTTCTATGTACCTGTCCCATGATCCCTGATGTTGCCCTACAATGTAACTGCTACAAGTAAAACAAAACAGAAAAAACCCTTAACCTCTTCCCGCCCGCACGGCGGGTTTTTACGGCCACATTGTGGCTCTGAATTGCCGGGAGGCCGTCTTTATCCAGGCCACTGGGGGGTTGCGCGAGCGTCAGTCAGGTGCCGATGCGCGTAGTGATGTCATCGCCGCTCCTGCCAGTCTCAGCGCCGGAGCCGTGATACCCCGGAAGTCACTCCGGGGGGAGATAGCAGCGACGGAGAAGGCAAACGAGGACGGCTGCGGGGGCTTCGATCTCAAGTAAGTACTTCATAATGAGCTAGTATGCTATTCATACTAGCTCATTATGCCTTTGTCTTGCAATGTGTATTTTTTTTTCAAAGGAGGCTTTACTTCCTCTTTAACCACTTAAGACCCGGACCTTTAGGCAGCTAAAGGACCCGGACAGTTTTTGCGATTCGGCACTGTGTCGCTTTAACTGACAATTGCGCGGTCGTGCGACGTGGCTCCCAAACAAAATTGGCGTCCTTTTTTTCCCCACAAATAGAGCTTTCTTTTGGTGGTATTTGATCACCTCTGCGGTTTTTATTTTTTGCACTATAAACAAAAATAGAGCGACAATTTTGAAAAAAATTCTATATTTTTTCCTTTTTTCTATAATAAATATCCCCCAAAAATATATACAAAATAAAAAAATTTCCTCAGTTTAGGCCGATACGTATTCTACCTATTTTTGGTAAAAAAAAAATCGCAATAAGCGTTTATCGGTTGGTTTGCGCAAAATTTATAGCGTTTACAAAATAGGGGATAGTTTTATTGAATTTTTATAAATTTTTCTTTTTTTTACTACTAATGGCGGCGATCAGCGATTTTTTTTCGTGACTGCGACATTGTGGCGGACACTTCGGACAATTTTGACACATTTTTGGGACCATTGTAATTTTCACAGCAAAAAATTCATTAAAAATGCACTGATTACTGTGAAAATGACAATTGCAGTTTGGGAGTTAACCACAAGGGGGCGCTGAAGGGGTTAAGTGTGACCTCATGTCTGTTTCTAACTGTAGGGGGTGTGGCTGTAGGTGTGACGTCATCGATTGTGATTCCCTATATAAGGGAACACACGATCGATCACGGCGCCACAGCTCTCCCCGTTCTTCAGCTCCGGGGACCGATCGCAGGACTCCAGCGGCGATCGGGTCCCGCGGTCATGGAGCTTCGGGTCCGCGAGTCCCGCGGCCGTGGTCACGGAGCTTCGGACCGGGTCGCGAGCACGCGCCCGCGACCCCACGGCTGGGCTTAAAGGGCAACGTACATATACTTTGATGTGCCCAGCCGTGCCATTCTGCCGACGTAAATCGGCGTGAAGGGGTCCTTAAGTGGTTAAATCACTGGAACTGTTAGCAGGAAGATTGAGCCACTAGAAATGGTGTCCTATTCAGGTGCCTGTCAGCAAATACTTAAATCTTTTATTAGCAAGAGATAAAAAATTGCCGGTATAGCCCAGACTTATGCCGCGTACACACGCTCGGAATTTCCGATGGAAAAAGTCTGACGGAATTTTTTTTCAATCGGATATTCCGACTGTGTGTATTCCCCATCGGACTTGTTCTCTTTTTTTTTTCAGATGAAAAAAAAATGATATCGGAATTTTTCGTTCCCCAGGATGCAATTCCGGACGGACTAAAAACCACGCATGCTCGGAAACAATTTGACGCGTGCTCGGAAGCATGGAACTTAATTTTCTCGGCTCGCCGTAGTGTTTTACGTCACTGCGTTCTTGACGGTCGGATTTTAGTGTGACCGTGTGCATGCAAGACAAGCATGAGCGGAATTCCGTCGGGGTTTGTTCCGACGGAAAAAACGGTGGAGTGTACTCGGCATAAGTGTTGCGCAATGCAGTAGTGCTCTGAGCTCAGGCTGTGTGATGGCTTTCCCTTAGGGATCGGGTCTACGGCAGCTTGGGCTAAAGAGTAGGTGGGTTGGAAGATGCTGGCTGTTATTCAACCAGGAAGACTGAGGACATCTAGTGGTGGAAAAGAAGCACTACGTGGGACAGCTCCTTATTGGTGGAGAGTATTGCAGCAGAAGTGTTTTTCTTTATCCAAACAAGGTTATTTATTCTTAACTGGAGTTCGTCTTTACTTTACAAAAAGTCCACGAAAGATTGACTTTTTCTTTAACAAACACATCTGATCTTTTAGGCTGTTATTGCTCTCTACTTGAAGTAATCACTTCTGTTGATATTGTTACAGATGGGGGTCTGTATCTACTGAAAGACACAGTCCAGGAAATACAGGTGTGCAGGGGTCACTGGAACGTAGGGGTCACTAGGTATAGAGGAGTCATTGGAGACAGGTGTTCAGGGGTCACTGGGGATACCAGGGTCACAGGAGCCATTGGAGACACAGGAGGGCAGGGATCACTGGGAACACAGGAGTGATTGGAGACACAGGAACACAGCACAGAGGTCACAGGAGTGATTGGAGACACAGGAACACAGCACATAGGTCACAGGAGTCATTGGAGACACAGGTGTTCAGGGGTCACTGGGGATACCAGGGTCACAGGAGCCATTGGAGACACAGGAGGGCAGGGATCACTGGGAACACAGGAGACACAGGAACACAGCACAGAGGTCACAGGAGTCATTGGAGACACAGGAACACAGCACAGAGGTCACAGGAGTCATTGGAGACACAGGTGTTCAGGGGTCACTGGGGATACCAGGGTCACAGGAGCCATTGGAGACACAGGAGGGCAGGGATCACTGGGAACACAGGAGACACAGGAACACAGCACAGAGGTCACAGGAGTCATTGGAGACACAGGAACACAGCACAGAGGTCACAGGAGTCATTGGAGACACAGGTGTTCAGGGGTCACTGGGTATACCAGTCATATTGGAGACACAGGAGCACCAGGGTCACAGGAGCCATTGGAGACACAGGAGCGCAAAGGATCACTGGGAACACAGGAGTCATTGGAGCACAGAGGTCACAGGAGTCATTGGAGACACAGGAACACAGCACAGAGGTCACAGGAGTCATTAGAGACACAGGAGTCATTGGAGACACAGCACAGAGGTCACAGGAGTCATTGGAGACACAGGAGCACCAGGGTCACAGGAGCGCAGGGATCACTGGGAACACAGGAGTCATTGGAGACACAGGAGTCATTGGAGACACAGGAGTCATTGGAGACACAGCAACACAGCACAGAGGTCACAGGAGTCATTGGGGACACAGGAGCACAGGGGATACAGGAGTCATTGGAGTCACAGGTGTTCAGGAGTCATCGGAGATACCGGAGCACCAAGGTCAAAGGAGTCATAAGAGCACAATTTTTACAGGAGTCATTAGAGACATAGGAGCACAGGGGTCACTGGGGATTCAGGAGTCATTGGAGACAGGTGTTTAGGGGTCACTGAGGATAAAGCAGTTATTGGAGACACAGGAACACAGTCATTGGGGACACAGGATTCATAGGAGGCAAAAGAGGCACCAGGGTCACAGGAGTCATTGGAGACATAGGAGCACAGGGGTCACTGAGGATACAGGAGTCATTGGACACACAGGTGTGCAGGGGTCACCGGGGATACAGGAGTCATTGGAGACACAGGAGCCATTGGTGACAGGCATGGAGGGGTCACTGGGGACACAGGAGTTATTTAAGACAATTGGAGACACAGTATCGCATGGGTCACTGAGAACACATGACTCATTGGAGACACAATGGGGTCAATGGGGACACAGGTGTGCAGGGGTCACTGGGGATACAGGAGTCATTGGAGACACAGGAGCACCAGGGTCAAATGAGTAATTGGAGACATAGGAGCGCATGGGACATAGGAGTCATTGGAGACACGGGCGTGCATGGATCACTGGGGACACAGGAGTTATTGGAGACTCCGGTGCACAGGCGGTCACAGGATTCATAGGAGCGCAGGGGTCACAGGAGTCATTGGAGACATAGGAGCCCAGGTGTTCAGGAGCTATTGGAGACACAGTAGCGCATGGGTCACTGGGGACACAGGAGTCATTGAAAACACAGGTGTACAGGGGTCACTGAGGATACAGAAGTCATTGGAGACACAGTAGCGCATAGGTCAATGGGGACACAGGAGTCATTGGAGACACAGCAGCAACAGGTTCACAGGAGTTATTGGAGATACAGGAGCACAGGGGTCACTGGAGACATAGGAGTGCAGGGGTCACTAGGGATGCAGGAGTCACTGGTGTTCAGGGGTTACTGGGCACACAGGAGACACAGATGTTCAGGGGTTACTGGGCACACAGGAGACACAGATGTTCAGGGGTTACTGGGCACACAGGAGTCACTGGAGACACAGATGTTCAGGGGTTACTGGGCACACATGAGTCATTGGAGATACGGTGGTCACTAGGGATGCAGGAGTCACTGGAGACACAGGTGTTCAGGGGTTACTGGGGACACAGGAGTCATTGAAGACATAGGAGCACAGGTGTTCAGGAGTCATTGGAGACACAGTAGCACATGGGTCACAGGAGTCATTGGAGACACAGGTGTGCAGGGATCACTGAGGATACAGAAGTCATTGGAGACACAGGTGTGCAGGGATCACTGAGGATACAGAAGTCATTGGAGACACAGGTGTGCAGTGGTCACTGGGGATACAGGAGTCATTGTAGGCACAGGGGTCACTGGGGATACAGGAGTCATTGGAGACACAGGAGCACCAGGGTCACATGAGTCATTGGAGACATAGGAGCGCATGGGACACATGAGTCATTGGAGTCGGAGACACAGGTGTGCAGGGGTAACTGGGGACACAGGAGTTATTGGAGACACCGGTGCACAGGGGTCACTGGAGACATGGGATTGCAGGGGTCACTAGGGATGCAGGAGTCACTGGAGACACAGGTGTTCAGTGATTACTGGGGATACAGGAGTCATTGGAGACACAGGAGCACAGGAGTCATTGGAGACACAGGGGTCACTGGGGATACAGGAGTCATTGGAGACACAGGTGTGCAGGGGTCACTAGGGATGCAGGAGTCATTGGCGACACAGGAGCACCAGGGTCACATGAGTCATTGGAGACATAAGAGCGCATGGGACACAGAAGTCATTGGAGACACAGGTGTGCAGGGGTAACTGGGGACACAGGAGTTATTGGAGACACCGGTGCAAAGGGGGTCACAGGATTCATTGGGAACATAGGAGCGCATGGGTCACTGGGGACACAGGAGTCATTGGAGACACAGCAGCAACAGGGTCACAGGAGATACAGGAGCACAGGGGTCACTGGAGACATAGGAGTGCAGGGGTCACTAGGGATGCAGGAGTCACTGGAGACACAGGTGTTCAGAGATTACTGGGCACACAGGAGTCATTGGGAACACAGAAGCACCAGGGTCACATGAGTCATTGGAGACATAGGAGCGCATGGGACACTGGTTACACAGGAGTCATTGGAGACACAGGTGTGCAGGGAAACTGGGGACACAGGAGTAATTGGAGACACCGGTGCAGAGGGGGTCACAGGATTCATTGGGGACATAGGAGCACATGGGTCACTGGGGACACAGGAGTCATTGGAGTCACAGCAGCAACAGGGTCACAGGAATTACTGGAGTACAGGGGTCACTGGAGACATAGGAGTGCAGGGGTAACTGGGGACACAGGAGTTATTGGAGACACCGGTGCACAGGGGTCACTGGAGACATAGGATTGCAGGGGTCACTAGGGATGCAGGAGTCACTGTAGACACAGGTGTTCAGGGATTACTGGGCACACAGGAGTCATTGGGGACACAGAAGCACCAGGGTCACATGAGTCATTGGAGACATAGGAGCGCATGGGACACTGGGGACACAGGAGTTATTGGAGACACCGGTGCACAGGGGTAATCAGTACGGGATCAATACAAAATTTGCAGCTTCTCCCCCCAAAACAAAGCAAAACACATCAGACACGCCAGGTTCAAAGTTTTAATCACAGAATAGAGAGTCTTAAAAAATAAAAAAAAGGAAGCAAAGATTTTTTTCTATATACAGCTAGTGATTGGACAGTGACGTCATAGTGACAAGAAATTCAGAGCAAATAACCGTCCGGGTTCTCCCTCCTGTCTGGGTCACATCAACATTTCATGGGACGCACCCAGAGCACAGAATATACAACCATCAGCTTTCATCTCCTAGTCTGGGCTCTGGCACACCCTCCTAGCACCTGGAACTGCTATGTCCGCTCCTCCACCTGCCCATTCACAGAAGCCTTTGTAATTATTAGGTGAACCCAGTCACTTCGAGAGTTCCAATGCTGCTCCCTGTGGGTCTCAGTTCCTTCAAAAGCAGGAGGAGAAAAGCACAGAGCAACAACTATGCCTGCCTTGCCTCTCTGCTACCCATTCACAGAAGCCTTTGTGATTTTGTAAATGAGTTCACCTAATACAAAGGCTTCTGTGAATGGGTAGTAAGAGGACGGGGGAAGGAATAGCAGTTCCAGTTCTCTTACTACCCATTCACAGAAGCCTTTGAATTTTGTAAATGAATTCACCTAATACAAAGGGGTCTGTGAATGGGTAGTAAGAGGACGGGGCAGGAATAGCAGTTCCAGTTATCTTACTACCCATTCACAGAAGCCTTTGAATTTTGTAAATGAATTCACCTAATACAAAGGCTTCTGTGAATGGGTAGTAAGAGGATGGGGGCAGGAATAGCAGTTCCAGTTATCTTACTACCCATTCACAGAAGCCTTTGTATTAGGTGAACCCATTCACTTCTACAGTTCCAATGCTGCTCCCTGTGGGTCTCAGTTCCTTCAAGAGCAGGAGGAGAAAAGCACAGAGCAACTATGCCTGCCTTGCCTCTCTGCTACCCATTCACAGAAGCCTTTGTATTTTGTAAATGAGTTCACCTAATACAAAGGCTTCTGTGAATGGGTAGTAAGAGGACGGGGCGGGAATAGCAGTTCCAGTTATCTTACTACCCATTCACAGAAGCCTTTGAATTTTGTAAATTAATTCACCTAATACAAAGGCTTCTGTGAATAGGTAGTAAGAGGACGGGGCAGGAATAGCAGTTCCAGTTATCTTACTACCCATTCACAGAAGCCTTTGTATTAGGTGAACTAATTTACAAAATACAAAGGCTTCTGTGAATGGGTAGCAGAGAGGCGGGGCAGGCATAGTTGCTCTGTGCTTTTCTCCTTCCGCGCCCTGGGTGTATGCTCCGGAAGTGCAATAAACCTCATAAGTAACAGAGCCAAGTCCCGGAGGTAACATGCACCCAACAGAACATAACTTCTAGCAAGTCTGACCTTTTTGCAAAGTTGTTTTGCCTAGGTGTGAACAAAGAGCCTATACTCACCCGATCCTCCGGAAAACGGCACTCCCCCCCCCACGTCCAGCGGTGGACTGTTCCTGACGTCATCACGTCCAGAGCGGGTTTATGGGCGTGATGATGTCAGAAACAGTAGCCCGCTGGACCATGGGGGGTGCAGTACCTGAAGAGACCGGTCTTGCGGTGGAAGGATTAGGTGAATACATCTCCGCTCTCCACACCCCTAGACAAAGACGAGCAGCTAAGAAAAAATATAAGATTGGTTAGGCTTAGGCTGAAAATCCACTTTGACTTCTCGTGGCAAATGAAAGATAATCCGTTATAAGAAACCAATGGAAGCCACCATTGCAGACCCGGGTTTCGAAAATGATGGTTGCCCCGGTTGTCATTCAGATGCTTTGATTTTTCTGATTCGTTGACCTGGAATGGCTTTAGAGATAAGGAATTGGCCAGCACTAGTTACTCTGAAAATGTGACAGGTCTACTTAATAATCTGACCCTGGCATGGTGACCAACTGCCTGAGGTTGGCAAGTGTGGTCGTAGCGGTTGCCGGTTGGTAGGACTGTGGCCGTAGCGGTTGCCCGTTGGTAGAACTGTGGCCGTAGCGGTTGACGGTTGGTAGAACTGTGGCCGTAGCGGTTGACGGTTGGTAGAACTGTGGCCGTAGCGGTTGACGGTTGGTAGGACTGTGGTCATGCCGGTTAGTAGAACTGTGGTTGTAGCGGTTGACGGTTGGTAGAATTGTGGTCGTAGCGGTTGACGGTTGGTAGGACTGTGGTTATGCCGGTTGGTAAGACTGTGGCCGTAGCGGTTGGTAGGACTGTGGCCGTAGCGGTTGCCCATTGGTAGGACTGTGGCCATAGCGGTTGGTAGAACTGTGGTCGTAACGGTTGGTAGAACTGTGGTCGTAGCGGTTGCCCATTGGTAGGACTGTGGTTGTAGCGGTTGCCCATTGGTAGGACTGTGGCCATAGCGGTTGGTAGAACTGTGGTCGTAACGGTTGGTAGAACTGTGGTCGTAGCGGTTGACGGTTGGTAGAACTGTGGTTGTAGCGGTTGACGGTTGGTAGAACTGTGGTTGTAGCGGTTGACGGTTGGTAGAACTGTGGTCATGCCGGTTGGTAGAACTGTGGTCATGCCGGTTGGTAGAACTGTGGTCGTAGCGGTTGACAGTTGGTAGAACTGTGGTCACGCCGGTTGGTAAAACTGCGGTTGTAGCGGTTGACGGTTGGTAGAACTGTGGCTGTAGCGGTTGACGGTTGGTAGAACTGTGGCTGTAGCGGTTGACGGTTGGTAGAACTGTGGTCGTAGCGGTTGACGGTTGGTAGAACTGTGGTCGTAGCAGTTGACGGTTGGTAGAACTGTGGTCATGTCGGTTGATAGAACTGTGGCTGTAGCGGTTGACGGTTGATAGAACTGTGGTCAAAGCGGTTGACGGTTGGTAGAACTGTGGTCGTAGCAGTTGACGGTTGGTAGAACTGTGGTCATGCCGGTTGGTAGAACTGTGGTCATAGCGGTTGACGGTTGGTAGAACTGCAGTCGTAGCGGTTGACGGTCCCCTGAGTTACAGGTAAGAACAGTCCTTGGTCCTCCCTCGGTCTCTAGCTGGCCGGGAAGACGTCATAGCGATACTTGGAGATGGTGAAGTTGATCAGCTTCCCGTATACGGTGGGCATGACATATTCCAGGTACTTCTTGAAGCCCACACTCTCATACATCTTCTTGGCCTCCACCTGGACCATCAGCGTGTTGAGGATGACGGCCTTGTAGCCTCCCCGCCTGGCGAAGCCGATAACCTCCCGCGATAAGGCCTTGGCGATCCCGAGCCCTCTGAAGTCTTTCCTGACCGACATCCGCTTCAAGATTAACTCCTCGCCGCTCTCCTCCGAAGGCTTCGCAGCCACTGTCCCTACGATGCGCTCCTCGGCGTCCACCACCCAAAAGTGGGAACCCTCGCCCTCCATGTAGGTCTTCTGGATGTCCTGCAGGTCCTCCTGCAGGCAGTGGTCGATGTACATGGACCAGCAGTAGCCGAGGAGCTGGCGGCCCAACGCCAGCAGCAAGACGACGGCCATGAAGGGCAAGCTGAAGGATTTGGAGCTGCTGAGCAGCGTGAGGAAGACGCAGGTGAGGACGAAGAAGACCCAGGGCTGCTTGAGGACGTGAATGCAGACGCCGGGGACGTATTCGCTCATACCGTGAGAGAAGAGTTCCCGCACCACATCGTAGTCCGAGTCTCGGTAACCCCGGATCTTATACTCCGCCATGTCTGCCTGATGAGAGGAGGAAAGCAGAGAGCGAGGTTAGATGTGTGTCCTACTAAGGACTCAACCATAAACTCTATAGGGGGAGGGGAAGGGGGTACATTAGAGTGGCGCCGTTTGTGGCGTGTACCACATTACCCAAGCAGGTGCAATCGTTTTAGGTCTCTGTGCCACCTGTGCCAGTTTCTGTTTCAGGGTGAAATAAAAATCAATGCAGGGTCCACGCCCAATAAAAGGAACTGCGGCAGTTTTCAGTATAGGAAACTGCCGCAGACCCTCATTAGGTAGGACCCGGGGGATGGGAGGGAATGCTCAGCATGTGTGAGTTCATGTTCTATTTGTTTTAAAGGGGCCCAGAAGAACCCCCACTCAGCAGATCCCCAGCTCATCAGTTGCCCTGTAGTAGTAACCCCCAGCTCTGCTGATCCCCTGCCCAGTAGTAACCTCCAGCTCTGCTGATCACCTGCTCAATAGTGACCCCCAGCTCTGCCGGTCCCCTGCTCAGTAGTAAACCCCAGCTCTGCCGATCCCCTGCTCAGTAGTAAACCCCAGCTCTGCCGATCCCCTGCTCAGTAGTAAACCCCAGCTCTGCCGATTCCCTGCTCAGTAGTAAACCCCAGCTCTGCCGATCCCCTGCTCAGTAGTAAACCCCAGCTCTGCCGATCCCCTGCTCAGCAGTAAACCCCAGCTCTGCCGATCCCCTGCTCAGTAGTAAACCCCAGCTCTGCCGGTCCCCTGCTCAGTAGTAAACCCCAGCTCTGCCGGTCCCCTGCTCAGTAGTAAACCCCCCAGCTCCGGTGATCCCCTGCTCAGTAATAAACCCCAGCTCTGCCGATCCCCTGCTCAGTAGTAGACCCCATCTCTGCCGATCCCCTGCTCAGTAGTAAACCCCAGCTCTGCCGATCCCCTGCTCAGTAGTAGACCCCAGCTCTGCCGATCCCCTGCTCAGTAGTAGACCCCATCTCTGCCGATCCCCTGCTCAGTAGTAAACCCCAGCTCTGCCGATCCCCTGCTCAGTAGTAAACCCCAGCTCTGCCGGTCCCCTGCTCAGTAGTAAACCCCAGCTCTGCCGATCCCCTGCTCAGTAGTAAACCCCAGCTCTGCCGGTCCCCTGCCCAGTAGTAAACTCCAGCTCTGCCGATCCCCTGCTCAGTAGTAGACCCCAGCTCTGCAGATCCCCTGCTCAGTAGTAAACCCCAGCTCTGCCGATCCCCTGCTCAGTAGTAGACCCCAGCTCTGCCGGTCCCCTGCTCAGTAGTAAACTCCAGCTCTGCCGATCCCCTGCTCAGTAGTAAACCCCAGCTCTGCAGATCCCCTGCTCAGTAGTAAACCCCAGCTCTGCCGGTCCCCTGCTCAGTAGTAAACCCCATCTCTGTCGATCCCCTGCTCAGTAGTAGACCCCAGCTCTGCAGATCCCCTGCTCAGTAGTAAACCCCAGCTCTGCAGATCCCCTGCTCAGTAGTAAACCCCAGCTCTGCCGGTCCCCTGCTCAGTAGTAGACCCCAGCTCTGCCGGTCCCCTGCTCAGTAGTAAACTCCAGCTCTGCCGATCCCCTGCTCAGTAGTAGACCCCAGCTCTGCAGATCCCCTGCTCAGTAGTAAACCCCAGCTCTGCAGATCCCCTGCTCAGTAGTAAACCCCAGCTCTGCCGGTCCCCTGCTCAGTAGTAACTTCCAGCTCTGCCGATCCCCTGCTCAGTAGTAAACCCCAGCTCTGCCGATCCCCTGCTCAGTAGTAGACCCCAGCTCTGCCGGTCCCCTGCCCAGTAGTAAACTCCAGCTCTGCCGATCCCCTGCTCAGTAGTAGACCCCAGCTCTGCAGATCCCCTGCTCAGTAGTAAACCCCAGCTCTGCCTATCCCCTGCTCAGTAGTAGACCCCAGCTCTGCAGATCCCCTGCTCAGTAGTAAACCCCAGCTCTGCCTATCCCCTGCTCAGTAGTAAACCCCCCCAGCTCTGCTCATCCCCTGCTCAGTAGTAGACCCCAGCTCTGCCGATCCCCTGCTCAGTAGTAAACCCCAGCTCTGCCAATCTCCTGCTCCGTAGTAACTTCCAGCTCTGCTGATCACCTGCTCAGTAGTAGACCCCAGCTCTGCCGGTCCCCTGCTCAGTAGTAAACCCCAGCTCTGCCGGTCCCCTGCTCAGTAGTAGACCCCAGCTCTGCCTATCCCCTGCTCAGTAGTAAACCCCAGCTCTGCCGATCCCCTGCTCAGTAGTAGACCCCAGCTCTGCCGGTCCCCTGCTCAGTAGTAAACCCCAGCTCTGCCGATCCCCTGCTCAGTAGTAGACCCCAGCTCTGCCGATCCCCTGCTCCGTAGTAAACCCCAGCTCTGCCGATCCCCTGCTCAGTAGTAAACCCCAGCTCTGCTCATCCCCTGCTCAGTAGTAGACCCCATCTCTGCCGATCCCCTGCTCAGTAGTAAACCCCCCAGCTCTGCCTATCCCCTGCTCCGTAGTAACTTCCAGCTCTGCAGATCCCCTGCTCAGCAGTAAACCCCAGCTCTGCTGGAAAGGAAAACAAATGCAGCCGCCACATCTAATGATTGTTTTTTTTCATAGTTTGTTATAAAATTTTGCAAACAGGTACGTTTTCTCCGTCACTGATGGGCACTGATGAGGTAGTACTCGTAGGCTACACTGATGGGTACTGATGAGGCTGCAATGATATGCGGCACTGACAAACTGCACTGATGGGCATTGATAGGCAGCACTAATAGGGGACACCGATGAGGCTGCACTAATGGGCATTGATAGACAGCACTAAAAAGGGCAGCACTGATAGGGGACACTGATAAAGAGGCACTAATATTGACACTGATGAGGCTGCACTGATAGGCAGCACTGATAAGTGACACTGATGAAAAGGCACTGAAATGTGGCACTAAAAAGGACAGCACTGATGAGGTAGTACTCTTAGGCTACACTGATGGGTACTGATGAGGCTGCAATGATATGCGGCACTGACAAACTGCACTGATGGGCATTGGATAGGCAGCACTAATAAGGGACACTGATGAGGCTGCACTGATGGGCATTGATAGGCAGCACTAATAGGGGACACCGATGAGGCTGCACTGATGGGCACTTATAGGCGACACTGATGTGCATTGATAGGTGTCACCAATAGGCGACACTGATGAGGCTGCACTGATGGCCTTTGATAGGCAACACTGATGAAGCTTCACTGATAGGCAGCACTAAAAAGGAACTGATAGGTGGCACTAAAAATGGCAGCACTGATAGGGGACACTGATGAGGCTGCACTGATAGGCATTGATAGGTGTCACCATTAGGCAACACTGATGGCCATTGATAGGCGACACTGATGAGGCTTCACTGATGGGCAGCACTAAAAGGAACTGATAGGTTGCGCAAAAAAGGGCAGCACTGATAGGGGACACTGATGGGCAGCACTAGAAGGCATGGATAGGTGGCACTAATAAGGACAGCACTGATAGGGGGCACTGATGAAGAGACACTGATGAGGCTGCACTGACAGGCAGCACTAAAATGCACTGATAGGTGGCATTAAAAAGGGCAGCACTGAAAGGTGACACTGATTGGCAGCACTGTTGAGACTGCACTGATAAAATGTCCCTTTCACACAAGCCGGTTATCAACTCTCCCCTCCCCCCTCCTGACGCCGTCACTGTGAGGAAAGGAATGTCGATAACCGGCTTCTGTTTACAATGTAGTCAGCTGTGATTGGACAGAGATGTTCACGTGGTAAAGAGCCGCTGATTGGCTCTTTACCCCGATCTGTTCGCAACAACCACGTTTTATTCTCGGGGGTCTCTGCTCTCAGGAAATAGATCATGTTTGGGGAGTTCTAAGTAATTCTCCAGCAATGCCGATTCTTACAAGTGTGAGTGAAATGTCGGAATTTGCTCGGTAGGAAAGCGGTTAGAATCGAGACAGGTCCACTTTATTAGCCGGACAGCCCGCCCACTGCGTCACAACTCACCCGTCGTCCAATGAGAGCGCCACAGCTTGACAGAAAAGCGTTCTCACTGGACGAGGGGAAAGCAGCTGGAAGAACTTGGTTCGGAAGTCTGATAACAAAGTGAAACTATCTTCAGAGGGGGACACAGATAACAGGAAGTACATTGTAAACCCCCCCGGGGTCACAGATAACAGGAAGTACATTGTAAACCCCCCGGGATAACAGGAAGTACATTGCGGGCTCTGCTGATAGGGAGAAAATACAAACAGTTCTAGAATTAGAAATCAGAACTATTATATATATGACAACATAACATCATGGAGGCAGCAAAGAGCTGATATAATAATAGTAGTTCTAGCCCATAATAACAATAAAGGTGTCCCCATTACAGTAAAACAATGACATGACCCCCCCCACGGGTCACCCCTTCCATCTCACCCCCAGCCTGTCCTCTCCTCCTCTCACCTGCTCCCTCTGTGTCCCCAGACGCAGGATTAACACGTCACCGCCTGCCAGCTCCAGCAGACCGTCTCCTAGAGCTATAAGAAACAAATCAGACGCCATTTTGTTGAAGACCGCCTCCGGAAACATGGCCGCCCGCCCAAAAAAATGCTGCAGGCAGGGCGGCGGCCAGCAGGGGGCGCTGGTAGACTGCCAGTGCTTTCCAGGTCTCAAATAACGGTGCTGCCATACACTATAACAGGGGGCGCTGCTGTCAGCACACAATAGGAAAGTGGTTGCTACAATATGTGCGCAGGCAGGTTGCTATGTGTGCAGACAGGTTTCCATGTGAGTGCCTAGGTTGCTATGTGCGCAGCCAGGTTGCTATGTGAGCGCCCAGGTTTCTATGTGCGCAGACAGGTTGCTATGTGTGCAGACAGGTTGCTATGTGCGCAGTCAGGTTGCTATGTGTGCAGACAGGTTGCTATGTGAGCGCACAGGTTGCTATGTGTGCAGACAGGTTGCTATGTGTGCAGACCGGTTGCTATGTGAGGGCCCAGGTTGTTATGTGAGTGCCCAAGTTGTTATGTGTGCAGACAGTTGCTATGTGAGCGCCCAGGTTGCTATGTGCGCAGACAGGTTGCTATGTGAGCGCCCAGGTTGCTATTTGAGCACACAGGTTGCTATATGTGTAGACAGGTTGCTATGCGAGCGCCCAGGTTGCTATTTGAGCACACATGTTGCTATGTGCGCAGACAGGTTGCTATGTGTGAAGACAGGTTGCTATGTGAGCGCCCAGGTTGCTATGTGCGCGCCCAGGTTGCTATGTGTGAAGACAGGTTGCTATGTGTGCAGACAGGTTGCTATTTGAGCACACATGTTGCTATGTGCGCAGACAGGTTGCTATGTGTGCAGACAGGTTGCTATGTGAGCGCCCAGGTTGCTATGTGCGCGCCCAGGTTGCTATGTGTGAAGACAGGTTGCTATGTGTGCAGACAGGTTTCTATGTGAAAGCCCAGGTTGCTATGTGAGTGTCCAGGTTACTATGTGTGCAGCCAGGTTGCTATGTGTGCAGACAGGTTGCTATGTGTGCAGACAGGTTGCTATGTGAGAGCCCAGGTTGCTATGTGCGCAGCCAGGTTGCTATGTGAGCGCCCAGGTTTCTATGTGCGCAGACAGGTTGCTATGTGCGCAGTCAGGTTGCTATGTGTGCAGACAGGTTGCTATGTGAGCGCACAGGTTGCTATGTGCGCAGACAGGTTGCTATGTGAGCGCACAGGTTGCTATGTGTGCAGACAGGTTGCTATGTGTGCAGACAGGTTGCTATGTGAGCGCACAGGTTGCTATGTGTGCAGACAGGTTGCTATGTGTGCAGTCAGGTTGGTATGTGCGCAGACAGGTTGCTATGTGAGCGCACAGGTTGCTATGTGTGCAGACCGGTTGCTATGTGAGGGCCCAGGTTGCTATGTGAGTGCCCAAGTTGTTATGTGTGCAGACAGTTGCTATGTGAGCGCCCAGGTTGCTATGTGCGCAGACAGGTTGCTATGTGAGCGCCCAGGTTGCTATGTGTGCAGTCAGGTTGCTATGTGTGCAGTCAGGTTGCTATGTGCGCAGACAGGTTGCTATGTGAGCGCACAGGTTGCTATGTGTGCAGACCGGTTGCTATGTGAGGGCCCAGGTTGCTATGTGAGCGCCCAGGTTGCTATGTGCGCAGACAGGTTGCTATGTGAGCGCCCAGGTTGCTATTTGAGCACACAGGTTGCTATATGTGTAGACAGGTTGCTATGCGAGCGCCCAGGTTGCTATTTGAGCACACATGTTGCTATGTGCGCAGACAGGTTGCTATGTGTGAAGACAGGTTGCTATGTGTGCAGACAGGTTTCTATGTGAAAGCCCAGGTTGCTATGTGAGTGTCCAGGTTACTATGTGTGCAGCCAGGTTGCTATGTGTGCAGACAGGTTGCTATGTGTGCAGACAGGTTGCTATGTGAGAGCCCAGGTTTCTATGTGCGCAGACAGGTTGCTATGTGCGCAGTCAGGTTGCTATGTGTGCAGACAGGTTGCTATGTGAGCGCACAGGTTGCTATGTGCGCAGACAGGTTGCTATGTGAGCGCACAGGTTGCTATGTGTGCAGACAGGTTGCTATGTGTGCAGACAGGTTGCTATGTGAGCGCACAGGTTGCTATGTGTGCAGACAGGTTGCTATGTGTGCAGTCAGGTTGGTATGTGCGCAGACAGGTTGCTATGTGAGCGCACAGGTTGCTATGTGTGCAGACCGGTTGCTATGTGAGGGCCCAGGTTGCTATGTGAGTGCCCAAGTTGTTATGTGTGCAGACAGTTGCTATGTGAGCGCCCAGGTTGCTATGTGCGCAGACAGGTTGCTATGTGAGCGCCCAGGTTGCTATGTGTGCAGTCAGGTTGCTATGTGTGCAGTCAGGTTGCTATGTGCGCAGACAGGTTGCTATGTGAGCGCACAGGTTGCTATGTGTGCAGACCGGTTGCTATGTGAGGGCCCAGGTTGCTATGTGAGTGCCCAAGTTGTTATGTGTGCAGACAGTTGCTATGTGAGCGCCCAGGTTGCTATGTGCGCAGACAGGTTGCTATGTGAGCGCCCAGGTTGCTATGTGCGCAGACAGGTTGCTATGTGAGCGCCCAGGTTGCCATGTGCGCAGACAGGTTGCTATGTGTGAAGAGAGGTTGCTATGCGAGCGCCCAGGTTGCTATTTGAGCACACAGGTTGCTATGTGCGCAGACAGGTTGCTATGTGTGAAGAGAGGTTGCTATGCGAGCGCCCAGGTTGCTATTTGAGCACCCAAGTTGCTATGTGCGCAGCCAGGATGCTATGTGTGCACCCAAGTTGCTATGTGCGCAGACAGGTTGCTATGTGCGCAGACAGGCTGCTATGTGTGAAGACCAGGTTGCTATGCATGCAGCCAGGTTGCTATGCGCGCAGCCAGGTTGCTATGTGTGCAGACAGGTTTCTATGTGTGCAGACAGGTTGCTATGTGCGCAGACAGGTTGCTTTGTGCGCAGACAGGTTGCTATGTGCACAGACCGGTTGCTATGTGAGCGCCCAGGTTTCTATGTGTGCAGACAGGTTGCTATGTGAGCAGACAGGTTGCTATGTGAGCAGACAGGTTGCTATGTGAGCAGACAGGTTGCTATGTGCGCGCCCAGGTTGCTATGTGCGCTCCCAGGTTGCTATGTGTGCAGACAGGTTGCTATGTGTGAAGACAGGTTGCTATGTGTGCAGACAGGTTGCTATGTGCGCAGACAGGTTGCTATGTGCGCGCCCAGGTTGGTATGTGTGCAGACAGGTTGCTATGTGTGCAGACAGGTTGCTATGTGTGTCGAGAAGTTGCTATGTGCGCGCCCAGGTTGCTATGTCAGCGCCCAGGTTGCTATTTGAGCACACAGGTTGCTATGTGAGAGCCCAGGTTGCTATGTGCGCAGCCAGGTTGCATAGTGCAGAGTTCAGGGGGGGTTACACACAGAGTGCAGAGTTCAGGGGGGGGGGGGTTACACACAGAGTTCAGGGGGGTTACACACAGAGTGCAGAGTTCAGGTGGGTTACATGCAGAGCTCAGGGGGGGTTACACACAGAGTGCAGAGTTCAGGGGGGTTACACGCAGAGTTTAGGGGGGTTACATACAGAGTGCAGAGTTCAGGGGGGTTACACACAGAGTGCAGAGTTCAGGGGGGGTTACACACAGAGTGCAGAGTTCAGGGGGGGGGTTACACACAGAGTACAGAGTTCAGGGGGGGTTACACACAGAGTACAGAGTTCAGGGGGGTTACACACAGAGTGCAGTGGGGTTACGCACAGAGTTCAGGGGGGTTACACGCAGAGCTCAGGGGGGTTACACACGGAGTGCAGAGTTTAGGGGGGTTACACACAGAGTGCAGTGTTCAGGGGGGTTACACACAGAGTGCAGTGTTCAGGGGGGTTACACACAGAGTGCAGTGTTCAGGGGGGTTACACGCAGAGTTCAGGGGGGGGTTACACACAGAGTGCAGTGTTCAGGGGGGGTTACACACAGAGTGCAGAGCTGTCACTTGTAAACACAGAAACCGGACTTCTGTGTTTACAATTAATTGTGGTGAGCAGGCACCAAAGGGTCTGAGCCAGAGGTGGTAAGTTCCCCCGGAAAAAAAAGCCCTTGGTAGGGGTACTACCCCCATACTCATTCACACGGGGGGAGGCGGGATCTTGGGGCCTCTCCTAAAGGGAACTTCCGGATTCTGATAAGCCCCCTGCCCACAGACCCCCACAACCACACCCCAGGGTTGTGGGGAAGGTGCTTTGGGGCAGAGCCCCCCCTTGCCCCAAAACACCCACCCCCCCTCCCATGTTGAGGGCATGTGGCCTGGTGTGGCCCCCCTTTCCTGACCTGCAAGGCTTCATACTCAGACAAGAGTCTGGTATGGATTTTGGGGAGGACCCCACACCGTTTTTAAAGAAAAAAATGACGTGGGTCTGGTATGGTCTGGCGTTTTTTTTTTTTTTTTTTCACATTTTTTTTTTACTGGCAAATGTTTTTTTTTATTCAACTGTCAGCGGGAAAGCCCATAGACAGCTGATCTGTTGTTAAGGACGCCGACTTTCCTGATTCAGAAAGCTCGATACGCCGGCTTAAGCCTAAGATACGACTGACATAAGTCTCTTATGCCGTCGTATCTTAGGGTGCATTCTTGCGGTGGCCGCTAGGTGGCGCTCCAGGTAGTTTTCAGCGTAGAGTATGCAAATTGCATACTTACGCTGATTCACAAACGTACGCGCGCCCGGCGTTCGAGTTTTACGTCGTTTGCGTGCGGCGCTTCCGACGTAAGGCTGCTCCTGCTATTAGGAGGCGCAGCCAATGCTAAGTATGGACGTCGTTCCCGCGTCGCGTTTTTCGAAATTTCCGTCGTTTGCGTAAGTGGATCGTGAATGGCGCTGGACGCCATTTACGTTCCCGTCGAAGCAAATGACGTCCTTGCAACGTCATTTACCGCAATGCACGTCGGGAAAGTTTCCCGACGGAGCATGCGCACTACGTTCGGCGCGGGAACGCGCCCAATTTAGATGATCCACGCCCCCTACGGGATCATTTAAATTACGCGCGCTTACGCCGGCCTTTTTTTACGAAACGCCTCTGCAAATTACGGAGCAAATGCTTCGTGAATGAAGCGTAGCGGAAGTAATTTACGGAGGCGTACCGTAAAAACGAAACGCTGCGCTGCCGCAACAGTGCGCGCCCCTACCTGAATCTACCCTATGGTGTCCCATTAGAAAGCATACTGCCCAGTCTCCTCAGTCAGGGTGGCCCATTAAAAGTGTATTGCCCAGTTCCTAGTGGCCCAGTAGAACTATATTGCCCAATGGGAAGCTATATTGCCCAATCTCCGGTGGTGAAGTAGGAAGTATATGACCCAGCCATAGTGGTCCACTAGGGAGTATATCACCCAGCCACTGTAGTCCTAGTAGTGGTCAAAAGTATTGGGACACCTGTCTTTACACACACATAAACCCCCTTCGTTTCCAGGCGAAATTTCAGCTTACGGCACTGCGTCGCTTTAACTGACAATTGCGCGGTCATGCGACGTGGCTCCCAAACAAAATTGACGTCCTTTTTTCCCCACAAATAGAGCTTTCTTTTGGTGGTATTTGATCACCTCTGCGGTTTTTATTTTTTGCGCTATAAAAAAAAAAAGGACGACAATTTAAAAAAAATATATATATTTTTTACCTGTTGCTATAATAAATATCCCAATTTAAAAAAAAAAAAAAAAAAATCTTTTCTCAGTTAACCACTTAACCCCCGGACCATATTGCTGCCCAAAGACCAGAGGACTTTTTGCGATTCGGGACTGTGCCGCTTTAACTGACAATTGCGCGGTCGTGCGACGTGGCTCCTAAACAAAATTGGCGTCCTTTTTTCCCCACAAATAGAGCTTTCTTTTGGTGGTATTTGATCACCTCTGCGGTTTTTATTTTTTGCGCTATAAACAAAAATAGAGCGACAATTTTTAAAAAAATGAATATTTTTTACTTTTTGCTATAATAAATATCCCCCAAAAATATATAAAAAAACTTTTTTTTTCCTCAGTTTAGGCCGATACGTATTCTTCTACATAAAAAAAATCGCAATAAGCGTTTATTGATTGGTTTGCGCAAAAGTTATAGCGTTTACAAAATAGGGGGTATTTTTATGGTATTTTTATTAATATAGTTTTTTACTAGTAATGGCGGCGATCAGCGTTTTTTTTTTCGGTACTGCGACATTATGGCGGACACTTCGGACACTTTTGACACATTTTTGGGACCATTGGCATTTTTATAGCGATCCGTGCTATAAAAATGCATTGGATTACTATAAAAATGCCACTGGCAGAGAAGGGGTTAACACTAGGGGGCGGGGAAGGGGTTAAGTATGCCTGGGTGTGTTCTAACTGTAGGGGGGGTGGCCTCACTAGGGGAAATGACTGATCGCTGTTCATACATTGTATGAACCGAAGATCAGCGTTTCCCCTGCTGACAGGACCGAGAGCTGTGTGTTTACACACACAGCTCCCGGTCCCCGCTCTGTAACGAGCGATCGCGTGTGCTCGGCGGCGATCGCGCCCGCCGGGCACACGCACGGGAGGCGGGGGCGCGCGCACGCGCCCCCTAGTGGCGGCTCAAAGAGCCGCCGTATAGCTACGGGCTCTCGCTCCAGGAGAGCCGACCTGCCGCCGTATAATGACGGTGCGCGGTCGGCTAGTGGTTAAGGCCGATATGTATTTTTCAACGTATTTTTGTAAAGAAATAAAAAAAAATAGATCGCAATAAGCGACTGGTTTGCGCAAAAGTTATAGCGCCTACAAAATGTGGAACAGAATTATAATTTTTTTTTATTAGTTTTGTATTACTAGTAATGGCGGCGATCTGCGATTTTTATTGGGACTGCGATATTGCGACAGACGTATCGGACACTTTTGACACAAATTTGGGACCATTCACATTTATACAGCGATCAGTGCTATAAAAATGCACGAATTACTGTATAAATGTGACTGGCAGGGAAGGGGTTAACACTAGGGGGTGAGGAAGGGGTAAAATGTGTATCCTGGGTGTGTTCTAACTGTGTGGGGGGAGGGGGGTGACTGGGGGAGGTGACCGATGCTGTGTCCCTATGTACAAGGGACACAGATCGGTCTCCTCTCCTCTGACAGCACGCGGAGCTCTGTGTTTACACCTCATCATTACACACAGAGCTCCACGTCCCTGCTGTCACCGACGATCGCGTGTACCCGGCGGACATCGTGGCCGCCAGGTACACGCATCGGCTCTTCAGCGATGCGCCAGGACAGTGTTTACCCACTGCACGCCCCCCCAGAGGCGCGCACGGGTAATGCACTTTAAATGACGTCCAAAGACGTCCACCCGACACTTGAGAGCCGCGCTGTTGACGTCTTTTGTCAATAGCGCGGGTCTCAAGTGGTTAATGGCATCCTAGTCTGTAGAGTTAAATATTTAGTTGGCCCACCCTTTGCAGCTATAACAGCTTCAACTCTTCTGGCCCTGGGTTGAGTTGAGGGGTCTCTTGATATAGCGCAGTCTTACCCTGAAGGGTCCCGACACGCTGGGCCAATTTAGACAGGATCCGATTAACCTACCAGCTGGTCTTTAGAGTGTGGGAGGAAACCGGAGTACCCGCAGGAAGCCCACGCAGGCACAGGGAGAACATGCAAACTCCAGGCAGATGACGTCGTGGTCAGGATACAAACCAGCGACCTTTTGCTGCTAGGTGAAAGTGCTAACCACTACACCACTGTGCTGCCCCCTTCTGGGAAGGCTGTCCAAAAAGTTTAGGAGGGTGTCTATGGGAATGTTTGACCGTTCTTCCAGAAGTGCATTTGTGAGGTCAGGCACTGATGTTGGAAGAGAAGGCCTGGCTCGCAGTCTCCGCTCTAATTCATCCCAAAGGTGTTCTATTGGGTTGAGGTCAGTCAAGTTCCTCAAACGCGCTCATCCATGTATTTATGGACCTTGCTTTGTGCACTGGTGCTCAGTCATGTTGGAACAGGAAGGGGCTGTCCCCCAAACTGTTCCCACAAAGTTGGGAGCATGAAATTGTCCAAAATGTCTTGGTATGCTAAAGGAGTTCCCTTCACTGAAACTAAGGGGGCCAAGCCCAACCTCTGAAAAACAACCCCACACCATAATCCTCCCTCCACCAAATGATTTGGACCAGTGCACTGTAACGTCACACCAATAACTTTCCACTAAGTACAACTATAGTTGCTTCTTTCCCAGTCAACTCTCTTCCTTCTTTCTGAATATCCTCTCACCTCCTGCAGCCTTGCTCTCCACGGTGGTTGCGGAGGTGCGCCACCTAGTGCTACTTCCTGGTCCGCTCCTGTGCGGCCTATTTTAACTCCCAGCACTGACAGTATGGTGTTCCTCTATTGCTGACAGAACGCCACTGTCAGCTGGGTTTCCAGACTCACCTGATCTAAGCTCCAGCTTCCTGAACTGGATCACCAGGACTCCTTGATCGCTACAGCTCACAGCAACCAGGTCCAGGCTCCCAGGACGCTCATCCATGCCCAGCTATCTGCAACCGCAAGTACTCTGCTATAGAAACCAATTAATATGCACTGAATAAAGAATGATGAGCGCAAACTGAAAATCTAAAAGTGAATATAAAGACAGTCCATAGGGGACTGATAACAATCAATAAAGATATGCAGTGAATTCAAAATTAGTGAAATAACCCAAAACTGATAATAAATCCAAAAATAAAAGTCCAAATATATAAATCAAAGTTTGGATAAATCAATCTAGTGTGCCAGTGATAAACAAAACTTCTGCACTTCGGGCATCAATGTGGACAATCTTGATAACTCTTTGCTTAGCCTGGGCTCACAGAGCGCTTACCTCCAGACACTAGGTCATGCGTGTCAACGAAATCCTCCCAAAACTGGAACAGAATCCAAACAGTGGGTAACTCGTGTTGCACGGAATCTTCCCAGTGCTGAGATAGAGTCGAGGGGCGTTCTCTGTATCCAATACCAGTATAGGTCCAGGCGCAGCGAAGTCGACTCCACAGGATAGCCACAAGGTGTATCAGGAGCAAATGTAGAAATAAAAAGCTCTCATGGTGAAGTATGCAAGCACTTTAAAATTTAATAAAGGTAAAAATGTGCTTACATTGAAAAAACGAATAAAACGCCAAACAGCGGCACTTCCGGTGGACGGTCAGGGTGTCACGTCACTTCCGGTCACATCTAACCTTATGCATTACGTCACGACACGTAGTATCCATTAGTATCCATTAGTCACTCAGTAACCTCCGATGAAGTCACGTGTCGTGACGTAATGCATAATGTTAGATGTGACCGGAAGTGACGTGACACCCTGACCGTCCACCGGAAGTGCCACTGTTTGGCGTTTTATTCGTTTTTTCAATGTAAGCACATTTTTACCTTTATTAAATTTTAAAGTGCTTGCATACTTCACCATGAGAGCTTTTTATTTCTACATTTGCTCCTGATACACCTTGTGGCTATCCTGTGGAGTCGACTTCCCTGCGCCTGGACCTATACTGGTATTGGATACAGAGAACGCCCCTCGATTCTATCTCAGCACTGGGAAGATTCCGTGCAACACGAGTTACCCACTGTTTGGATTCTGTTCCAGTTTTGGGAGGATTTCGTTGACACGCATGACCTAGTGTCTGGAGGTAAGCGCTCTGCGAGCTCAGGCTAAGCAAAGAGTTATCAAGATTGTCCACATTGATGCCCGAAGTGCAGAAGTTTTGTTTATCACTGGCACACTAGATTGATTTATCCAAACTTTGATTTATATATTTGGACTTTTATTTTTGGATTTATTATCAGTTTTGGGTTATTTCACTAATTTTGAATTCACTGCATATCTTTATTGATTGTTATCAGTCCCCTATGGACTGTCTTTATATTCACTTTTAGATTTTCAGTTTGCACTCATCATTCTTTATTCAGACCTTTATTTGTTGTTAGCACATTTTAGATTTGAGCAGCATTTTGTTTTTCACTGGTCACTTTTAATTTTACTGTTGGCTAGCGCTTTAGTCACCCACTTGTCAATTAATATGCACTGATCTCCATACTTGTTGCTTTGCTTCCAAGTTGATGTTCACTGCTAATGCTATCAAGTTCTATGGAGTTCTTCTAAAGCCTCGATTACAGCTCTCATGTTAAAGTTCATTGCTATAGATATCAATTACTATGCTCTGCTCTCCATGCTTGTCGCTTTGCTTTCAAGTTATGTTCATTGCTAAAGTACTAAGGAGTTTCACTCAAGTCTGAACTGCAGCTCACATGTTATGCTCACTGCTATAGTTACCAATTACCTGCATTGCTTTACATGCCTGACGTTTGCTTCCATGCCTGTGTGCACTGATAACACTATTGAGTACTATAGAGCACACCTAGAATCTCAACTACAGCATTCAAGTTTATCTTCACTGCTACAGATAACCTCACCATTGTGCTCTGCCTATGATGTCGGTTACTATTAGTACTAACCATTGAACTATGATATGTGGACTATTTTGTCCATAAGGAACCCAGTCCTGTCTGTACAAATACCAGTATCACTGAGTTCACTCCCTCTAGTCAGTCTGACCCCTAGTGTACAGATCCAGTACTGCGGCTACACTTATCCCTATACCTGTTCTATACCATTAATACCAAGATTTACTTTTATGTTGCTTATGCTGGAATAAGCACTATTTACTTTACTGAGGCTGTGATGATAGAACCCAAACTCTTAACTGAGTTAAGAGTGAAACCTGGGTTCGAACCTGAGAAGTCTCCGCAGTTGCGTTCCATAAACCTGAATATAATTTGGCGTATTGTTACATGCACAAAGCAAGGTCCATAAAGACATGGATGAGTGAGTTTGGGGTGGAGGAACTTCACTGACCTACACAGAGTCCTGACCTCAACCCGATAGAGCACCTTTGGGATAAACTAGAGCGGAGACTGCGAGCCAGGCCTGAACTTACAAATGCTCTTCTGGAAGAATGGTCAAACATTCCCATAGACACCCTCCTAAACCTTGTGGACGGCCTTCCCAGAAGAGGTGAAGCTGTTATAGCTACAAAGGGCGGGGCCAACTCAATATTGAACCCAACGGACTAAGACTGGGATGCCATTAAAGTTCATGTGTGTGTATAAAGGCAGGCGTTCCAATACTTTTGACAATATAGTGTATATTGCCAGTTCCCAGTGACCCAGTAGAAAGTCCACTGCCCGGGCCCTTGGACGTTTTGCTTGTACAACAGACACATTTTTGGCAATTATATTTTATTCGATCGTACTGATGTCACTTGACTAGCAAGTATATATATATATGAATGCCAGCATTTCAACAACAGCTCACAAAAGTATAGAAAAGGATTAGAAGTTCCATTATGTACACAACTTGTTCTAAGCAGTCCCAGCCTGTAAGAACATCTTCCATACACACGTCACAGTCCACCACCGCAATGTCCACTCAATGAATGAGAAGATTCTTCTCCATGGGTTGGATTCTTCTCCATAGTTGGGTCGATGACCACACCAGGAATGCTGATGGCCATGGTTCCTCCCGTTGCAGGAGGAGGAAATCTTATTCATTTGATGTATTCTCCACAATGTAGGACAAACGTAAAAAACCTAAAGCCATAGACGGTTCGAATGTTAAATGTTTCAGGCTGGTTCCCTAGTCGATCGATCAACTTGAGTACATTCAGCCTGCCCCTACATGGTTCGAATCTCGGTCAGTTCAGCAGGGACCGGCCCCGAGATTCGAACCATGTATGGGTTGATGGGAGAATCCCTCCCGCTGAGCCAATGTGTTCTCCTGCTAGGGGCGGCCCCCCCCCCGCCCATAGTAGCCGCTAACAATATTCGCATGTTGATCGACGTTGATCGATTTGTGTACTTTCAGCTTCCCCATACATGGTTTAAATCTCGGCAGGTCCCTGCTGCACTGGCCGAGATTTGAACCATGTAGGGGCGGGCTAAATGTACCCAAGTTGATCAATCACCTTGGGTACAACTAGCATGTCGGATTTTACATGTGAATATTGCTAGCGCCTATTATGGGGGGGGGGCATCAATGCCAGGAGAATACAATGGCTCAGCGGCAGGGATTCTCAAATCAACCCATACATGGTTTTTTGAATCTCGGCCGGTCCCTGCTAAACTGGCCGAGTTCCGAAACATGTAGGGGTGGGCTGAATGTACCCAAGTTGATCAATCAACTTGGGTACAGCCAGCAAGGGGGAAGCCATCCCTGCCGGGAGTACACAATGGCCGTCCCTGCCGGGAGTACACAATGGCCGTCCCTTGCCGGGAATACACAATGGTCGTCCCTGCCGGGAGTACACAATGGCAGTCCCTGCCGGGAGTACACAATGGCCATCCCTGCCAGGAGTACACAGTGGCCGTCCCTGCCGGGAGTACACAATGGCCGTCCCTGCCAGGAGTACACATCGGCTCCATGGGAGGGATTCCCCCAACCACACTGACTGTGGGAATCAAGCTATTTCCTAATTGGGGAATTCAAAAATTCGGAATTAGAAAATGTGCTCATTTCAAAATTCGGGAATTGGCTAATTGGGGAATTTGAAAATATGAAAATTAGGAATTCAAAAATTTAGGGAATTTGAAAATTCGGGAATTTGAAAATACGGAATTAGAAAATTATGAAATTCTGAATTTTCTAATTTTGGTATTTGGAATTTTTGAATTTCGAATTTTGGAAATTTTTTATTTCCTAATTCCGAATTTCCATAATGTAAATATTCCGAAATTCCGAATTTTCAGGAATTTGAAAATACAGAATTCAAAAATTCAGACATTCGGAATTTCGCAAAATTCCAATTTTACGATATTCACATTTCCGAATTTTGGTATTTGGAGTTTTCTAATTTTCTAATCTCCGATTTTTGAAAATTTTTAATTTCCTAATTTCGAATTTCCAAAATGTAAATATTCCTAATTTTCTAATTTTGGTATTTGGAATTTTCTCATTTCGGATTTTCTAATCTCCGATTTTTGAAAAATTTTAATTTCCTAATTTCGAATTTCTAAAATGTAAATATTCCAAAATGTAAATATTCCAAAATTTTGAATTTCCAAAATTTTGAATTTCCGAAATGTTTAATTTCCGAAATTTCGAATTTCCAAAATTTCAAAATTTTTTCAAAATTTTTAATTTACGACATTTTTAATTTTCAAAATTCTGAATTTACGAAAATTCTGAATTTACGAAAAAACTGAATTTCGGAAATTAGAAAATTCGGAATTAAAAAATTCGAAATTTAGGAAATCTGAAAATCCGACCATTCGAAAGTTCGGAAATTTGGAGATTTTGGAATTAACGAATTTGTCAAAAAAACGAATTGGGAAGTAAACGAATTGCACATGTCTATTAGCGAACAAGTCCAGTTGGATGTGACCAACGACTACTAACTTTCAAATGTCTGAGCCACATTTGGTGGATTTTGTTCCAACAAGAAACGTAAATCTTTTCATAAAACAAGTAGAGAAAATCAAACTCTTTAGCGATGACTTTTAACTTTCGGACCTTGAAACCTCCTTTCCACCTGTGAAGGGTTTATATATTTCAGACTTCTCTACCACATGTAAATGCGCACAATGATGATCTCAGAACGTCCCACCGGCGGCACTACGGATGGGAAGAACAGATTCATTTTCTACGGGATGAAGGATTTTGGAAGTGGGTGACCCGAGTCTGTCAGTCGTCTCTCGAGCCTCTTTCACTTGGATTTCTTGGCGTTGGCCTTCAGCTTGCGAGTTTGAATCTGGCGCAGACGTAGAATGAGCTCTTTTGGTAATTTTGCCCCTTTGGCCAGCAGCTCCTTCAAACGTTGCTTGGGTGTCTTGGAGATGTAGAAATCGCAGATGGTGGGTCGGTCTTCGTAAGAGACGTGACACGACTTGGTAGAGGAGTGATAGCCCTCGGCCTTAGCGGTGATCTCGTAGTCTCCTGGATTGAGAAGCCTCCAGTAGTCTCCATCAAGAGCTGAAGAAAGAGAAACAGATATTTGTTGAATCTTTACTCCGGGCCAAACCACGGGGACTACAGAACTATATCACCAATATATATCTACATCACCAACCTCATCTGCAGATATCGCCCAAATCGTCCCCTCCGCTCCTCCCAGGACCTCCTGCTCTCTATCTCCATTGTTACCTCCTCCCATGCTCGCCTTCAGGACTTCTCCAGAGGCTCTCCCATCCTCTGGAACTCCCTGCCCCGGTATGTCCAATCAGCCCCTACCCTGTCCACCATTAGGAGATCCTAGACATGTGCACTGCTGAAAAATGTGTTCATTTTAGCTTTCATTCGTTTTTTTAGCTTTTTTCTGAAAATTCTGAATTCGGAAATTCTGAATTTGGAATATCCGAAATTTTAAAATGTTCGAATTCTGAATTTCCAATTTTCAAATTTCCAATTTTCAAATCTCCGAAATCAGAATTTTAAAATTTTCGATTTTCAAATTTCCGATCTTCGAATTTTTAAATTCTGAATTTTCAAATTTCCGATTTTCAAATTTCTGAATTCAGACTTTTCAAATTTCTGATTTTCAAAATTCAGAATTTTCGAATTTCCGATTTTCTGAATTCAGAATTTTCGAATTTCCGATTTTCTGAATTCAGAATTTTCGAATTTCCGATTTTCAAATTTCCGGAAATTCAGATTTTTCGAATTTTCAAATTCACACAGTGACAATAATTGGGGCACAGTGGCAGCAGTTGAGGCACAGTGGCAGCAGTTGAGGCACAGTGGCAGCACATGGGGCACAATGGCAGCACACGGGGCACAGTGGCAATATTTGGGGCACAGTGGCAGCACATGGGGCACAATGGCAGCACACGGGGCACAGTGGCAGCATTTGGGGCACAGTGGCAGCATTTGGGGCACAGTGGCAGCATTTGGGGCACAGTGGCAGCATTTGGGGCACAGTGGCAGCACATGGGGCACAGTGGCAGCATTTGGGGCACAGTGGCAGCACATGGGGCACAGTGGTAATATTTGGGGCACAGTGGCAGCACTTGGGGCACAGTGGCAGAACATGGCACACAGTGGCAGCACATGGGGCACAGTGGTAGCACATGGGGCACAGTGGCAGCATTTGGGGCACAGTGGCAGCACATGGGGCACAGTGGCAGAAATTGGGGCACAGTGACAAATTTGTTAATTTCGAAAAATTCCGAACTTAAAAATTTCCAGATTTTCGAATTTTCAAATTCTGAATTTTCAAATTTTCGACTTTCCGAATTCAGAATTTCCGATTTTACGTATTCCGATTTTGACGAATTTCCGAACTTTGCGATTTTTCTAATTCTGAATTTTCGATTTTGTTGAATTTCCGAAATCTCAAATTTTCGAGAATTCAGAATTTCGTAAATTCAAAATTTGAAAATTAGAAAATCCGGAAATTTTTAAGTTCGGAAATTTCGAAATGAACGAATTTGTCATTTTTTAAAAAAAACTAATCGTCACTAAACAAATTGCACATGTCTAAGAAACCGGTGTCTAACAACTGTCCCCAAGCCACCCCCATCAAATCATTCTCTGCAGCTATTACCTTTTGTACCACCCCCCCCTCCCTTTAGAATGTAATTTCTATGAGCCGGGCCCTCCTGTACCTTCTGTATTGAACTGTACTGTAATTGTGCTGTCCCCTCTATACATTGTAAAGCGCGTAAACTGTTGGCGCTATATAAATTGTGTATAATAATAATATGCACTCCATGTGTCAGCACAGTGTCCAACCCCCCCGTCCTCCCTTCCACCTGGCTGCAACCCCCCTGTCCTCCCTTCCACCTGGCTGCAACCCCCTTTCCTCCCCTCCACCTGGCTGCAACCCCACTGTCCTTCCCTCCACCTGGCTGCAACCACCCTGTCCTCCCCTCCACCAGGCTGCAACCCCCCCTTTCCCTCCACCTAGCTGCAACCACTCTGTCCTCCCCTCCACCTGGCTGCAACCACCCTGTCCTCCCCTCCACCTGGCTGCAACCACCCTGTCCTTCCCTCCACCTGGCTGCAACCACCCTTTCCTTCCCTCCACCTGGCTGCAACCACCTTTTCCTTCCCTCCACCTGGCTGCAACCACCCTGTCCTCCCCTCCACCTGGCTGCAACCACCCTGTCCTTCCCTCCACCTGGCTGCAACCACCCTTTCCTTCCCTCCACCTGGCTGCAACAACCCTTTCCTTCCCTCCACCTGGCTGCAACAACCCTTTCCTTCCCTCCACCTGGCTGCAACCACCTTTTACTTCCCTCCACCTGACTGCAACACCCCTGTCCCCCCCTCCACCTGGCTGATCCCACACAGTAATAATTAAAATAATGTGCTTCAATCATCCTGACACCGTATTAAGCACAGTGCCGTGATGATTGAAACGCCAACACCAACAATTGCCCTTACAAATTGCCTGCAGAAATTTTGTCAGTGCCCCTCCCGAGATTAGACTTTGGATCTGTCCCTGCTTCGATCTCGGCGGCACCCCCCCCCCCCCTCCGCTCAACAACTTCGACCCCCCCCCCCCCCGCTTTTCGGCTCCAGGGGGCCCCTCAATCAACACTCAAGCCCAGGGGCTCCCACCACCCTAAGTCCTGGTGGCAGCACATGGGGCACAGTGGCAGCACATGGGGCACAGGGGCAGGACATGGGGCACAGTGGCAATATTTAGGACACAGTGGCAGCATTTGGGGCACAGTGGGAGCGTTTAATGATCACAGTGCCTACATTTGATGGGCACAGTGCCTGCAATTAATGTTCTTTTTTTCCAGAATGTTTCAGTTTGTTTTGCACCCCCCAAAAAATGTTGAGCACCAGCCGCCCCAGAAGATCAATGCACCCGGATGTCTCAGATTTTGAGTCGGCCATATTGGTTTTCAGTTGCCGTGACTTGTCACCGGTACTTTTCTACACCACTCACCTGTGCGGATGTGATGGTTGAGTCCGTCTACCGCTATGACGGCTTCAGGAACCCCTTTGCCCGTGTCCTTGTCCCGGACCACGCCTTTAACCCCCCGATGGACCTACAAATAGAAAAAAATCCCTCTCACATCTAGATGATATGTACAGAGTAACATCCTATTGTATAAAGGGCATACAGATAAACATTTGGAATATTATTTCCGCCCGTTTCCAAGGCTCTCCGGCGCCCCCCCCCCCACCTCTGGCCGTATGCGGTATTGCATGCCATTGAAGTCAATGCGGAACAAATTGTTTTAGTTTCCATTGACTTCAATGGGGAAACTCGCTTTGATATGAGAGTACGAGGTTCCACTGTATACATGTTTTTCTTGGGGCAGATAGGACTTTGATCAGTTGTGGGCAAAAAAGAAAGAGATACAAAGTTACTTTGTTTATAAACATTGATCAGACCGGAGATAGATACAAAGTAACTTTGGGGTAGATTCAGGTACCTTTTGCGGCGGCGTATCTCCAGATAAGGCGGCGTATCTCCAGATACGCCGTCATAATTTGAATTCCGCGCCCGCGTAGCGTTACGCCGATTCACAAAGGCAGTTACGCTGAAAAAATAGGCTTCCTCCACCGATGTAACTTGATTGCGGCGGCGTAGAATTGTGTGCAATATAACTTTGGCCGCTCGGGGCGCTTCCGTTGTTGTCGGCGTAGAATATGCTAATTTCCTAGATACGCCGATTCACAAACGTACGTGCGCCCGGCGTTCACTTTTTACGTCGTTTGCGTTAAGGCTTTTTCGGCGTAAGGCTGCTCCTGCTATTAGGAGGCGCAGCCAATGTTAAGTATGGACGTCGTTCCCGCGTGGCGATTTGAAAATGTTTACGTCGTTTGCGTAAGTCGTCCGTGAATGGCGCTGGACGCCATTTACGTTCACGTCGAAACCAATGACGTCCTTGCGACGTCATTTACCGCAATGCACGTCGGGAAATTTTAGGGACGGCGCATGCGCAGTAATTTAACGCGCCTAATTTAAATGATCCACGCCCCCTACCGGATCATTTGAATTACGCGCGCTTACGCCGGCCCCTTTTACGCTACGCCGCCGCAAATTACGGAGCAAGTGCTTCGTGAATACAGCGCTTGCTCCTGTAATTTACGGCGGCGTAGCGTAGAGACGATACGCTGCGCCGCCGTATCAGTGCGCGCCCCTACCTGAATCTACCCCATTGTTTATAAACATTGATCAGACCGGAGATAGAGAGATACAAAGTAACATTGTTTATAAACATTGATCAGACCGGAGATAGAGAGATACAAAGTAACATTGTTTATAAACATTGATCAGACGGGAGATAGAGAGATACAAAGTAACATTGTTTATAAACATTGATCAGACAGGAGATAGAGAGATACAAAGTAACATTGTTTATAAACATTGATCAGACCGGAGATAGAGAGATACAAAGTAACAATGTTTATAAACATTGATCAGACCGGAGATAAAGAGATACAAAGTAACATTGTTTATAAAAATTGATCAGACGGGAGATAGAGAGATACAATGTAACATTATTTATAAACATTGATCAGATTGGAGATGGGGAGATACAAAGTAACATTGTATCTCATAGCCTAATCTGATCAATGTTTATAAACAATGTTACTTTGTATCTCTCTATCACCAGTCTGAACAATGTTTATAAACAATGTTACTTTGGATTCCTCTATCTCATGTCCGATCAATGTTGTTTTTGTATGTCTCTTTCTCTTGTTTGAGCAATGTTTATAAACAATATTACCTTGTATCCCTCTATAGCCTATCTGATCAATGTTTATAAACAAAGTAACATTGTTTATAAACATTTTTCCAGGCTGGAGATAGAAAGATACAAGGTAACATTGTTTGAAAACATTGATCAAACAAGAGAAAGAGACATACAAAAACAACATTGTTCGGACATGAGATAGAGGAATCCAAAGTAACATTGTTAATAAACATTGTTCAGACAGGTGATAGAGAGATACAAAGTAACATAATTTATAAAAATTGCATCCCCCCTGCCCCAAAGCACCTACCCCCCCCCATGTTGAGGGCATACGGCCTGGTACGGTTAAGGAGGGGGGGGCGCTCATCCCCACCCCCTTTCCTGACTGGCCGGGCTGCGTGCTCGGATAAGGGTCTGGTATGGATCTTGGGGGAACCCCCACGCCATTTTTCCGGCGTACGGGGTTCCCCTTAAAATCCATAGCAGACCCAAAGGCCTGGTATGCCCTTGTTCATTCCCCGACTTAGTTGGGGTAGGCGGTACACTTTGGTGGAGGTGGGTCAGCCACGCCCTGTGACCTTTGACTTCTAGGAACCCGCCTTCTGACCTTTGGGGAAGGTCCCTGTTCCAATTCCTGAGTCCGAGCCATATTCTTCAATGGGAAACCCTAACCCTCTAACCCTAACCCTCTAACCCTAACCCTCTAATTCTAACCCTCTAACCCTAACCCCCTAACCCTCTAACTCTAACCCTCTAACCCTAACCCTCTAATTCTAACCCTCTAACCCTAACCCTCTAACCCTAACCCTCTAATCCTAACCCTCTAATCCTAACCCTCTAACCCTAACCCTCTAACCCTCTAACCCTCTAACCCTAACACCCTAACCCTCTAACCCTCTAACCCTAACCCTCTAATTCTAACCCTCTAACCCTAACCCTCTAACCCTAACCCTAACCCTCTAATCCTAACCCTCTAACCCTAACCCTAACCCTCTAATTCTAACCCTCTAACCCTAACCCTCTAACCCTAACCCTCTAACTCTAACCCTCTAATTCTAACCCTCTAATTCTAACCCTCTAACCCTAACCCTCTAACTCTAACCCTCTAACCCTAACCCTCTAATTCTAACCCTCTAACCCTAACCCTCTAACCCTAACCCTCTAACTCTAACCCTCTAATTCTAACCCTCTAACTCTAACCCTCTAACTCTAACCCTCTAATTCTAACCCTCTAACTCTAACCCTCTAATTCTAACCCTCTAACCCTAAAACCCTAACCCTCTAACCCTAACCCTCTAATTCTAACCCTCTAACCCTAACCCTCTAATTCTAACCCTCTAACCCTAACCCTCTAATTCTAACCCTAACCCTCTAACTCTAACCCTAACCCTCTAATTCTAACCCTCCAACCCTAACCCTCTAACCCCAACCCTAACCCCCCTTACCCTAACCCTTGGCGTGGAGTTCCCCCTCAAGATTCATACCAAACGCAGCTGACACAGTGCACTGCGGTTACCTGCGGTTGTGTGCCCCGCATTTATGGTCATGGCAGTGAAAGTATTATTTCCCATCCCCCTCCTGTACTGGTGGTCAAGTGTTCACCCGCGCCCCATAGGGCATTCCACACTGCCATGCCGCTGGGACTTTATAAATACTGTTGCCAGAGATGCCTTAAATATAAGCCACAGCTGGGTGTGTAATCTGAGCTTCACTCCGGTGATAATGGACGTCATACAATGGGGTGGGCAGTTGTACAAGCCTTGGCCTTTATGGGGCAGAACAGAACCAAACCTGTTCCATGTAGATGAGCAGCGACTCCTTGTTATTCTCCCACTCTGTCGGAAGCTCCCCCTCGTGAGGGAACTTGTCACAGGACAACTCCACCGTCACCTCAAAGCAGTTGGTGTGAAGGTAACTGAAGTCATTCATACCTGGAGGGGGCAGAAGGGAAGACATAAAAAAGTGGTCCTGGAGGGGAAATCAGAATTCATATACTATATACAGTGACAAAAGAATAGAGACAATATTATATCCACTGCCTTAGTGTTTGGGGTGCAGGGATGGTGGGAACCCCTCATAATGGGCACAGCAGGTGTACAGACCACCCAGGAACTCAGCACAGGGATGGTGGGAACCCCTCATAATGGGCACAGTGGGTGTACAGACCCGGGAACTCAGCACAGGGATGGTGGGAACCCCTCATAATGGGCACAGCAGGTGTAAAGACCCGGGAACTCAGCACAGGGGTGTGGGAACCCCTCATAGAGAGGTCCCTTCCCTCCCAGGCTTTGCCTAGAGTGGCGCTGGTGGTGGAAGGTCCCTTGCCTCCTGGGTCTGCTGTCTGGGGAGGGTACAGTTACTGGGTGGTCTGGTTCACGCCCGTGCCTCTCTTGCCCCATTACAGGGGAGGAAGTGGAAGAAAAGCCCTGCTTAATGAATTACCCATTTGGGATTAAAGGTCTACAACTGACCTGTGAGAGGGGCTGAAGATCCCTAAAACTACCGAATCTGCACCAGCCTGTGGCAGAGGTTAAAGATGCTACAGAGCGGAGGGGATTTTTAATGCTGATTTTTGAGTATCCTTTACCCCTGACCAGGGACGCTGATAGGGCAGTACAGCCAGCACTCCTGTACTGGGTCCGGACCCCATCAGTTCAAAAAGGGGGCCCAGCAGGGGCGGCCCATCTATTAGGGGCGCCCGGGCGCCGCCCCCCCCCTCCCCAGGCCACCCCCCTCTATATGCAATAGATAGATTCATGCATAGCAAGAATCTATCCATGGCCGCTGCAGCCACCCCCTATTCATGCTCGGGCACAGAGAGTGTGACCGGTGCCCACCCAACAGCGAATGAATATAAACACTGATCCTCAAACCGACCAGTCGGAAGCGGTTGTGAGGCCCGTTTTCCTATTGGCCGAAAAGAGAAAAGTGCCGATTGTCCGCTGAGGAGGAGGAGGAAACGGAAAAGCGGTCGCCGCTATCGCCATGATGACCCGTGGAGAGCAGGAGCACAGGAGGCCACCAGTAATGGGGTAAGTGCTACCGACCGACCGACGGGGTGGCTTGGGGTTTCATACTGTTTGCCCCCCGCCAAAAAATTCCACTGGCCACCACTGAGGCCATCTGTTGAGCACTGTATTTTTGCAGTCACCAATCCTCTTCTTCCTCCTCCCGCAGTGCCGCAAGCTTTTCCCATTCCATCTGCTGTCCGGGGCCCCCCTGTGTGCCCCCTTTCCCCTCCCCCGCAGAGCTGCTGGCTCCCACTCCTCTCCTCTCCTGCCGGGAGCTGCTGCGGGCACACAGGGGGATGTTTCAGGATTGAGAGTGGGGGGGGGGAAGGGCCCGGTAAATATGTCAGTTACTGGTCCCTTCCTTTTCTGAATGAACTCAGTGAGTGATCGGTACCAATCCCTCCTGTGCCCAATTGTCACAAAAGCATAGTAAACTGTGTTTGTTATGCTTCAGTTTGTGAATGAGCAGGAAGCCTTATCTGTGCTGCTGGGGCTGCAGAGAAAAGGACTGATAAATCGATGCCCTCGGTCACTTTGAGGGCCCTGTCAGGTAGGCTGTATGGGGCCCCATGATTTCTAACAGCAGCCCTGCCTCTCTCTGCGATAGACAAGGAGCCATAAAACTAAGAAAAAACAAGTGGAAGTCGGTTTGTCTGTTGCTTTCAATGAGTGTCTGGAGCAGGAGCGGTTCGTCCATAGAGGGTGCCGGAGCGCCGCCCCCTCTGGCTCTCGCACAGCCACTGAAATACATAGATTCATGCATTGTATGAATCTATATATTTTCGCCGCTGCCGCCCACTATTCAGATGACCGGATGCTGAGCGCCAGCCACATGAATAACGGCAGCTGGTTGGTGTGTGGAAGTGCCTATCAGGGCCAGCGGCTCCGATAGGTTTTCCGAGTACCGCCCTGAGGCTGTAGTCGGCTTCCTGAATGCTTATCCTCGGGACGTACCGGCGGTGCGTTCCTTGGATAAGACTGACAGGCGTCTCAGCCAATCAGGTAATCTGATTCTGGTAATCTGTAACCTGATTGGCTGAAGCGTCATCGAGGGCGGGACGAGGGACTGGACGAGGGACATCGAGGGACGGTAGAAGCACAGCTGACCCCAGAAAGGTATGTGCCGGGGGGGGGGGGGGCTTTTTACAGGTCACAGTGGCAGCATTTTACTGGGCACAGTGGCGACAATTGCGGGGCACAGTGGCTACAATTGCAGGGCACAGTGGCTACAATTGATGGGCACAGTGGCTACAATTGATGGGCACAGTGGCTACAATTGCGGGGCACAGTGGCGACAATTGATGGGCACAGTGGCTACAATTGCGGGGCACAGTGGCAACAATTGCGGGGCACAGTGGCGACAATTGCGGGGCACAGTGGGGACAATTGATGGGCACAGTGGCTACAATTGCGGGGCACAGTGGCTACAATTGATGGGCACAGTGGCGACAATTGATGGGCACAGTGGCTACAATTGCGGGGCACAGTGGCGACAATTGCGGGGCACAGTGGCGACAATTGATGGGCACAGTGGTAACAATTGATGGGCACAGTGGTGACAATTGCGGGGCACAGTGGCGACAATTGCGGGGCACAGTGGTGACAATTGATGGGCACAGTGGCTACAATTTATGGGCACAGTGGTAACAATTGATGGGCACAGTGGTGACAATTGATGGCAAAGTGGTGACAATTGATGGCATAGTGGTGGCAATTGATGGCAAAGTGATGACAATTGATGGCATGGCACAGTGGTGACAATTGATGGCAAAGTGGCTGTGTTTGATGGCATGGCACAGTGACTGTGTTTGATGGCATGGCATAGTGGTGACAATTGATGGCACAGTGGCTGTGTTTGATGGCATGGCACAGTGACTGCGTTTGATGGCATGGCATAGTGGCTGCATTTGATGGCATGGCACAGTGGTTGCATTTGATGGCATGGCACAGTGGTTGCGTTTGATGGCATGGCACAGGGGCTGCGTTTGATGGGCACAGTGAGGCTGCAATTGTTTTTTTTTGGGGTTTTTTCGACACGACAGGTTCTCTTTAATAACATGGTAATGGAAACGCTCGCAGCCCATTCTGCACTCACTTCCGGCCACGGTGTGCCAGTTTGCCCCGTTGATGATGTTGCCGACTCTGATGAAGTCATCGTAGTGACAGATGCGGCGGTTGTCGTCCGACATGATGCGATGGCTGGTGGCATAGGCTGTGGACAGCCAGCGGAACATGGAGTCGTCTGGGGTCGGGGTCAGCTCCTTGGCCATCCAATAAGAACGAGCCATGTCGAAGGGGTAGGAGACCACCAGCTCCCCTCCGTGGAGGTTGGCGCTGAGGACAAAGGGGATTTTCTGCATCCAGTCAATGATGGCGCGAGTCTCCGGGGCCACCTGGGGATTGATAAACCACAAATGAATGACAGCAGAGATTTCCCAGCATGCACTCATGACCTTTCATTGGCTCTAGAAAGAGAGACAGCCCCCAGATGGATTCCCCGGGGGGGCAGGTAGAAGTGACTTGCACCCAAGCACAACATAGAAGAGTACCTCGTTCCTTCGAACATAATGCTTTATTAATACTGGTGGAGCATACAAAATACAGCAGCTTTACGCGTTTCAGCTGTTAGCTCACAGTTGAAACGCGTAGGTCTCTGTATTTTGTATTAATAAAGCATTATATTCAGAAGAATGAGTTGCCAGCTCTCTATCCCACCTTCACTTTGCTATATGCCGGGCAGCATTCTGAATGGACGTCATATGACATCCTCCTGGAGCTTGCCCTGCGCACAGCCCAAAGGCAGCGCTGTGGCGCAATCTGTCACCGGCTGTGTTTGCTGGACACAGCCAATGACTGATCAGTGTAACGGCCCGCTGCTGGTACCGTGTGATCGGTGTGACCAATTACAGCAGATCCCCTGCCAATTGTAAACGATGGATGGCTTCCTTTCATGCCATTCATTGTGTTCAAGTGTGTTGCTAGCTGTGATTGGTCACAGTGATCACATGGTACAGACAGGGCCAGTCACAGCCCATCTGAACCACATGATTGCTGTGACCAATCACAGGAGATCACCTGACAATTGTAAACAATGGATGGCTTCCTTTCGTGCCACTCATTGTGTATAATTGTAGTGCTAGCTTTGATTGGTCATAATGATAACAAGGTACAGACAGGGCCAGTCACAGCCCATCTGTACCATGTGATTGCCGTGACCAATCACAGTAGATCCCCTGACAATTGTAAACAATGGATGGCTTCCTTTCTTGCTATTCATTGTGTACATGTGTGTTGCTAGTTGTGATTGGTCGCAGTGATCACATGGTACAGACAGGGTCAGTTGCAGCCTGTCTGTACAATGTGATTAGCTGTGGCCAATCACAGCAGATCACCTGACAATTGTAAACAATGGATGGCGTCCTTTCGTGCCACTCATTTAGGTAGATTCACGTACGGCGGCTTAACTTTGTGCGGGCGTAACGTATGCTATTTACGTTACGCCGCCGCAAGTTAGAGAGGCAAGTGCAGTATTCACAAAGCACTTGCTCCTTAAGTTGCGGCGGCGTAGCGTAAATTGGCCGGCGTAAGCCCGCCTAATTCAAATGTGGAAGAGGTGGGCGTGTTTTATGGAAATTATTCGTGACCTCACGTAAATGATGCTTCGAACGAACGGCGCATTCTTTCATCATGAACGTAACTTACGCCCAGCCCCATTCACGGACGAGTTACGCAAACAACGTAAAACTTGAAAAATTTGACGGCTGTCCGACGTCCATACTTAACATTGACTGCGCCATCTTTTTGGTGGTTTATCTTTACGCCTGAAAACGCCTTACGTAAACGGCGTATATTTACTGCGACGGGCGTACGTACGTTCGTGAATAGGCGTATCTTGCTGATTTACATATTCTAGGCGAAAAAACAGCGTACACGCCCCTAGCGGCCAGCGTAAATAGACAGCTAAGATACAACGGCGTAGGAGACTTACGCCGGACGTATCTTAGCAATATTTAAGCGTATCTCATTTTGAGCATACGCTTAAATATACGACGGCGCGGATTCAGAGTTACGACGTCGTAACTGTACCTGAATCTGGCTAATTGTATATAATTGTAGTGCTAGCTGTGATTGGTCACAGTGATAACATGGTACAGACAGGGTCAATCACAGCCCATCTGTACCATGTGATTAGCTGTGGCCAATCACAGCTAATCCCAACAAAAAAAATGAAAACAAGTACAATGTTACTATAATAACTTGGTGTAAAAAAAAAAGTAAAAATAATAAATTGTACTGTCCTGGTGTTTTCGGGCCTCAAGAAAACTTCCAATCAAATGTTAATAACTGGCAGGTGGTAAATTTAAAATATTAATATGTAAAAATTTATATTTTTATGAACTACTGTTTTAATAAAAAATTTTTTATATATATATAATTTGGTTCCTGAACATATTTAAGGGAGGTAAATAAAAAAACGGAAACCACCCCACCCCAGGATGTTACTGACCGTGGCATTTTCAAAGGTGTAATACTCCGGGATGGGGATGTAGTGATTGGGAAACTCCAGCTCGTTGTCCTCGGCATCCCACATCGGATTGTTCAGATCTGCAAAGTTGTGATTCAGATCCAGTCCTTGGTAATTCCAGCGGCCGATGGCCCAACCGGAGAGCTCCGAGCCCTACAGAGGAGAAGGCACGGGCAGTAAATACACAGGAACTGCAGCACACCACAATGCACGTGGGACGAGGGAATGTCTCGGGACGAGGGAATGTCTCGGGATGAGGGAATGTCTCGGGACGAGGGAATGTCTTGGGATGAGCGATTGTCTCGGGATGAGGGAATGTCTTGGGATGGGGGAATGTCTCCGGACGACGGAATGTCTCGGGACGAGGGAATGTCTTGGGACGAGGGAATGTCTCGGGACGAGGGAATGTCTTGGGATGAGGGAATGTCTCGGGACGAGGGAATGTCTTGGGACGAGGGAATGTCTCGGGACGAGGGAATGTCTCAGGACGAGGGAATGTCTCAGGACGAGGGAATGTCTTGGGATGAGCGATTGTCTCGGGATGAGGGAATGTCTTGGGATGGGGGAATGTCTCCGGACGACGGAATGTCTTGGGACGAGGGAATGTCTCGGGACGAGGGAATGTCTTGGGACAAGGGAATGTCTCGGGACGAGGGAATGTCTCGGGACGAGCGATTGTCTCGGGACAAGGGAATGTCTCGGGACAAGGGAATGTCTCGGGACGAGGGAATGTCTTGGGACGAGGGAATGTCTTGGGACAAGGGAATGTCTTGGGACAAGGGAATGTCTCGGGACGAGGGAATGTCTTGGGATGAGGGAATGTCTCGGGAAAAGGGAATGTCTCGGGGAAAAGGGAATGTCATGGGACGAGGGAATGTCTCGGGACAAGGGAATGTCTTGTAATGAGCGATTGTCTCGGGATGAGGGAATGTCTCGGGACGAGGGAATGTCTTGGGACGAGGGAGTCTCGGGACGAGGGAATGTCTTGGGATGAGGGAATGTTTTGGGATGAGGGAATGTCTCGGGACGAGGGAATATCTTGGGACGAGGAAATGTCTCAGGACGAGGGAATGTCTTGGGATGAGGGAATGTCTCGGGACGAGGGAATGTCTTGGGATGAGCGATTGTCTCGGGATGAGGGAATGTCTCAGGACGAGGGAATGTCTCGGGATGAGGGAATGTCTCGTGAAAAGGGAATGTCTTGGGACGAGGGAATGTCTCGGGATGAGGGAATGTCTCGGGATGAGGGAATGTCTCAGGACGAGGGAATGTCTCGGGATGAGGGAATGTCTTGGGACGAGGGAGTCTCGGGACGAGGGAATGTCTTGGGATGAGGGAATGTCTCGGGAGAAGGGAATGTCTTGGGACGAGGGAATGTCTCGGGACGAGGGAGTCTCGGGACGAGGGAATGTCTTGGGATGAGGGAATGTTTTGGGATGAGGGAATGTCTCGGGACGAGGGAATGTCTTGGGACAAGGAAATGTCTCAGGACGAGGGAATGTCTCGGGGCGAGGGAATGTCTCGGGAGGAGGGAATGTCTCGGGGCGAGGGAATGTCTAGGGGCGAGGGAATGTCTCGGGGCGAGGGAATGTCTCGGGATGAGGGAATGTCTCGGGATGAGCGATTGTCTCGGGATGAGGGAATGTCTCGGGCGAGGGAATGTCTTGGGATGAGGGAATGTCTCGGGAGAAGGGAATGTCTTGGGACGAGGGAATGTCTTGGGACGAGGGAATGTCTCGGGACGAGGGAATGTCTTGGGATGAGGGAATGTCTTGGGACGAGGGAATGTCTTGGGACGAGGGAATGTCTCGGGACGAGGGAATGTCTTGGGATGAGGGAATGTCTCGGGACGAAGGAATGTCTTGGGACGAGGGAATGTCTTGGGATGAGGGAATGTCTCGGGATGAGGGAATGTCTTGGGACGAGGGAATGTCTCGGGACGAGGGAATGTCTTGGGACGAAGGAATGTCTCGGGATGAAGGAATGTCTCGGGATGAGGGAATGTCTCGGGACGAGGGAATGTCTTGTGATGAGTGAATGTCTTGTGATGAGTGAATGTCTTGTGATGAGTGAATGTCTCGGGACGAGGGAATGTCTTGGGATGAGGGAATGTCTTGGGATGAGGGAATGTCTCGGGACAAGGAAATGTCTCAGGACGAGGGAATGTCTTGGGATGAGGGAATGTCTCGGGACGAGGGAATGTCTTGGGATGAGCGATTGTCTCGGGATGAGGGAATGTCTCAGGACGAGGGAATGTCTCGGGATGAGGGAATGTCTCGGGACAAGGGAATGTCTTGGGACGAGGGAATGTCTTGGGATGAGCGATTGTCTCGGGATGAGGGAATGTCTTGGGACGAGGGAATGTCTCGGGACGAGGGAATGTCTCGGGATGAGAGAATGTCTTGGGATGAGGGAATGTCTCAGGACGAAGGAATGTCTCGGGACGAGGGAATGTCTCGGGACGAGGGAATGTCTTGGGACGAGGGAATGTCTCGGGACGAGGGAATGTCTTGGGACGAGGGAATGTCTCAGGACGAGGGAATGTCTTGGGATGAGGGAATGTCTCGGGATGAGGGAATGTCTCGGGACTAGAGAATGTCTTGGGATGAGTGAATGTCTCGGGACAAGGGAATGTCTCGGGACGAGGGAATGTCTTGGGACGAGGGAATGTCTCGGGACGAGGGAATGTCTCGGGATGAGAGAATGTCTTGGGATGAGGGAATGTCTCAGGACGAAGGAATGTCTCGGGACGAGGGAATGTCTCGGGACGAGGGAATGTCTTGGGACGAGGGAATGTCTCGGGACGAGCGATTGTCTCGGGATGAGGGAATGTCTCGGGACGAGGGAATATATCGGGATGAGGGAATGTCTCGGGATGAGCGATTGTTTCGGGATGAGGGAATGTCTCGGGGCGAGGGAATGTCTTGGGATGAGGGAATGTCTCGGGAGAAGGGAATGTCTTGGGACGAGGGAATGTCTTGGGACGAGGGAATGTCTCGGGACGAAGGAATGTCTCGGGACGAGGGAATGTCTCGGGACGAGGGAATGTCTTGGGACGAGGGAATGTCTCGGGACGAGCGATTGTCTCGGGATGAGGGAATGTCTCGGGACGAGGGAATATATCGGGATGAGAGAATGTCTCGGGATGAGCGATTGTTTCGGGATGAGGGAATGTCTCGGGGCGAGGGAATGTCTTGGGATGGGGGAATGTCTCGGGAGAAGGGAATGTCTTGGGACGAGGGAATGTCTTGGGACGAGGGAATGTCTCAGGACGAGGGAATGTCTTGGGATGAGGGAATGTCTTGGGATGAGGGAATGTCTCGGGACGAGGGAATGTCTTGGGACGAGGGAATGTCTCGGGACGAGGGAATGTCTTGGGACAAGGGAATGTCTCAGGACGAGGGAATGTCTTGGGATGAGGGAATGTCTCGGGATGAGGGAATGTCTCGGGACTAGAGAATGTCTTGGGATGAGTGAATGTCTCGGGACAAGGGAATGTCTCGGGACGAGGGAATGTCTTGGGATGAGGGAATGTCTCGGGACAAGGAAATGTCTCAGGAAGAGGGAATGTCTTGGGATGAGGGAATGTCTCGGGACAAGGAAATGTCTTGGGATGAGCGATTGTCTCGGGATGAGGGAATGTCTCAGGACGAGGGAATGTCTCGGGATGAGGGAATGTCTCGGGACAAGGGAATGTCTTGGGACGAGGGAATGTCTTGGGATGAGCGATTGTCTCGGGATGAGGGAATGTCTCGGGACGAGGGAATGTCTTGGGATGAGGGAATGTCTTGGGATGAGGGAATGTCTCGGGACGAGGGAATGTCTCGGGATGAGGGAATGTCTTGGGATGAGGGAATGTCTCGGGACGAAGGAATGTCTCGGGACGAGGGAATGTCTCGGGACGAGGGAATGTCTTGGGATGAGGGAAGGGTATTACCAGCTTGTAGGCCATCTCATATCCATCGGGGTTCATGGAGGGCAGGAGGTGGATGCGGGTCTCGGTGACCAGCCTCACTACTCTGGGGTTCTTGTTCTTGTACTCCTGGCACAGATATTCCATCAGGTTCAGCATCAACTCCCTACCCACGACCTCGTTCCCGTGCATGCCGGCCACGTAGCGGAACTCTGGCTCCCCTGTGATAGGACAGAAGATACAGGACAGAACAAAGATTGGTACATGCCATCCAAATACTTCCATTTCCATACAATTATTCAGTCCATAAGTGGAGTCTGGTGGAACCTCAACTGCTTGAAGGCCTCACTGCTCTTTTTCAACCAGGTATATGGTTACTTATGAATATTTAGGGGTATTTTCATGGCCACAAATCAGGTGAATCAGGTTCCTAACAGAAGTGAAGTGAACTCCTGCGCTGTCTAGAGTGAGGGGACAAGTGAAAAGTGGGGATACTGCTGCAAATAAAAAAGGGGTCTACCTCGATAGACAAAAAGTGATAATTGTAACAAGTGAAATATTTGCGCTGTAAAGTGTTATACAGATTAATGTGTGTGTGCATATAACCACATATATATACAAGTACAAAAAAAAAAAAAAATGGGTGGGGAAAGTCCAAAAAAGGGGAAGTGACACTAATATACCAGTAAACAATATTGTTGAATAGTCCTTAATCGAGGGCACAGTGCTGAAGAGGTCCAGGTACAACAAAATCCAACCGTGTAGGGATGCAGTTCATCAATACTTAATCCAATCATTAACGTTGTGAAGTGAAAAATGTTGAAAAACACAACAATAAAAGTAATAAAAAAATAAAAATAAATATAAAAATAAAAATAAGGGTCAAAGTATTTAAGAAGAAGGAGGCCTTGTATCCAAAAAGGGTGAAAAGATAGAGAGTGAGCCGTAACCAAGATCTCATATATGCACCTCTAGTGATCCCAGCAGCTCACCTCTAATCTGGCAAGCTGGATTAGATCAGCCTGATCCTGATGGGTGTGGTCCGTTGTTGGATATCACATACGGGTCTCCATAAAGTGTATTACATGAAAAAGTAAAAGGAGTAGAAACCAAATGGTGTGATAACGTCACAGAGAGGGATAGCAATGTCTTCTGATTTAAACCAGTGGAGATGCACTCACATATGGGTGAAAAAACTGGGGCTCTTATTCACGAACGCCGAGCTCGTCAGTCCCTCCTTCCTCTCCCTTACTGATTCTCCAGGGTTAGGAGTCCCGTGTCCCCAATGGTTCACGAATCGGCTCTTGTTATGTATGAGGATCTCGGTAGTGTATATGGGGTGAGAGAGAAGGACAAGCCTGATCGTGTGATATCATCAACAATAAACAAAAAACCCCCCAGGAATGCCCAGATGGTAATGCACTCACATGAACAATATAACATAAAAGACCTTCCTCCATGAGTGCGGACTCGCAATAAATCTGTGCCTCCAACACTTCCCCTCTATCTGTGGCTCAGTCCGGACACTCAGATGTGGCAGTCATACATGGGGGGAAGTGGAATAAACAACCACAGCGTAGCCCAGTCAGACGTGAAAAATTTATTATAAAAGCACTTAAAAACTCACATTTAAAATCGAAATTGCTGCATCAATCCGACGAGTGGCGAACTCGTATGTCCAATGGTCGGATGCTGGAGTGTGTCAAGCCCTCCAATCCCGACGCGTATCGTCAACATGTGACTTCATCAGGGGATGATGTAGGGGACACACTAACAGATATTTATAGTCAGAAAAGCCCGGAGTAAAAGCACAAGGAATAAACGTAGGGCTGGCATGACTGGGGTGGAACCAGGGCAACGGAGGGTTAAGACAGCAGGAGAGCTCTCAGTCTCAGGGGAGTGGCTGGAGGAGCAGTCCGGTGAGGGGGCGGAGCCTTATATATAGGGGGCGGGATCGGCGCCAAAAACCACAAGCAGGCAGAGTGAGAAGAGGGAGGCAGGATTTCTCGTTGCTCCCTCACACAGATCAGAAAATTTATTTCCCCTAAAACGGATGCAGCAATGGATGTGGATTTAATCCTAGCAAGACTCAGAGCAGCAGCAGCTAACAAGGAGGAAGGATGGCTGGAATCTCAGGTGGGGGGCTTATTGATAGACGAGGCGGGGGGGTCCCAGACGGAGTCAGTATTAACCCCACGCGCTCGGCGCTCACGAGCACCGCAGCGCTACTCACTTACCCCAACACCGCGGTCCCGGCGGTCTAATAGCAGCCCACAAAGCCACCCTTCACCCCCTCCAGCCAAGCGAAGCCACGCTGCGGCTGGGGGTGCTGGCACACATAATTTAGGCCCGGGGGGCGGGGCTTCGGAACAAAATGGCGCCCGATCCTCACACACGAGGCATAGCAGCATGGCAGAGGCCTTTCATCCCCTAATTAACAGTACTGCAGCAGGGAGGGGGGGCCGACAATCCAAGCCGAATTCATCTACAAGGGGGTCTGCCAGGAACACTACAACCAAGTCCAGGACAAGGGTTAGCTCCAAATCAACAGAGACATTGAGGGATGCCGATCGAAGTACCAGCGGGGGAAGCAGCAGAGCAGGGACATCCACGGCCGGGTCGATCGGGAGAGGACGGTCCGCCGGGAGGCTGGGATCTACGGCCTCCAGGCTTGCCACGCCTGGGAGGCAGACTTCGCCAAGGACGCCGGCCTCGGAAGATCGATCGGAGGGGGAAGCTTCAGGATCGGATGATGAGGAGGAGAGGGAGCATTCGTCTACGATGGAGTTGCCAGTGTCGGCTGTGAGGGACGGTCCCGGCCAGCCTGGTAAGTCCGCTAATAATTTATCTGGGGATTTTGTTAATGCTTTATGTGCTCTGTTGGGGGGGGGGCGGGGGTCCTCCTGAAAATGTTGTTAATGTGGGGAGTTCAGTGCGAACGCAAGCCGGGGCCCCCGGGGTGGCGGGATTAGCTCCTGCTGCCCAGGGTTCCCCTGGGGGGATGCAAGAATTATTGTGCGGTTTGGGTGAATTGTTGCATCGATTTGCCGGGAAAGGGGGGGTTGGAGGAACGCTTCCTCAGGCTGCGCCCTGGATTGGGGGGTCAGTGGGCGGGGTTCCCTTTGCGGGGGGGTTACCTTCCACGGTGGGGGGGAATACGGGGTTGGTGCCAGATAGCACTGCAAGTAGTGACACGGGGGTCAGGTCGGATGTGGTACGGATGGACGATGGGTCAAAAGGTGAAGTATATATTTGCTTTGAAGGGCCACTGGGGTCACATCTAAAACAGGAGGTTCGGGAGAAAATCCAAAAAGGTGAGTACGTTGAGATTTTTTCCCTCCTACCGTTAGAAAAGTTTAACTTGGATAGGGTGAAGCCGGATAGTTTCAAAAAGGACGACGAGGAGAAGCGAAGGTACAGGCTGATTCCTCGCACTTTCACTAACTGGTTGCAAGCATTTGTGATTATGGCCAGCGTCATAGGGGAGAAGAGCCCGGAACACTGTTCTGCGCTGTTCTGCTATCTGGACGCGATAGGTGAAGCATATAGGGTATATGGGGGGACAGGATGGTTGAGGTATGACGAACAGTTTCGCCAGCGGCGGGCTGTGCGTCCTTCTATACGTTGGGATCACAAGGATATAAGCCTGTGGATGCGGATAATTTCTGCGCCACGGCCTAATACACCGTTTTTTCAGGGCGGGGCCGGGGGTACTCCCTCCTCCGGATCACCGGCCGGTAAAAAATGGGGGGGGTGCTGGAAGTTTAACGAGGGTTCCTGCAAATATGGAGGAGCCTGTCGCTTTAAACACGAATGCTCCGGATGCGGGGGGGCTCACCCCTTGTCGCGTTGCTTCAAAAAGGGCAAGCGGGGGGGGGATGCTGCTGGAAAGGGGGAGAACGCCAGTGAAGGTGGAAAAGATGGGGCCTTTTCTAGATAGGTACCCAGACAGAGGGGCAGCGCGGCTGCTTGCGGCAGGGTTTTCGGAGGGATTTATCATTCCCTGTTCCTTGTCGAAGGTGCCACCCTTGGCTAGGAACCTGCGGTCTGCCTTAGAAAACCCGGCGGTAGTGTCAGAAAAATTAGCAAAAGAAGTTCAGCTGGGTAGGATGGTGGGGCCATTCACAGAGATGCCGCTGCCTGATTTGGTGGTGTCCCCTCTGGGGGTGGTTCCCAAGAAGGAACCAAACAAGTTTCGGCTCATTCATCACCTGTCCTTCCCAAAGGGGGGGTCGGTGAATGACGCTATAGATCCCGAAGCATGCACGGTATCGTATACGTCGTTTGACGCGGCAGTACGATGGGTGCGGCGGTACGGAAGGGGAGCCCTGATGGCAAAATCGGACATTGAGGCCGCGTTCCGTTTACTGCCAGTTCACCCAGACAGCTTTCGGCTGTTGGGTTGTCGGTGGCGGGATGAGTTCTACGTGGATCGATGTTTGCCAATGGGCTGCTCGATTTCTTGCGCGTTTTTCGAAACGTTTAGCTCTTTCTTGGAATGGGTGGTCAGGGATGTGGCGGACACGGATTCAGTAATCCACTACCTGGATGACTTTCTGTGCGTTGGGCCCCCGTCGTCCAATGTGTGCGCAATATTGTTGGCAACGTTGCAGCACATGGCGGAAAAGTTTGGAGTGCCCTTGGCAGCCGACAAAACGGAGGGTCCAACCACGGCGTTGAGTTTTTTGGGAATCATGATTGATTCCGAGGCTATGGAGTGTAGGCTTCCAATGAACAAGGTGGAGAATCTTCGGATGGAGATTCGGGGGATGCTGGGGCGGGACAAGGTTCAGCTGGTGTCCCTGCAGTCTTTGTTGGGAAAGTTGAATTTCGCCTGCCGCATCATCCCTATGGGGAGGGTTTTTTGCCGACGGCTGTCGGCAGCAACAGCGGGGGTGAAGGCGCCGAAACATTATATCCGTCTAACGGGTGAGCTGAAAGCAGATTTGCACATCTGGGATACGTTTTTGGAAACGTATAATGGAAGGGCGATCTGGATGTCAGGGCCTGTCAGCAACTTTGACCTGGATTTGGTCACGGATGCGGCCGGGTCCACGGGTTATGGGGCCTTTTTTAAGGGGCGGTGGAGCGCTGAGGCATGGCCTAGGTCATGGACAGCAGCGGGTTTTGAGAAGAACCTGGTGCTGCTAGAACTATTCCCGGTGGTGGTGGCAATCGAGTTGTGGGGGGAAGAATGCAAAAATTTGAAGATCAGGCTAAATTGCGATAACATGGGGGTGGTACAAGTCATTAATCGAATCTCCGGTTCATCGGTACCGGTGGTGAGATTACTGCGCCATCTCGTGTTGCGTTGTTTGCAGTGGAACATATTCTTGTATGCTGTACACATCCCGGGGGTGGATAACAAACTCGCTGACGCCTTGTCTCGATTTCAGTGGGACAGGTTCAGGGAGCTGGCGCCAGGGGCGGATGCAGAAGGGGTTCCTTGCCCTGGGTGGATGTGGGGGCTGGCATTGGAGCCGCTGCAGACTGGATCAGGAGGTCGGTGAGTGGGCAGACATGGGCTGCATACTCGAAAGTATGGGAGGAATGGGCCAGTTTCAGACGGCTGGCAGGCGCCGAGCTGGGCGAAGGCGATATGGGCTTGTTAGTGGTGTATTTTGTGGTAAGACATATAGAGAAGGGAGGGTCGGTATCTGCTTTAGAGAAAAAACTAGCAGCTTTAGCGTTTTGGTTCAAATTGGAGGGTAGGACAGACCTCACGAAAACATTTTGGGTAAAACAGACAGTAAAAGGATACAAAAAAGGGCGCCAGTACAAGGACGAGCGGAGGCCAGTGTCATTTTCGATTTTGGGGAGAATTTTTGGGGTTTTAAAGGAAGTCTGCTCGTCTGAATACGAAATGCGTTTGTTTCGGGCGGTTTTTTCGGTGGCATTTTTTGGGGCATTTCGGATAGGGGAGTTGGTTAGTCCCTCAAAACGGGTGGCCGGGGGTTTTTTGGGGGGTGACGTACGGTCACATGATGATAGGGTGGTTTTTCGGCTGAGACGGTCAAAGACGGATCAGATGGGAAAAGGGAGGGACGTAATTTTGTATGCGATGCCGGGTTCAGAGATGTGTCCGGTAAGGGTGGTAAGGGAATATGCAGAGGGACGCCCTGAGGTTGGTGGCCCGTTTTGGGTACACGTGGATGGGTCTTTTGTTTCAAGATTTCAATTCATTGCAATTTTTAAAAAATGTTTGAAGATGGTGGGGTTAGACGAGCGGCTGTTTGCCTCGCACTCCTTCCGCATCGGGGCGGCAACCGAGGCGGCCCGGTGTGGGTTGGATGAGGCGGCAGTGAAGCGGATTGGGAGATGGGAGTCGAGGAGATTCCGTTCGTATGTTCGCCCTCATTTGTTGATGGATTAATAAATGGGGGGGAAGAAAGTAGTCTACGGGAAAGGCCGGTATCTTTGCTGTGGGGGCAAAATTGTTAATAGTCATGATTTATTGTTTGTTTTTTCAGGTGGAAGACAGGCGCGCCTCGTATGGATCATGGGGCATTCTTATGTCTGTAGGGGGGCTAGAAGAGCGGATGCTAGGCCAGGGGGTAGGCAATTGGGAATTTCCAGTCAGGAGGCTACTATTCGTTGGTTGGGGATCCCTGGGATGGGTTGGGGCAGGGTGCTGTCGGAAGTACAGCGCTATGCTCGGCTCGACCGACCCCCAGATGTGTTGATGTTACACGTCGGGGGGAATGACCTGGGGATCCGGCCTATAGGGGATTTGATGACGGCAGTTAAGGCGGACGTCTTGACGATGCGGGCATCTTTCCCCAACATGTTGATCATCTGGTCAGACATTGTCGCGCGAAGTACATGGCGCATGGCAAGGTCGGTGGATCGGGTCAATAAGGGAAGGGTGAAAGTAAACAAGGTACTAGGGAGGTTTGTGGCTAAACACGGGGGTTTAGGGGTGAGACACAGGGAGTTGGAGGTTAATGTGGGTTTGTATCTGCTCAAGGATGGTGTTCATCTGACGGATGTGGGTACAGACTTGTGGATGATGGGGATACAGGAAGGGGTTCAGAGAGCCCTGCGGGTGTGGGGGGGCCCATAAGGAAAAGGGGGGTTTTCCTTCCGGGCTGTGGCGGTGTCCTTGGTCCTTGACGGTGACAGTGAAATGATGGAATGGAAATGGTTGGGGGGCTCATCGATGGGATGGCCCCCTATGGTGGTTATTGCAGTGGAACGGTGTCTGCTGCAATACGGTTACGGTGCACTGCGGGTTAAAAAGGGGTCTCAGAGCTGGGTCGGCTGGAGGCCTGGGTTATGGTAATTGGTACCGCAGTGTAAAAAAGGTTAATGGGGGTAGTTACTGTCAAGGATCAGTTGGGATTGGGTTAAAATATTAAAAGTGTTAATAATTTGGTTAAATATTGATTTGGTTACAAAATAAAAATGGCTGTTGTGGCCAATTTTCTCCAATTCACTGTGTCGGTCTCATTACTGGGGTAAACTGGTTACGGGAAAGTGGGGGGTAATAAGGGGAAGTATTTAATGGAGGGAGGGGGTGCATAGAGAGTGGCACATTGGAAACTACACTAGTCAAGAAAAGCCCGGAGTAAAAGCACAAGGAATAAACGTAGGGCTGGCATGACTGGGGTGGAACCAGGGCAACGGAGGGTTAAGACAGCAGGAGAGCTCTCAGTCTCAGGGGAGTGGCTGGAGGAGCAGTCCGGTGAGGGGGCGGAGCCTTATATATAGGGGGCGGGATCGGCGCCAAAAACCACAAGCAGGCAGAGTGAGAAGAGGGAGGCAGGATTTCCCACCCACCCTCCCTTGTTTGTTTTCTTTTTGTTGTGTGGTGCGTTTGTTTTCTTTTCTTGCAGGTATAAGGACGGGTTGTCACGACAGCGGAGGCGGTGTCCTTGGTCCTTGACGGTGACAGTGAAATGATGGAATGGAAATGGTTGGGGGGCTCATCGATGGGATGGCCCCCTATGGTGGTTATTGCAGTGGAACGGTGTCTGCTGCAATACGGTTACGGTGCACTGCGGGTTAAAAAGGGGTCTCAGAGCTGGGTCGGCTGGAGGCCTGGGTTATGGTAATTGGTACCGCAGTGTAAAAAAGGTTAATGGGGGTAGTTACTGTCAAGGATCAGTTGGGATTGGGTTAAAATATTAAAAGTGTTAATAATTTGGTTAAATATTGATTTGGTTACAAAATAAAAATGGCTGTTGTGGCCAATTTTCTCCAATTCACTGTGTCGGTCTCATTACTGGGGTAAACTGGTTACGGGAAAGTGGGGGGTAATAAGGGGAAGTATTTAATGGAGGGAGGGGGTGCATAGAGAGTGGCACATTGGAAACTACACTAGTCATGTGAAATTGGGCGCCCGGTGGCCATTTTGTAGAGGCCCGTGTATCTCAATGGGGACAGAGATTATTTCAACCAACCTGCGCCATGTTGTTGGTTATATTCAATACTGTCCACATACAGGGAACCCGACAAATGCATCCACAGCATTGTCAGTCCCTACAGTGCAGACAGGCGGATGGTGTGCCAAGGGCACAAAGAACCTATTACCAATGGAATATACAGAACGGGAAAGAGAATTAGAAACTCAGAAAGATAAGGAGAGGGGGGGGGGGGGGGGGGAACGGAGGACGAGGGAGTCCCCCTGGTGGCAGAGAATGATATTGGAAACTGAAAACACAGACTGGGACGTAAGAGGCACTCGTGGCACTCGTGACAGAGCAAGCTCTCTTCAGTGCATGTTGCCAATGATTGGAAGACCTGGAAGGAGCATCTGGGGGACATATAAATATATATAATCCTGGGAGTGGGACGGTATACCATAGACAAAAGGATCCAAGCGGAAATATCCACAGGGCACAGGTGTCTATCTGTAAGATATAAAGAGGCAGACATCTCTCTTCTCATCTGTTGCCACAGCAGGATAAATCAGTAATGGGGTATACATACTTGGGATGTAGAACACCCAGCAGTCTGGATAATGTTAGTCCACTGGTTAGCTGAATCTTTAGGTGAACCCACAGATGAAAAAAATATAAAAAAATATACAAATAAAAATAAAAATGAAAATAAAAATAAAAATAAAACGATAAAAAAATAAATAAAAAAAAAAATATATAAATAAAGAACAAATTTTATTAAATTAATTAGGCATGGGTGTGGGGGGGTGGGGGGAGGGGGGGAAGGGGAGCGGGGCCTAGATGACTGAGCCCTATGGGCAATGTCAACTTGCCACACAGATAGTACAATGGGTCCCAACAGTCTGGAGGTATAAATGGATTTAACATGTGTCACAGGGGATGATTACATATAGAGTGGCACGTGGGAGCTAGGTCGCAGTAACCAAGCATAGGGGGTGGGAGGGAAAAAAAAAAAAAAAGAATGAGACGCGGAAACAGAGTTGCATAGAGAACAACAGAGAGCTGGTGACTGATTGAAAAAAAAAAAAAAAAAAGGATAGGGTCTAACCCGAATCAGTCACCAGCTCTCTGTTGTTCTCTATGCAACTCTGTTTCCGCGTCTCATTCTTTTTTTTTTTTTTCCCTCCCACCCCCTATGCTTGGTTACTGCGACCTAGCTCCCACGTGCCACTCTATATGTAATCATCCCCTGTGACACATGTTAAATCCATTTATACCTCCAGACTGTTGGGACCCATTGTACTATCTGTGTGGCAAGTTGACATTGCCCATAGGGCTCAGTCATCTAGGCCCCGCTCCCCTTCCCCCCCCTCCCCCCACCCCCCCACACCCATGCCTAATTAATTTAATAAAATTTGTTCTTTATTTATATATTTTTTTTTTTTATTTTTTTTTTTATCGTTTTATTTTTATTTTTATTTTCATTTTTATTTTTATTTGTATATTTTTTTATATTTTTTTCATCTGTGGGTTCACCTAAAGATTCAGCTAACCAGTGGACTAACATTATCCAGACTGCTGGGTGTTCTACATCCCAAGTATGTATACCCCATTACTGATTTATCCTGCTGTGGCAACAGATGAGAAGAGAGATGTCTGCCTCTTTATATCTTACAGATAGACACCTGTGCCCTGTGGATATTTCCGCTTGGATCCTTTTGTCTATGGTATACCGTCCCACTCCCAGGATTATATATATTTATATGTCCCCCAGATGCTCCTTCCAGGTCTTCCAATCATTGGCAACATGCACTGAAGAGAGCTTGCTCTGTCACGAGTGCCACGAGTGCCTCTTACGTCCCAGTCTGTGTTTTCAGTTTCCAATATCATTCTCTGCCACCAGGGGGACTCCCTCGTCCTCCGTTTCCCCCCCCCCCCCCCCCTCTCCTTATCTTTCTGAGTTTCTAATTCTCTTTCCCGTTCTGTATATTCCATTGGTAATAGGTTTTATGTGCCTTCGGCACACCATCCGCCTGTCTGCACTGTAGGGACTGACAATGCTGTGGATGCATTTGTCGGGTTCCCTGTATGTGGACAGTATTGAATATAACCAACAACATGGCGCAGGTTGGTTGAAATAATCTCTGTCCCCATTGAGATACACGGGCCTCTACAAAATGGCCACCGGGCGCCCAATTTCACAGACTATAAATATCTGTTAGTGTGTCCCCTACATCATCCCCTGATGAAGTCACATGTTGACGATACGCGTCGGGATTGGAGGGCTTGACACACTCCAGCATCCGACCATTGGACATACGAGTTCGCCACTCGTCGGATTGATGCAGCAATTTCGATTTTAAATGTGAGTTTTTAAGTGCTTTTATAATAAATTTTTCACGTCTGACTGGGCTACGCTGTGGTTGTTTATTCCACTTCCCCCCATGTATGACTGCCACATCTGAGTGTCCGGACTGAGCCACAGATAGAGGGGAAGTGTTGGAGGCACAGATTTATTGCGATTCCGCACTCGTGGAGGAAGGTCTTTTATGTTATATTGTTCATGTGAGTGCATTACCATCTGGGTATTCCTGGGGGGTTTTTTGTTTATTGTTGATGATATCACACGATCAGGCTTGTCCTTCTCTCTCACCCCATATACACTACCGAGATCCTCATACATAACAAGAGCCGATTCGTGAACCATTGGGGACACGGGACTCCTAACCCTGGAGAATCAGTAAGGGAGAGGAAGGAGGGACTGACGAGCTCGGCGTTCGTGGATAAGAGCCCCAGTTTTTTCACCCACATGTGAGTGCATCTCCACTGGTTTAAATCAGAAGACATTGCTATCCCTCTCTGTGACGTTATCACACCATTTGGTTTCTACTCCTTTTACTTTTTCATGTAATACACTTTATGGAGACCCGTATGTGATATCCAACAACGGACCACACCCATCAGGATCAGGCTGATCTAATCCAGCTTGCCAGATTAGAGGTGAGCTGCTGGGATCACTAGAGGTGCATATATGAGATCTTGGTTACGGCTCACTCTCTATCTTTTCACCCTTTTTGGATACAAGGCCTCCTTCTTCTTAAATACTTTGACCCTTATTTTTATTTTTATTTTTATATTTATTTTTATTTTTTTATTACTTTTATTGTTGTGTTTTTCAACATTTTTCACTTCACAACGTTATTGATTGGATTAAGTATTGATGAACTGCATCCCTACACGGTTGGATTTTGTTGTACCTGGACCTCTTCAGCACTGTGCCCTCGATTAAGGACTATTCAACAATATTGTTTACTGGTATATTAGTGTCACTTCCCCTTTTTTGGACTTTCCCCACCCATTTTTTTTTTTTTGTACTTGTATATATATGTGGTTATATGCACACACACATTAATCTGTATAACACTTTACAGCGCAAATATTTCACTTGTTACAAGGTTCCTAACAGAGCCCAATAGCTCAAGCTGCAGTTTACACACATCTTAATACACCAGAGCCATTTCTTCACCCTCTTCTTCACCCTCCTCATCTGCTTGAAGGCCTCACCGCTCTTTTTGAACCAGGTATATGGTTACTTATGAATATTTATGGGTATTTTCATGGCCAGCAAGCAGGGGAATCAGGTTCCTAACAGAGCCCAATAGCTCAAGCTGCAGTTCACACACATATTAATATACCAGAGCCATTTCTTCACACTCTTCTTCACCCTCCTCAACTGCCTGAAGGCCTCACTGCTCTTTTTTAACCAGGTATAGGGTTGCTTATGAATATTTTGGGTTATTTTAATAGCCAGTAAGTGGGTGAATCAGATTCCTAACAGAGCCCAATAGCTCAAGCTGCAGTTCACACACACCTTAATACGACAGAGCCATTTCTTCACCCTCTTTTCACCCTCCTCATCTGCTTGAAGGCCTCGCTGCTCTTTTTGAACCAGGTATATGGTTGTTTATGAACATTTAGGAGTATTTTCACGGCCAGCAAGCAGGTGAATCAGGTTCCTAACAGAGCCCAATAGCTCAAGCTGCAGTTCACACACATTTTAATGCACTAGAGTAATTTCTTCACCCTCTTCTTCACCCTCCTCAACTGCTTGAAGGCCTTGCTGCTCTTTTTGAACCAGGTATATGGTTTCTTATGAATATTTGGGAGTATTTTCATGGCCACAAATCAGGTGAACCAGGTTCCTAACAGAGCCCAATAGCTCAAGCTGCAGTTTACACACATCTTAATACACCAGAGCCATTTCTTCACCCTCCTCATCTGCTTGAAGGCCTCACTGCTCTTTTTTTTAACCAGGTATAGGGTTACTTGTGAATATTTAGGGGTATTTTTATAGCCAGCAAGCGGGTGAATCAGGTTCCTAACAGAGCCCAATAGCTCAAGCTGCAGTTTACACACATCTTAATATACCAGAGCCATTTCTTCACCCTCTCCTTCACCCTCCTGATGAATTACCCACCCTTATGAATAAGAATCCGGTTCCTAACCTATCTGCATGAGTCTCTTCTGACAAGTTTTCCTGACACCAAGAAAACATAGGCGACAGAGGAGGGATGTTCAGCACACAGCCTGTGATTGATAGCCTAAGCTCTGCTCCTGTGTGCTGTGTGAAGGGGGTGTGTCCGTTCCTTCCAAACAGCTCATTGAGCTCTGCAGTGTGTCATTTCAGCTCCCCGCCCCCTGCTTTCTAAATCTCAAACAAGCTGTATAAATTCTTGACTTTGAACGGATGTAGAGAAGACTGCAGATAAACAGGTACAACTTCTGTAGGAGGATTTGTTTCATCTCTGTGTATCACCTGAGGCCAGTGACTTTGCTGGGTATAAGCTTTCAATGTTACAACAGTGGCGGCCCGTCCATTAGGGGGGTTGGAGAGCCGCCCCCTCTATCCATGGCCGCCACCCCCATGCTCTATCCACGCCCGCTATTCTGACATGACACCGCCACCCCCTATTCACCAATTCACAATGTCCACCGATGTACACCACCAATGCACAATGTCCACCGATGTACACCACCAATTCACAGGCCACCGATGTCCACCACCAATTCATAATGTCCACCGATGTACACCACTTCACAGGCCACCGATGTACACCACCAATTCATAATGTCCACCGATGTACACCACCAATTCACAATGTCCACCGATGTACACCACCAATTCATAATGTCCACCGATGTACACCACCAATTCACAGGCCACCGATGTACACCACCAATTCATAATGTCCACCGATGTACACCACCAATTCACAATGTCCACCGATGTACACCACCAATTCACAATGTCCACCGATGTACACCACCAATTCACAATGTCCACCGATGTACACCACCAATTCACAGGCCACCGATGTACACCACCAATTCACAATGTCCACCGATGTACATCACCAATTCACAATGTCCACCGATGTACACCACCAATTCACAATGTCCACCAATGTACACCACCAATTCACAATGTCCACCGATGTACACCACCAATTCACAATGTCCACCGATGTACACCACCAATTCACAATGTCCACCACCAATTCACATTGTCCACCGATGTACACCACCAATTCACAATGTCCACCGATGTACACCACCAATTCACAATGTCCACCGATGTACACCACCAATTCACAATGTCCACCGATGTACACCACCAATTCACAGGCCACCGATGTACACCACCAATTCACAATGTCCACCGATGTACACCACCAATTCACAATGTCCACCGATGTACACCACCAATTCACAATGTCCACCGATGTACACCACCAATTCACAATGTCCACTGATGTACACCACCAATTCACAGGCCACCGATGTACACCACCAATTCACAATGTCCACCAATGTACACCACCAATTCACAATGTCCACCGATGTACACCACCAATTCACAGGCCACCGATGTACACCACCAATTCACAATGTCCACCGATGTACACCACCAATTCACAATGTCCACCGATGTACACCACCAATTCACAATGTCCACCAATGTACACCACCAATTCACAGGCCACCAATGTACACCACCAATTCACAGGCCACCGATGTACACCACCAATTCACAGGCCACCGATGTACACCACCAATTCACAATGTCCACCGATGTACACCACCAATTCACAATGTCCACCGATGTACACCACTTCACAGGCCACCGATGTACACCACCAATTCACAATGTCCACCGATGTACACCACCAATTCACAATGTCCACCGATGTACACCACCAATTCACAATGTCCACCGATGTACACCACCAATTCACAATGTCCACCACCAATTCACATTGTCCACCGATGTACACCACCAATTCACAATGTCCACCGATGTACACCACCAATTCACAATGTCCACCGATGTACACCACCAATTCACAATGTCCACCGAAGTACACCACCAATTCACAATGTCCACCGATGTACACCACCAATTCACAATGTCCACCGATGTACACCACCAATTCACAATGTCCACCGATGTACACCACCAATTCACAATGTCCACCGATGTACACCACCAATTCACAATGTCCACCGAAGTACACCACCAATTCACAATGTCCACCGATGTACACCACCAATTCACAATGTCCACCGATGTACACCACCAATTCACAGGCCACCGATGTACACCACCAATTCACAATGTCCACCGATGTACACCACCAATTCACAATGTCCACCGATGTACACCACCAATTCACAATGTCCACCACCAATTCACAGGCCACCGATGTACACCACCAATTCACAGGCCACCGATGTACACCACCAATTCACAGGCCACCGATGTCCACCACCAATTCACAATGTCCACCAATGTACACCCACCAATTCACAATGTCCACCGATGTACACCACCAATTCACAATGCCCACCGATGTACACCACCAATTCACAATGCCCACCGATGTACACCACCAATTCACAGGCCACCGATGTACACCACCAATTCACAGGCCACCGATGTACACCACCAATTCACAATGTCCACCGATGTACACCACCAATTCACAATGTCCACCGATGTACACCACCAATTCACAATGTCCACCGATGTACACCACCAATTCACATTGTCCACCGATGTACACCACCAATTCACAATGTCCACCGATGTACACCACCAATTCACAATGTCCACCGATGTACACCACCAATTCACAATGTCCACCGATGTACACCACCAATTCACAATGTCCACCGATGTACACCACCAATTCACAATCTCCACCGATGTACACCACCAATTCACAATGTCCACCGATGTACACCACCAATTCACAGGCCACCGATGTACACCACCAATTCACAATGTCCACCGATGTACACCACCAATTCACAATGTCCACCGATGTACACCACCAATTCACAATGTCCACCACCAATTCACAGGCCACCGATGTACACCACCAATTCACAGGCCACCGATGTACACCACCAATTCACAGGCCACCGATGTACACCACCAATTCACAATGTCCACCAATGTACACCCACCAATTCACAATGTCCACCGATGTACACCACCAATTCACAATGCCCACCGATGTACACCACCAATTCACAATGCCCACCGATGTACACCACCAATTCACAGGCCACCGATGTACACCACCAATTCACATGCCACCGATGTACACCACCAATTCACAATGTCCACCGATGTACACCACCAATTCACAATGTCCACCGATGTACACCACCAATTCACAATGCCCACCGATGTACACCACCAATTCACAATGCCCACCGATGTACGCCACCAATTCACAATGTCCACCGATGTACACCACCAATTCACAATGTCCACCGATGTACACCACCAATTCACATTGTCCACCGATGTACACCACCAATTCACAATGTCCACCGATGTACACCACCAATTCACAATGTCCACCGATGTACACCACCAATTCACAATGTCCACCGATGTACACCACCAATTCACAATGTCCACCGATGTACACCACCAATTCACAATCTCCACCGATGTACACCACCAATTCACAATCTCCACCGATGTACACCACCAATTCACAATGTCCACCGATGTACACCACCAATTCACAGGCCACCGATGTACACCACCAATTCACAATGTCCACCACCAATTCACATTGTCCACCGATGTACACCACCAATTCACAATGTCCACCGATGTACACCACCAATTCACAATGTCCACCGATGTACACCACCAATTCACAATGTCCACCGATGTACACCACCAATTCACAATGTCCACCACCAATTCACAGGCCACCGATGTACACCACCAATTCACAGGCCACCGATGTACACCACCAATTCACAGGCCACCGATGTCCACCACCAATTCACAATGTCCACCAATGTACACCCACCAATTCACAATGTCCACCGATGTACACCACCAATTCACAATGCCCACCGATGTACACCACCAATTCACAATGCCCACCGATGTACACCACCAATTCACAATGTCCTCCGATGTACACCACCAATTCACAATGCCCACCGATGTACACCACCAATTCACAATGTCCACCGATGTACACCACCAATTCACAATGCCCACCGATGTACACCACCAATTCACAATGTCCACCGATGTACACCACCAATTCACAATGTCCACCACCAATTCACATTGTCCACCGATGTACACCACCAATTCACAGGACACCAGGCCAGGAGGCACTGCACTGACCATCACCGTATGTTTGTCTCCATTTCTTTTCTGGCCATTATTATTAATTATTTATTAATTCCCATTACTGAAAATAATATTGTTGTATAGAGCAGAGGGTTGTTGAGAAAATGACTGGCCTTGAGTTTCAGATCTTCCTGGCATGCCACATATTTTACTCTTTTGTTCATTGGCATATTTTATTGATCGTGATAATGTGCTGTGAGCTGTGGATACAATAAACCAAAGCGAGGGTTCCCTGAGACCGGAACATTATTTCAAGGGTTAAAACAAGGGTGAGAAGGTCTTTAGTAGAGTAGGATGTCCTCACCCAGCTCGTGCTCTCCCGGGTTGTCGGAGATTTCCATGACGTACATCTTCAGGCCCAGGTAGCTCTTTCCAATGCTGTACACCCGGGTGATGTCTGGGCAGGCATCGTTCACCCGCTTCATCACCTGCAAAGATGGCGAGACGTCATTAAAACCCATAATCACCTTGTTCCCAATTGTCCCCCATTGCAAGAGGTCCACAAGATTTCTCCTTGGCATTTGTGTGCCTGGAACTGTCCCTAATATTCAGAATTTATCTGATACTAAACCCTCTACTAATGCTCTGTAATACTCTCTAATACTCTACTAATTCTCTACTAATTCTCTACTAATACTCTACTAATACTATCTAATTCTCTACTAATTCTCTTCTAATTCTCTACTAATACTCTACTAATACTCTCTAATTCTCTACTAATTCTCTTCTAATTCTCTACTAATACTCTACTAATTCTCTACTAATTCTCTACTAATTCTCTACTAATACTCTGTAATACTCTACTAATATTCTCTAATACTCTCTAATACTCTACTAATTCTCTACTAATACTCTACTAATTCTCTGTAATATTCTACTAATACTCTCTAATACTCTCTAATACTCTACTAATACTCTACTAATTCTCTGTAATACTCTACTAATATTCTCTAATACTCTACTAATTCTCTACTAATACTCTCTAATACTCTCTAATACTCTCTAATACTCTACTAATACTCTACTAATACTCTACTAATTCTCTGTAATACTCTACTAATACGCTACTAATTCTCTACTAATTCTCTACGAATACTCTCTAATACTCTTCTAATACTCTACTATAACTCTACTAATACTCTACTATAACTCTACTAATACTCTACTAATTCTCTACTAATTCTCTACTAATTCTCTACTAATACTCTACTAATACTCTCTTATACTCTACTAATACTCTCTAATACTCTACTAATACTCTACTAATTATCTACTAATACTCTACTAATACTCTCTTATACTCTACTAATACTCTCTAATACTCTACTAATACTCTACTAATACTCACTAATACTCTCTAAGGCCCCGTACACACGACCGGATCGATCCGCTGAAACTGGTCATAAATGTTTCTTAGCATGCTAACCAATCTGTCCGCTAGAAACCTGTCCGTCGGATGTGTTCGGTCATCTGTACAGACTCACCGGACACGTCCGACCGACCGCCATCCCTCGCATGCGTCGTACTGATTCGACGCATGCGTGGAAGCTTTGAACTTCACGTCCCCGCGTATTGTTTACGCGCAGATTTCTGTCTGATGGTGTGTACAACCATCAGACAGAAATCTCCGGGCGGACATGTCTGCTGAAAACGGTCCGGCGGACCGTTTTCAGCGGATTGTCCGTCCGTGTGTACGGGGCCTAATATTCTACTAATTCTCTACTAATACTCTCTAATACTCTACTAATACTCTACTAATACACTACTAATACACTACTAATACTCTCTAATACTCTCTAATACTCTACTAATACTCTACTAATTCTCTACTAATACTCTCGAATACACTACTAATACTCTCTAATACTCTACTAATACTCTACTAATACACTACTAATACTCTCTAATACTCTACTAATACTCTCTAATACTCTGCTAATACTCTGCTAATACTCTACTATAACTCTACTAATACTCTCTAATACTCTACTAATACTCTACTAATACTCTCTAATACTCTACTAATACTCTACTAATACTCTACTAATACTCTCTAATACTCTACTAATATTCTACTAATACTCTCTAATACTCTCTAATACTCTACTAATACTCTACTAATACACTACTAATACTCTCTAATACTCTACTAATACTCTACTAATACACTACTAATACTCTCTAATACTCTACTAATTCTCTACTAATACTCTCTAATACTCTCTAATACTCTACTAATACTCTACTAATACACTACTAATACTCTCTAATACTCTACTAATACTCTACTAATACACTACTAATACTCTCTAATACTCTACTATAACTCTACTAATACACTACTAATACTCTCTAATACTCTACTAATACTCTCTAATACTCTCTAATACTCTGCTAATACTCTACTAATACTCTACTATAACTCTACTAATACTCTACTAATACTCTCTAATACTCTACTAATACTCTCTAATACTCTCTAATACTCTACTAATACTCTACTAATACTCTTTTATACTCTACTAATACTCTCTAATACTCTACTAATACTCTCTAATACTCTACTAATACTCTACTAATACTCTCTAATACTGCACTATAACTCTACTAATACTCTCTAATACTCTACTAATACTCTACTATAACTCTACTAATACTCTCTAATACTCTACTAATACTCTACTAATACTCTCTAATACTCTACTATAACTCTACTAATACTCTTACTAATACTCTCTAATACTCTACTAATACGCTACTAATACGCTACTAATACTCTACTAATACTCTCTAATACTCTACTAATACTCTCTAATACTCTACTAATACTCTACTAATACTCTCTAATACTCTACTAATACTCTGCTAATACTCTCTAATACTCTACTAATACTCTACTAATACTCTTCTAATACTCTTCTAATACTCTACTAATTCTCTACTAATACTCTACTAATACTCTACTAATACTCTACTAATACACTACTAATACTCTACTAATACTCTCTAATACTCTACTAATACTCTACTAATACACTACTAATACTCTCTAATACTCTACTAATTCTCTACTAATACTCTCTAATACTCTCTAATACTCTACTAATACTCTACTAATACACTACTAATACTCTCTAATACTCTACTAATACTCTACTAATACACTACTAATACTCTCTAATACTCTACTATAACTCTACTAATACACTACTAATACTCTCTAATACTCTACTAATACTCTCTAATACTCTGCTAATACTCTACTAATACTCTACTATAACTCTACTAATACTCTCTAATACTCTACTAATACTCTCTAATACTCTACTAATACTCTCTAATACTCTCTAATACTCTACTAATACTCTACTAATACTCTTTTATACTCTACTAATACTCTCTAATACTCTACTAATACTCTCTAATACTCTACTAATACTCTCTAATACTGCACTATAACTCTACTAATACTCTCTAATACTCTCTAATACTCTACTAATACTCTACTATAACTCTACTAATACTCTCTAATACTCTACTAATACTCTACTAATACTCTCTAATACTCTACTAATACTCTACTAATACTCTTACTAATACTCTCTAATACTCTACTAATACGCTACTAATACGCTACTAATACTCTACTAATACTCTCTAATACTCTACTAATACTCTACTAATACTCTACTAATACTCTACTAATACTCTCTAATACTCTACTAATACTCTGCTAATACTCTCTAATACTCTACTAATACTCTACTAATACTCTTCTAATACTCTACTAATTCTCTACTAATACTCTACTAATACTCTACTAATACTCTCTAATACTGTACTATAACTCTACTAATACTCTCTAATACTCTACTATAACTCTACTAATACTCTACTAATACTCTACTAATACTCTACTAATTTTCTACTAATACTCTACTAATACTCTCTAATACTCTCTAATACTCTACTAATATTCTACTAATACTCTCTAATACTCTCTAATACTCTACTAATACTCTACTAATACACTACTAATACACTACTAATACTCTCTAATACTCTCTAATACTCTACTAATACTCTACTAATACACTACTAATACTCTCTAATACTCTACTAATTCTCTACTAATACTCTCTAATACTCTCTAATACTCTACTAATACTCTACTAATACACTACTAATACTCTCTAATACTCTACTAATACTCTACTAATACACTACTAATACTCTCTAATACTCTACTATAACTCTACTAATACACTACTAATACTCTCTAATACTCTACTAATACTCTCTAATACTCTGCTAATACTCTACTAATACTCTACTATAACTCTACTAATACTCTACTAATACTCTCTAATACTCTACTAATACTCTCTAATACTCTCTAATACTCTACTAATACTCTACTAATACTCTTTTATACTCTACTAATACTCTCTAATACTCTACTAATACTCTCTAATACTCTACTAATACTCTACTAATACTCTCTAATACTGCACTATAACTCTACTAATACTCTCTAATACTCTACTAATACTCTACTATAACTCTACTAATACTCTCTAATACTCTACTAATACTCTACTAATACTCTCTAATACTCTACTAATACTCTACTATAACTCTACTAATACTCTTACTAATACTCTCTAATACTCTACTAATACGCTACTAATACGCTACTAATACTCTACTAATACTCTCTAATACTCTACTAATACTCTCTAATACTCTACTAATACTCTACTAATACTCTCTAATACTCTACTAATACTCTGCTAATACTCTCTAATACTCTACTAATACTCTACTAATACTCTTCTAATTCTCTACTAATACTCTACTAATACTCTACTAATACTCTACTAATACTCTACTAATACACTACTAATACTCTACTAATACTCTCTAATACTCTACTAATACTCTACTAATACACTACTAATACTCTCTAATACTCTACTAATTCTCTACTAATACTCTCTAATACTCTCTAATACTCTACTAATACTCTACTAATACACTACTAATACTCTCTAATACTCTACTAATACTCTACTAATACACTACTAATACTCTCTAATACTCTACTATAACTCTACTAATACACTACTAATACTCTCTAATACTCTACTAATACTCTCTAATACTCTGCTAATACTCTACTAATACTCTACTATAACTCTACTAATACTCTCTAATACTCTACTAATACTCTCTAATACTCTACTAATACTCTCTAATACTCTCTAATACTCTACTAATACTCTACTAATACTCTCTAATACTCTACTAATACTCTCTAATACTCTACTAATACTCTACTAATACTCTCTAATACTGCACTATAACTCTACTAATACTCTCTAATACTCTCTAATACTCTACTAATACTCTACTATAACTCTACTAATACTCTCTAATACTCTACTAATACTCTACTAATACTCTCTAATACTCTACTAATACTCTACTAATACTCTTACTAATACTCTCTAATACTCTACTAATACGCTACTAATACGCTACTAATACTCTACTAATACTCTCTAATACTCTACTAATACTCTCTAATACTCTACTAATACTCTACTAATACTCTCTAATACTCTACTAATACTCTGCTAATACTCTCTAATACTCTACTAATACTCTACTAATACTCTTCTAATACTCTTCTAATACTCTACTAATTCTCTACTAATACTCTACTAATACTCTACTAATACTCTCTAATACTGTACTATAACTCTACTAATACTCTCTAATACTCTACTATAACTCTACTAATACTCTACTAATACTCTCTAATACTGTACTATAACTCTACTAATACTCTCTAATACTCTACTATAACTCTACTAATACTCTACTAATACTCTACTAATACTCTACTAATTTTCTACTAATACTCTACTAATACTCTACTAACTAACTAGGCAGGCGTAGCATATCTCAGATACACTACGCCGCTGTAATTTAGAGCGTAGTTTCCGTATCCAGAAAGAATTTGCGCCGTAAGTTACGGCGGCGTAGTGTAAATGTGTCGGCGTAAGGGCGCGCAATTCAAATGACTAAGATGTGGGCGTGTTTTATGTTAATTCATCTTGACCCCACGTAAATTACGTTTTTTTTTTTTAACGGTGCATGCGCCGTCCGTGGGGGTATCCCAGTGCACATGCTCGAAATCACGTCGCAAATAGTCAATGCTTTCGACGTGAACGTAATTTACCCAAAGCCCTATCGCCTCCGCCGCTACCGTCACGCCTCATTAGCATGGCTCACGCCCACTTCCACCTACGCCGGATTACGCAGAGGAAACCCAGCGCAGTTTGAGAGGCAAGTGCTTTGTGAATTCTGTGCTTGCCTCTCTGCGCTGCGTCGGCGTAGCGTATATTAGATACGCTACAGCGGCAAAAATATGCGCCAATGTATGTGAATCCGGGCCTATGTATATATATACGAAACATACGAAACTGTATTTATCATTATTTTTTGGAAAATAATAAAAAGAAATTAAGATATATATATAGGGCCAGATTTTTAAAGACTTACGACGGGCGTATCAGTAGATACGCCGTCGTAAGTCCGAATCCGCGCCGTCGCAACTTTAAGCGTATGCTCAAACTGAGATACGCTTAAATGTTGCTAAAATACGGCCGGCCTAAGTCTCCTACGACGTCGTATCTTAACTGCATATTTACGCTGGCCGCTAGGGGCGTGTACGCTGATTTACGCCTAGAATATGTAAATCAGCTAGATACGCCAATTTACGTACGTACGCCCGGCCGTCGCAGTAAAGATACGCCGTTTACGTGAGGGGTTTTCAGGCGTACAGATAAACCACCAAAAACATGGCGCAGCCAATGTTAAGTATGGACGTCGGAACCGCGTAAAATTTTTAAAATTTTACGTCGTTTGCGTAACTCGTCCGTGAATGGGGCTGGCCTGTAATTTACGTTCACGTCGAAAGCATGACGATTTTCCGACGTCATTTGGAGCATGCGCACTGGGATACGTCCACGGACGGCGCATGCGCCGCTCGATCGAAACGTAATTTACGTGGGGTCACACTTAATATACATAAAACACGCCCACAGCTTAAACATTTGAATTAGGCGGGCTTACGCCGGCCCTAATACGCTACGCCGCCGTAACTTTGGCGGCAAAATCTTTGAAAATACCATACTCGCCTCTCAAAGTTACGGCGGAGTAGCGTATAGGAGATACGCTACGCCCGCCTAAAGGTACGTGAATCTACCCCATCATTTTCCCAGTTTTGTGTATACTATAGATCCCAGTCTCTGTCTGCAGAGTGTGAAAGTCTTGTCTTGTAATTACCTTCCTCATCTCCTTGTAGTTGTGGTGTTTGAACTCCAGTTTGTCTGTTGGTTGTGGTGTCTCGTGCTCCCACATGAACACAGTGTTTGGGTCTGCGGAGAGAGAGAGAGAGAGAAACCACAATTTTACATGCTCGCAGTGTTTACCTCCCTGCGGACTGCGGTCGGCCATGTTTGTCCCGTGGTTACTCTGCCTGGAGGGTGCGCAGCGCCTTCTCCTACCAGTGTCATGAATTTGGGACAGGTGTGTGTGTAACCCTTAATCCCTTATTCTAAGCTTAGCCCTGAATACAGAACGTATATGTAACCCTAAACTAAACTGGTAACGTAGAATTTTATCCTCCATTAAAAATACATATGGTGCAGCGCTCATTTAACCACTTAAGACCCGGACCAAAATGCAGCTAAAGGACCTTGCCCCTTTTTGCGATTCGGCACTGCGTCGATTTAACAGACAATTGCGCGGTCGTGCCACGTGGCTCCCAAACAAAATCGACGTCCTTTTTTTCCCACAAATAGAGCTTTCTCTTGGTGGTATTTGATCACCTCTGCTGTTTTTATTTTTTGCGCTATAAACAAAAATAGAGCGACAATTTTGAAAAAAAAATACATTTATTACTTTTTGCTATAATACAGTTTTGTTCAAAATTATTCAACCCCCTAATGCTGTAAAGGGTTTTAGGGAATTTAGTGTACATTTGTAATTGTATTCAGAATGAAATCCTACAAGGACTTCTTAAAGAACCATATGCAACTAAAATGACATCAATTGGTTTTGTAATACAGTAGTAAATGTTTATTTTGTGAATTCTTCATTTACACAATTATTCAACCCCTTAAAGACTACCACTCTGAAGAACAGAGGTTCCTTGAAGTGTTTTCAATCAGGTATTGAAAACACCTGTGGATGTCAGGGAGCAGCAATAAAGCCTAATAAGCACCAATCAGATCAGGCAGCTTTAAAATGACTGATACTCAGCTCCTTCTAGACATTTACTGGTGTGGTTACAAACATGGTGAAGTCAAGAGAATGGTCCGGGAAGACAAGAGAAGAGGTGATTACTCTTCACAGGAAGGGCAATGGCTATAAGAAGATTGCAAAGATGTTAAACATACCAAGAGACACCATAGGAAGTATCATTCGCAAATTCAAGGCAAAGGGCACTGTTGAAACGCTACCTGGTCGTGGCAGAAAGAAGATGCTGACTTCGACTGCTGTGCGCTACCTGAAGCGTAGAGTGGAGAAAAGTCCCCGTGTGACTGCTGAGGAACTGAGAAAATATTTGTCAGATGTGGGTACTGAAGTTTCTGCTCAGACAATACGGCGCACACTGCGTAATGAAGGCCTCCATGCCAGAACTCCCAGGCGCACCCCCTTGCTGTCTCCAAAGAATAAGGAGAGTCGACTGCAGTATGCCAAAAGTCATGTGGGCAAACCACAGAAGTTTATGGGATTGTGTTCTGTGGACTGATGAAACAAAATTAGAACTGTTTGGGCCCATGGATCAACTCTATGTTTGCAGGAGGAAGAACAAGGCCTATGATGAAAAGAACACCTTGCCTACTGTGAAGCATGGCGGGGGGTCAATCATGCTTTGGGGCTGTTTTGCTTCTGCAGGTACAGGGAAGCTTCAGCGTGTGCAAGGTACCATGAATTCTCTTCAGTACCAGGAGATATTGGATGACAATGTGATGCAGTCCGTCACAAACCTGAGGCTTGGGAGACGTTGGACCTTTCAACAGGACAATGATCCCAAGCATACCTCCAAGTCCACTAGAGCATGGTTGCAGATTAAAGGCTGGAACATTTTGGAGTGGCCATCGCAGTCACCAGACTTAAATCCGATTGAGAACCTCTGGTGGGACTTAAAGAAAGCAGTTGCAGTGCGCAAGCCTAAGAATGTGACTGAACTGGAGGCTTTTGCCCATGACGAATGGGCGAAGATACCCGTAGATCGCTGCAAGACACTTGTGTCAAGCTATGCTTCACGTTTAAAAGCTGTTAGTACAACATCCTTTTACAGTTCTAAGATTGAATGTCACTTGGGGGTTGAATAAAACTGATAATGATGTGAGCACAGAAAAGACATTTGCGGTTATTTCATTATAAATGTTATGTTATATTTGTCTGACCTACACGTGCCTATTTGATTTAATTGTAAGCAGGATGACTGAATGATCAAAATCAATGTCAAACTGTGCAAAACAATCAATTTCAGTGGGGGTTGAATAATTTTGAATACAACTGTAAATATCCCCCAAAAATATATAAAAAAACATTTTTTTCCTCAGTTTAGGCCGATACGTATTCTTCTACATATTTTTGGTAAAAAACAATCGTAATAAGCGTTTATCGATTGGTTTGCGCAAAATTTATAGCGTTTACAAAATAGGAGATAGTTTTATTGCATTTTTGTAATTTTTTTTCTTTTTACTACTAATGCCGGCGATCGGCGATTTTTTTCGTGACTGCGACATTATGGTGGACAATTCGGACACTTTTGACAGATTTTTGGGACCATTGTCATTTTCACAGCAAAAAATGCATTTAAAATGCATTGTTTATTGTGAAAATGACAATTGCAGTTTGGGAGTTAACCACAGGGGGCGCTGTAGGAGTTAGGGTTCACCTAGTGTGTGTTTACAACTGTAGGGGGGTGTGGCTGTAGGTGTGACGTCATCGATTGTGTCCCCCTGTAAAAGGGAACACACGATCGATGACGCCGCCACAGTGAAGAACGGGGAAGCCGTGTTTACACACAGCTCTCCCCGTTCTTCAGCTCCGGGGACCGATTGCATGTGCCCAGCTGTGCCATTCTGCCGACGTATATGTGCAGGAGGCGGTCCTTAAGTGGTTAAAAAATACATCTGCACGTCTACTTTTCTCTTAGTCCCCCTTGAAAAGTCCCTCAAATACCTGTTGATCCTGCCACCTAATTCAGCTTCATGTGATGGGGTGGCAACGATGCTGCACCGCTACTGTATTCAGAGCAGAGTTGTCACTCTCATGATTGCACCGCAGTGGGAGGAGAAGGCCTTGTCTGGCCACACTTAGACCCGCCACACTGCTTTCTGGATTCACAACTTGGATTTTCGGAGAAAGAAGAGATATAGGGGAGGGGTTGGTTTGCCATTCAGGTGATTGGCTGTCACAGTGGTCATATGATCAGGAGTCTAATCTACCAGTGCCCATTCGCCACTCTGTGACAGCTTCCTCTTTCTTACTTCGCCCACCCCTCCCTCTTTTTTTCCTTTCTTTCTTTGCCTCCCTCCTTCTTCCTCCCTTCCTCCCCTCCATCTCTCTATCTTCTTCCTCTCCCCTTCCTCCTACATCTCTTCTCCTCTCCCCCCTTCTTTCTTCCTCCTGCCCCCCTCCTTCTTCCTTCCTTTCTCCCCTCTCTCCCTCCTCCTTCTTCCTTTATCCTCCTTCCCCTTCCTCCCCTCCACAATCTCCCAGTGTAATCTCCAGAACTGAGCTATTAGTTTGACAGCTTAGTCCTACACAGAACAGGAAATGGCCTTCTGCAGGGGTGAGAGTGGCTCGGGGCCCCATATGTTCTCCTTGAAGCATGGCGCTCAAGGTGGGTGCCTTTTCTGGCTCAGCATGGCCATGTCTGACACCAAATCTTTAACCTCAATCCACCTCTTGAACCTAATTGTTATCTTATTGAGGAGGGAGGGGAAGGTAGGAGGGAGGGGAGGGGGAAGAAAGAAGAAGAATAGAGAGGGGAGGAAGGGGAAGGAGGAGAGGGGCAGGAGGAAGAAAGAAGGAGGGAGAGGAGAAGAGATGTAGGAGGAAGGGGAGAGGAAGAAGATAGAGAGATGGAGGGGGAGGAAGAAGGAGGGAGGCAAAGAAAGAAGGGAAAAAAAGAGGGAGGGGTGGGAGAAGTAAGAAAGAGGAAGGGGGAAGAAGAAAAGAGGGGAGAAAGGTAGATGGAGTGAGGGAGAAAAGAAGAATGCCAAAGGAGGGAGGGGAGGAAGAAAGAAGGAGAGAGGAAGGAAGAAGAAGGAGAAGAAGAAGAAGAAGAAGCAGAAGAGAGGTGGGGGGAAGGAAGGAAGTAAGAAGGAGGGAGGGGAGGAAGGAAAGAGGAGGGAGGAGAGCAAGGACATGGGAGGGGAGGATGGGATGGAAGGAAGGAGGAAGAAGGAGGGGGGAGGAAGTAAGAAAGAGAGAAAAGAAGAAGAGAGGAGGGGGAGCCAGGAAGAAGGAGGGAGAGGAGAAAGAAAAGAGGAGGAAGGATAGAGAGCAAGGAAGTGGGAGGGAGGATGGGAAGGAAGGAGGGGGAGGAAGGAAGAAGGAGAGAAAGGGAAAAGGAGAGAGGAGGGGGGAGGAAGTAGGAATGAGAGAGGTGGGGGAAGGAAGGAAGAAAGAAGGAGGGAGGGGAGGAAGGAAAAAGGGGGAGGAGAGCAAGGAAGGGGAGGGAAGGATGGGAAGGAAGGAGGAGGAGGAAGGATGGGGAAGAAGGATAGAGAAGGGGAGAGGAAATAAGAAAGAGAGAGGTGGGGGAAGAAGGACGAATGAAGGAGAAGAGGAAGGAAAGAGGAGGGAGGAGAACAAGGAAGTGGGAGGGGAGGATGGGAGGGGAGAAAGGTAGAAGGAGGGAGGGGAGAAAGGTAGAAGGAGGGAGGGGAGGAAGGAAGGAGGAGGAAGGAGGGGGGTGAAAGAAAGAAAGAAGGTGGGAGGAGAGGAAGGAAGGAGGGGGAGAGGAGAAAGGGAGAAGAAGGAAGGAGTAGGCGGAGCTCTAGATAGCACACCTGGAAGAGGGCATCCCAGAATCTCCGCTCTCAGGCAGACGGTGCCATTTTCAAACCAGCTCTGTGGATTGATCCTTATGTAGCGCCCAACCATTGGGGTCGGCAGTCGGTTCAGGATTGGTGTTTCTGGGTCTTTATTTGCTTTGAATATCTAAAAAATAAAAAGATTTTCAGATTTTAGAGTTCAGCCACAATACACACATTTTAAGCATCAAATATTTCTTATTGGTTTAAAAAGTAAATATGGACCAGGTTGCAAAATCACACATAGCCAATGGAAACATTTAGTTTAAGAGGGAAGTGTGGGTAACGCTTTTTTTAGTCATATTTCTCTTGTGGGTCACATGGGTGTACTTACTTATGCTCTCCTGTGATCCTAAATCAGCTGACAGTCGGCTAAAGCACTACTTTAGTACTGCTAGTACTAAATAATAATATTCATATAAATACTATCTCAAAAAATTAATTGACCCCCATCATTCTATTATTTATTGACCACCAGACATATACTGACCACTTTTTGATCCCCAGTCATTGTTTTGGGCTCTTGGATAGTCCCATTGGGCCTTGGGAGTCAATAGAAACCACTTTGGGGAACCCTGATTAAGGAAAATCTGAAAAATTGGTGTTCTGTCCCCTTTAACAGAACTATACTTTCAGAAAAATAGAAGAGAGAAGAATTGTGTACTTGGGCACAGTGTGCGGTTCGTAATAATAATTCTCTCTGTGGGCAGAGTACTGTAAATATGGACACTGGACCCAGTTGTGGGCACAATATTTGCTCGTTGGCAGGTCCTTAGACTGGGAAAATCTTGTAGAATCCAAAATCCTCAACCTGATTTTCCCACGTGTCAGCACTTTACTTTGTATGCAGTTGTCCCTAAACTTTCTCAGGGACCCAACATTTGTTCTGAGACTGGAAAAAAAATAATAACAGAGGGCCATATTCTCGTACTTTCTGCGGCGGCATCGCGTAAGCTATTTACACTACGCCGCCGCAACTTACTGGAGCAAGTGCCGTATTCCTCAAGCACTTGCTCCGTAGTTTGCGGAGGCGTAGTGTAAAAGGCCCGGCAGTGTGCTACGATCATCTTCCTGTGTACCGTTTTTGGCTCGTCCCTGACTTCTCCTGGTTGCCTGTGCCCCCTGACCTTTTGCCTGTCTCTCGGTTACCCTTGTCTGCCTGTTGCCCTGACCTCGGCCTACCGATCACTACCATTTGTCCTGTTGGCTGCTTCCCTTCTCTCCCTGCGGAGTGTGACCTAGGGGATCTCAGGGGTCGCGACCTGGATCCAGCTGCGGCGAAGGCCACCCTCACCACTAGAGGCTCTGGTGAACACAAAGCTGGGTCTTAGACTCCGCGCCCTGGGTGATCTTGGGTTCACGCTTCCCCTCTGATAGCAGCAGTCGGCTATAGGGTTCACTACCCTGAGGTGCATCCCTGACCCCTACAGGGTGCACTTGTCACCTGGCCACGGGTGACCTGACAGGAACCCTGTATATGCCACATTAGAAAGACTGACTGATTCATACTGTTAGGAGATGCTGATGTCAACTCCAGACACCTGTCTGTCTGTTGTCTGTTATAATGTGTGAATTAACTCTTCTATTGTGTGAAGGAGTTCTGTGTTGATTGGTGATAATGTTGATTGGGACTTCTGAGCTACAAGACGGCAAGTCTGGCCTAAAGGTCATGTCTCTGAGTCATCTAGGCTGTCTAAAGGATTGCTAATTAGCTCATGTTAATTAGGTTTCTGGTCACAGGTGTATATACAGAGTAATATGAGCAGGAGGTATGCACCTCCTCTTTTACTGTATAAAAGAGCCTATATTCCTTTCAATAAATCCTATTCCCTGTTTGACCCTCAACACAGAGCTTTGTCTCGTACTTGGGGGAGAATTATTCGTATGGGTTTCTTGTTTGGCTGATTGGAGTGTCCGGTAGCTGCCTTTGTGTTTGGGAATGGAATGTCTAAAACGACTTTAACCCCTTTCATACATCGGGGTGTCGTTACAGTCCTCATTGCCCAATTTTGGTCAACTCAACTGATCCAGAATGGCTAATTTAAAACATGGATACAGCTGAATATCATAGAGACATTTATGTCAAAACTGCATAGAGATCAGAGGCGCAACTAGAACCTTCAGGACCCCTATGCAAGAAGCCATGAAGGGCTTATATTCCTTATATTGGGTTCCCTATCAGAGCCCCCCATTATATCAGTGTGCCCATAAGACAACCGCTCAGATCAGGGTACCCATAAGAGCCTTTTCCTTACATTAGGGTCCTCATTAGTGCCCCCCCTATACATCAGAGTCTACCTTAGGATTCCCCCTTTACATCAGGGGTCCCCTCCCTTATATACAGTTCTTAGTCTACGTTCCCCCCTACATCTGTATTAGAGACCATAGGCAGCCTCTTTTTTTTTTAGAAAGCCCATGGTGTGTGAAACACCCTCAAAAACTTCACCCGGTGCCAAAAACATGTGCACACACATAAAGAGGTGACACAAAAACGTGCAACGGGTGTACACAAGCCCTCTAAAATCAGAAGGCCTTGCCCTGAATCCCCCAGGGGCGTTAGGCTCCAGGCAGGGACAAGGGTATTTTACACTTGGTCCATCGGGCCAAAACCAGATGGACCCCTTTCTCTGGAGGGTCTGCCGAAACAGACCCACCCAAGTACTAGGTGGGGCTCCCCCAAAGGGAGACCCCATGAGAGAGGGCGAACTAAGCCAGAAGACCATGTCCACCCCCTCCCAAGACTTTCAAGGCAGGCCTAAGGACCTACACCCTACTGGTCACACAGTGTAAAAAACGTGTACAAACATAAAAATACAAAAAGGGCCAAACAAGGGAATACATCAAGGAAAGTGGGGGAGGAAGGAAGTGGAGAGGAGAGTGAAAAGTGGGCCATAGGCAGCCTTTTTTTATATATTTTTTGAAAAGCCCATGGCGTGTGAAACACACACCCAAAAACTCCACCCGGTGCCAAAAAAAGTGCACACACATAAAGAGTGACACAAAACGTGCAACGGGTGTTACACTTGTCCTCCACAAGGAAGGACCTTACCAGTGGCGGTTCGTCCATAGAGGGCGCTGGAGCGCCGCCACCTCTGGCTCTCACCGCCACTGAGTCTAATAACATAGATTCATGCATTGCACGAATCTATGTTATTATCGCCGCTGTTCTATTCAGATGGTCGGCGCTCATGTCCGGCCATCTGAATAACGGCAGCTGGTTGGCTGTACGGAAGTGCCTATCAGAGCCAACGGCTTTTCCGAGTACAGTCCTCGGGTCCCGGAAGCTTATACAAGGAACGCACTAGGGATGCGCTCCTTGTATAAGACTGACAGGCGTCTCTGCCAATCAGGTTCACCGGTTCTGGTAACCTGGTAACCTGATTGACTGAAGCGTCATCGAGGGCGGGAGAAGACATCGAGGGACGGTGGAAGCAGGATGGCTGACCCCAAAAAGGTAAGTGCCCGGCTGAAATGGGGAGGGGGCATTTTACAGGGCACAGTGGCAGAATTTAACAGGGCACAGTGGCGAGTACAATTGATGGGCACAGTGGCGAGTACAATTGATGGGCAAAGTGGCGAGTACAATTGATGAGCACAGTGGTGACAACAATTGATGGGCACAGTGGTGACAACAATTCATGGGCACAATGGTGACAACAATTGATGGGCACAGTGGTGACAACAATTGATGGGCACAATGGTGACAACAATTGATGGGCACAGTGGTAACGTTTGATGGCATGGCACAGTGGCTGCATTTGGCATGGCACAGTGGTGACAACAATTGATGGGCACAGTGGTGACAATTGATGGGCACAGTGGTGACAATTGATAGCACAGTGGCTGCGTGTAATGGCATGGCACAGTGGTGACAGTTGATTGGCACAGTGGCTGCGTTTGATGGTATGGCACAGTGGCGACAATTGATGGCACAGTGGCGACAAGACAATTGATGGCATGGCACAGTGGCTGCAATTGATGGGCACAGTAGCTGTGTATGATGGGCACAGTGGCTGCCTTTGATGGGCGCAGTGGCTGCAATTGATGGGCACAGTAGCTGTGTATGATGGGCACAGTGAGGCTGCAATTGTTTTTTTTTTTGTTTGTTTGTTTGCGCCCCCCCATAAATTTGGAGCACCAGCCGCCACTGGACCTTACCCTGATCCCCCGGGGCATTAGGCTCCAGACGGGGACTGAGGTACTTCAGAAGCCTATGCTGACCTTAATCCTCAATGAGTACACATCCGGCCCTAGCTGAGAGCCAGAAAAAACCTTGTTGTGGGCCGGTTGTGGCCATCAGGACATAGTTTGGAGACCCTGATTTACTCCTTTCCTCCCCAGCATGATGGTCCCTGGCCCACCACTTTCATTTATTGGGTTTTGCTAATATCAATCGGTATGAGGCTCAGCATCACATGCGGGCGTTATTTAGACTTGACTTTAATATTGACTCTACCCTCAAAGGCCTTTTGATATTTGCATAACTCCTCCCAGAATCCTGATTTTTTTTTCGGCATGTCTGCCATAGTGGGCAATAAACCACAATGCACCCGTTTCAAATCTGTAAAAAAAAAAAAAAAATCCCCACACAGCTAGAAATGCGACATTTTATTCATCCATGTGAAAGAGGCCTTAATCAGCTCTTTGAAAACCCTTTAGAATCACATTACCAGCAATAAAGGGTGAATGAGCCTCAATGATAATATTGCTAGAAGACTATCCTTTCTACATAAACATTTCATTGTTTTCCATGGGCACTGCTGGCTACTTTAAGTATTTATTGCCGAATCTCAGCTCTGTCCTCCAACTGGGACGTGCGCACATTACCACAAGCTCTTTCTTTAAACACTTAAGACCCGGACCAATATGCAGGTAAAGGACCAGGCCCCTTTTTGCGATTCGACACTGTGCCGCTTTAACTGACAATTGCGCGGTCGTGCGACGTGGCTCCCAAACAAAATTGGCGTCCTTTTTTTCCCCTCACAAATAGAGCTTTCTCTTGGTGGTATTTGATCACCTCTGCGTTTTTTATTTTTTGCGCTATAAACAAAAATAAAGCGACAATTTTGAAAAAAAATATCTATTTTTTACTTTTTGCTGTAATAAATATCCCCCAAAAATATATAAATAATGTGTTTTTCCTCAGTTTAGGCCGATACGTATTCTTCTACATATTTTTGGTAAAGAAAATCGCAATAAGCGTTTATCGATTGGTTTGCGCAAAATTTATAGCGTTTACAAAATAGGGGATAGTTTTATTGCATTTTTATTAGTATTTTTTTTTTACTACTAATGGCGTCGATCAGCGATTTTTTTCGTGACTGCGACATTATGGCGGACACTTCGGACAATTTTGACACATTTTTGGGACCATGGTCATTTTCACAGCAAAAAGTGCTATAAAAATGCACTGATTACTTTGAAAATGACAATTGCAGTTTGGGAGTTAACCACTAGGGGGCGCTGAAGGGGTTAAGTGTGACCTCATATGTGTTTCTAACTGTAGGGGGGCGGGGCTGGACGTGTGACGTCATTGATCGCCTTTCCCTATACCAGGGAACGACGATCAATGACATCGCCACAGTGAAGAACGGGGAAGGTATGTTTACTCACACCTCTCCCCGTTCTTCAGCTCCTGTGACTGATCGCTGGACTCTGGCGGCGATTAGGTCCACGGGTCCCGCGGGCGCGGGCGTGGAGCTTCGGGCCGGGTCGCAGGCGCGCGCCAGTGACCCACGGCTGGGCATTTAACTATCGCGTACAGGTACGTGATTGTGCCCAGCCGTGCCATTCTGCCGATGTATATCGGCGTTAGGCGGTCCTTAAGTGGTTAATATCCCTTCTACTTATAGACGTCTGCTGGCTGAGTCTCTAGTAATCAGGCTAGGCTTGTTAAAGAAGGAAAGTCGTAGTCCATTTATTAGGTTTATTATTTATGATACTTATAGAAGAGCTGGGGTCTGACCCTTAATACATTTGTAAAACCTCAGTGGTGGCAGTTAATGGGGCTTTACACCCAGGTGGGGCTGGGGGGGGGGGGGACTGACCATGCACATGACCATTATGATTGGCTGTCACAGCGATCACATGATCAGGATCCAATTCTGTTGGCTCTTGATAATTACTAGTGTAGCACCCTCTGGTGTGTGCTAGAAGTAGTTGTTAGTGTAGGAAAATGTATCTTGGCTGAGAGCCAGGCTTGGGTCGTGAATCTGGGTCAGGGTTTAGTGACTCAGGGGCTGGATGACTCCTCTGGCAGCTCTCTCTGGCACTTCTCCATGATCTGGAGGTTGGTAGAAACTTCCAGAACTGGCTCACAGTCTCCACTCTAACTAACCCCAAAGGTGTTCTATCGGGTTGAGGTCAAGACTCTGTGCAGGCCAGTCAGGTTCCTCCACCCCAAATTCGCTCATCCATGTTTATGGACCTTGCTTTGTGCTCTGGTCCAAATAGTTTGGTGGAGGGGGGATTAAGCTGTGGGGTTGTTTTTCAGAGGTTGGGCTTGGCCCCTTAGTTCCAGTGAAGGGAACTCTTAAGGCATCAGCATACCAAGACATTTCGGACAATTTCACGCTCCCAACTTTGTGGGAACAGTTTGGGGGACGGGCCCCTTCTTGTTCCAACATGACTGCGCACCAGTGCACAAAGCAAGGTCCATATAGACATGGATGAGCGCGTTTGCGGTGGAGGAACTTGACTGGCCTGACCTCAACCCGATAGAACACCTTTGGGACAGTGGCGGCCAGTGGAAATTTTTCTTGGGGGGGCGGCAAACAGTATGTCTCCCCCCCCCCCCCCCCAGGTCGGTCGGTCAATCGGTAGCACTTACCCTATCACTGGCGGCTTCCCTTGTTCAGCGGCCTCCCATTCTCCGGATCATCATGGCAACGGCTTCCGTTTCCTCCCTCCTCCTAGGTGGCCAATCGGGTGTCTTCTCTTTTTGGCCAATTGGAAAACCCACCTCTGATTGGCCGTATTGAGGATCAGTGTTTCTACAGTGAATATTCATTGGGTGTTGTAACACACCTTGGTGGGATCGGAGCGCATCCTTTGCGACCTGAGCCCACCCGACTTTGAAGCCAAGTGCTTAAAAAAAAACAGCCGCTGTAATTTATCCACCGGGTGCCCTGAAAGGGTCCGGACGCATGAATAGGGGGTGGCCGTGGCAGCCATGGATAGATTCATGCTATGCCCGAATCTATCAATTGCATATAGAGGGGTAGGGTGGAGAGAAGGCCGCGTCCGGTCGCCCCTAGTGGATGGGCCGTCACTGCTTTGGAAAGAATTATCGCGCAGACTGCGAGCCAGGCCAACATCAGTGCCTGACCTCACAAATGCTCTTCTGGAAGAACGGTCAAACATTCCCATAGACACCCTCCTAAACCTTGTGGACGGCCTTCCCAGAAGAGTTGAAGCTGTTATAGCTGCAAAGGGCGGGGCCAACTCAATATCGAACCCAACGGACTAATGGCCAGATTCAGATACAGTTACGCTGGCGTATCAGTAGATACGCCGACGTAACTCTGCATCTGCGCCGTCGTAAATTTAAGCGTATTCTGGAAACCAGATACGCTTAAATTAGACTAAGACGAGCGGCGTAAGTCTCCTACGCTGTCGTATCTTAGGGTGCAATATTTAGGCTGGCCGCTAGGTGGCGCTTCCGTTAGAAGATACGCCGATTCACGAACGTACGTGCGCCCGTCGCAGTAAAGATACGCCATTTCCGTAAGAGATACGCCACGTAAAGTTAAAGCTGCCCCCTAGGTGGCGTACCCAATGTTAAGTATGGCCGTCGTTCCCGCGTCAAAATTTTTAATTTTTACGTTGTTTGCGTAAGTCGTCCGTGAATGGGGCTGGACGTAATTTACGTTCACGTCGAAACCAATACGTCCTTGCGGCGTACTTTGGAGCAATGCACACTGGGATATGTACACGGACGGCGCATGCGCCGTTCGTAAAAAATGTCAATCACGTCGGGTCACCCCCCATTAACATAAAACACGCCCCCTCATCCTCATTTGAATTAGGCGCGCTTACGCCGGCCCCATTTACGCTGCGCCGCCTGAAGTTAGGAGCAAGTACTTTGTGAATACAGTACTTGCCTCTATGACTTAAGGCGGTGTAGCGTAAATACGATACACTACGCCGCCCTAAAGATGCGGTGCCCTACTTGAATCTGGCTATAAGACTGGGATGCCAATAAAGTTCATGTGTGTGTAAAGGCAGGTGTCCCAATACTTTTGACAATATAGTGTATATACCCATGATCCAGCACACAATTGCCGCCCTCTAGCAGTAAAACCGCTATAGGGCGGACCTTATGTGGTTAAAGCACACTCTCTTTGCTGCCACTCATATGAGTTACAAGGGCAGCAAGAGGTTAAAGTGATTAAAATATTTGTTGAAATGTTAGAAAAAAAACCTTTAAGGTTTAATTCGCCACTTTGGAGTGCAACTTTGGATGGGTGCGACTTGGATGCGACTTTGGCTTTGACCAATGATGATGGACAACTGTTGCACAACTGTGGCATGAAAAACATTCAGGTGCGACTTTCATGAGACAAGTTGAGCAAGGGTGAATGACGTTTGGCGACCCCTGGACTTGATCACCAAAAGAAAGCTTCGACTGTCATGAATTAACATATACATATATAATTTTTGCTAGGACAAAGTTACCTTTGTAACAACAAAATGATAGCAGAATAAAGGGGAATGGTTACAATCGCTGTGGTCCAGGGGGTACAGGGGTGGGAGCTGAAGTGGTTAATGTACAAAACACAAATCTCTATCCATACCAGTGGCGGTGCGTCCATAGTGGGCGCAGGAGCGCTGCCCCCTTCTCTCCTGCACCCATCACTCAACAATAGATATATTAATGCATTGCATGAATATATCTATTGTCGCTGCTGCCAACCCACTAATCAGGTGTCCGGCCCCCTGTTGAGCGCCGGCCATCTGAATAACCGCGGTGGGTGTGTTTTGGAAGCGCCTGATTAGAGGGAAATGCTCTAATTGGCTTCCTGATTAGAGCCTGTGAGCTCTAATCAGCTTCCAAATGGTTAACCAGAGGATGCACAGGCTGTGGCTGTTCATTCCCTGGTTAAACAATGCTGTGCTAGGGAATCGCTTCCCTAACACTGACCCGCCTCTCAGCCAATCAGGTGCACTGGGTTTGGTTACCGGTCACCTGATTGGCTGAAGCGACATCAAGGGCGGGAGAAGACATTGAGGGAGGCGTGGAGAGGAATGCGGCAGCTCTGATACAAGAAAGGTAAGTGCTGGGGACAAACTGGCTGCATTTTGGGACAAACTGGCTGCATTTGGGGGGGAAACTGGCTGTATTTGGGGGGGAAACTGGCTGCATTTGGGGGGGAAACTGGCTGCATTTGGGGGGGAAACTGGCTGTATTTGGGGGGGAAACTGGCTGTATTTGGGGACAAACTAACTGTATTTTGGGGGGGAAACTGGCTGTATTTGATGGGGAAACTGGCTGCATTTGGGGGGAACCTGGCTGTATTTGGGGACAAACTGGCTGCGTTTGGGGGGGAAACTGGCTGTATTTGGGGGACAAACTGGCTGTATTTGGGGACATACTGGCTGCATTTGGGGACAAACTGGCTGCATTTGACGGGGAAACTGGGTGTATTTGGGGGGAAACTGCCTGTATTCGGGGACAAACTGGCTGCATTTGGGGGGAAACTGGCTGTATTTGGGGGGGGGGGGGGGGGTAACTGGCTGTATTTGGGGACAAACTGGCTGTATTTGGGGGGAAACTGGCTGCATTTGGGGACAAACTGGCAGTATTTGGGGGAAAAATGGCTGTATTTGGGGACAAACTGGCTGCATTTGACGGGGAAACTGGGTGTATTTGGGGGGAAACTGGCTGCATTTGGGGGGGGGGAAACTTGCTGTATTTGGGGACAAACTGGCTGCAATTGGGGGGGAAACTGGCTGCATTTGGGGGGAAACTGGCTGTATTTGGGGGGGAAACTGGCTGCATTTGGGGGGAAACTGGCTGTAGGGGACAAACTGGCTGCATTTGGGGGGAACCACCTGGCTGTATTTGGGGACAAACTGGCTGCGTTTGGGGGGGAAACTGGCTGTATTTGGGGGACAAACTGGCTGCATTTGGGGTCAAACTGGCTGCATTTGGGGACAAACTAGCTCTATTAGGAGGGAAACTGGCTGTACTTGGGGACAAACTGGCTGTATTTGGGGGGAAAATGGCTCTATTTGGGGGGAAAATGGCTCTATTTGGGGGGAAACTGGCTGTATTTGGGGACAAACTGGCTGTATTTGGGGACAAACTGGCTGCATTTGGGGACAAACTGGTGGCATTTGGGGGGGAAACTGGTTGCATTTGGGGACAAACTGGCTGCATTTGGGGACAAACTGGTGGCATTTGGGGACAAACTGGTGGCATTTGGGGGGGAAACTGGTTGCATTTGGGGACAAACTGGCTGCATTTGGGGACAAACTGGTGGCATTTGGGGACAAACTGGTGGCATTTGGGGGGGAAACTGGTTGCATTTGGGGACAAACTGGTGGCATTTGGGGGGGAAACTGGTTGCATTTGGGGACAAACTGGCTGCATTTGGGGACAAACTGGTGGCATTTGGGGACAAACTGGCTGCATTTGGGGACAAACTGGTGGCATTTGGGGACAAACTGGCTGTATTTGAGGACAACATTTTCTTTTTGGAGCACCAGCCGCCACTGATCCAGACTAGCAGGAGTTAATCTATTTGCAAACTTTGTCCCGGCCAAGATCAGCAGGAGAGCGAACGCCGCTGGCGCGGGACCAACTTTCGCTCCAGGAACGGGAAGAGCGCCAAGCTAAGAACCGCAAGGCCCAAGTGCTTAGAGCCGAGCAAACAGCTTGGTGTGTCAGCGGAGGAGAAAGATGGGACTTATTAATGTTTGTCCAACACCTTCCACACAAGACAAATAAACCCTCACCGGACGGGCACCGCGGCCGCCGTACCGAGCCGCGGTGACCACATTCAAGGGGCCGCCATCTGTCTCTGCTTCCTGTAGGAGTCCTCTGAGATGTGTCACTGCCGATAGGGGGAGGGGGACACTTTGATCTGGAGGAAAACTCTTAATTGATACAGGATTGTCCTTCTCATATCTGATGGAACATTTCCGCTGCTTGGTGTCTCATAGGCTGATAGAGGCCTCCAGGAAAGTCCTGGGCGATGAGCACCCAATAAATGACAATCAGATGCTGCCTAGAAGAGGAAGTTCTACAAGTAAAAGAGATTTTCGTTTTCTAAAATCTGACCTCCAGCCTTTCCGTCAGCGTCGCACAGTTGTACCGGTTCCTCTCCTCTGCTGAAATGGCTTACCCTGATTTCACTGCACACTGTGGGGCAGATCCACAGACAGAGTACGCCGGCGTATCTACTGATACGCCGGCGTACTTTCAAATTACCCGCGTCGTATCTTTAGTTTGAATCCTCAAACCAAGATACAACGGCATCTGGGTTAGATCCGACAGGTATACGTCCTCGTACGCCTTTCGGATTTAAGATGCAATACTTCGGCGTCCGCTGGGTGGCGTTCACGTCATTTTCCGCGTCGGGTATGCAAATTAGCTATTTCCGACGATCCACGAACATACGCGCGGCCGTCGCATTCTCTTACGTCGTCTCTAGTCTGCCTTTTCCGGCGTATAGTTAAAGCTGGTATTTTGCGGCGTATAGATAGACTTGCCATGTTAAGTATGGCCGTCGTTCCCGCGTCAAAATTTGAATCTTTTATTTTTTTTGCGCAAGTCGTCCGTGAATCGGGATGGACGTAATTCACGTCTAAGTTAAAAAATACGCGCGGCAGTCGCATTCTTTTACGTCGTCTCTAGTCGGCTTTTTCTGGCGTATAGTTAAAGTTGGTATTTTGCGGCGTATAGATAGACTTGCCATGTTAAGTATGGCCGTCGTTCCCGCGTCGAAATTTTAATCTTTTATTTTTTTTGCGCAAGTCGTCCGTGAATCGGGATGGACGTAATTCACGTCTAAGTTAAAAAAAAATGACGTCGTTGCGACGTCATTTAGCGCAATGCACGGCAGTTCATTCGGCGCGGGGACGCGCTTCATTTAAATGAAACACGCCCCCTAATCGCCGATTTGAATTCCGCCGCCAGAGATACACTACGCCGCCGTAACTTACGGCGCGAAATCTTTAAGTATTCGAAAGTACGCCGGGTAAGGTACGGCAGCGTAGCGTATCTCTGATACGCTGCGCCGATCTGTTTCTATGTGGATCTGGCCCTGTGAGCTTCTCACAATGTACATTAGAAGCTGCAGCAAGTCAGATAGAGCCCCTCCTCATTTCCTGGCTGGAGGATGTCCTAATCCATGGGTGCTCAACCTGTGGCCCTCCAGCCGTTGCAGAACTACAACTCCCATCATGCCGCTAACTTTGGGAGCCTTGCAATGCCTCATGGGACTTGTAGTTCTGCAACCAACTGGAGGGCCACAGGTTGAGCACCCATGATCTAGTCCAGGCTTTCTCAACCTTTTAACCGTAAAGCAGGAGTGTCAAACTCAATTTCGTTGTGGGCCACATTAGCAGTATGGTTGCCCTCAAAGGGCCAGTTGTATCTGGGGTGCGCTACGTACAGTGTGCAGAGTTCAGGAGTGCGTTATGCAGAGCGCAGGCTTTAGGGGTGCGCTATGTACAGAGTGAAAAGTTTAGGGGTGTGCTGTGTACAGAGGGAAAAGTTTAGGGGTGTGCTGTGTACAGAGTGCAAGGTTTGGGGTGCGCTATGTACAGAGTGAAAAGTTTAGGGGTGTGCTGTGTACAGAGTGCAAGGTTTGGGGGTGCGCTATGTACAGAGTGAAAAGTGTAGGGGTGTGCTGTGTACAGAGTGCAAGGTTTGGGGGTGCACTCTGCACAGTGTGGAACCCTAAGCCCCCTCCCAAAGCTTCTTCCTATCTCTCTCTCTCCTACCCGACCCAGCTCTGGTACCTCCCTATGTCGGCCACTCTGCCTCGCCTTGCAGGGAGATCCCTCTTAGATTCTGGAGATCTGTCCCCGCCATGAGTGCTTGCAGGGATTTGTTAGTTCCTGAGAGCAAAGCTAGCCCTTGTAAACACAGAAGGCTTCTATGTTGACAATAGTGGGGAGCTGAAGTAGAGGGTGAGTGCCAAAGGTGATGGACTAGAGTTCCAGCACAATCCATCTCCAAACCTGGTGTGAGGGCCACATGTCAAGGCTTGGAGGGCCGCATTCGGCACGCGGGCCTTGTGTTTGACATATGTGCCCTAGAGGAACCCCAAATATAATTTTCATGTCTCAAGAAACCCTTACTAAACCAATCCATCAGGGCACAATAGGAACAATGCTCCTTATATTGGTGGTCAATACGAAGAACGTCCCCCTTAAAGTGGTGCTCAGCATGCCCCCCTTAAAGAAAGCTAAAACGATATGTGGTGCCGTTCTGCTGGCTTTGCCAAGTGGTGTTGAACCTTGAACTCTGTAGGTGGTTCATCTGCCACAGCTCAAGGAACCCCTAGCAACCTCTGGAGGAACCCCAGGGTTCCACGGAGTCCTAGTTGAGAATGGCTGACCTAGTCCTTTCTTCCTCAGACTGCTTGTCCCTGGCCCCTCCCCTTACATTCATTAGAATTTTGTTTTTTCAACCGTGGAGAATTATCATCACATGTGGGCGTTACCTAGGGTGACCACGTGTCCCGGATTGCCCGGGACAGTCCCGCATTTTGCAGGTCTGTCCCGGGCACGTTCATTCCAGGACGATACAGTGTCCCGGAATGAAACTGACATTCTGATGCCAATCTGATGCCCCCAAAAAAGGCTGCCACATCACCGCTTTAACCCCTGCTTGTGATTGGAGAGATCATAAACCCCGCCCCTTGTGTCCAATCACTGTGCTGTGATTCGTTACAGCACAAGCTGATTTTTGGGAAGGGAGGGTGTCCCTGAATGGTAGTTTGGAAATGTGGTCACCATGTTAGGGGGTTAGGGTTAGAGGGTTAGGGGTTAGGGTTAGGGGGTTAGGGTTAGAGGGTTAGGGTTAGAGAGTCAGGGTTAGGGTTAGGGCTCAGGGTTAGGAACAGGGACCTCTCCCAAAGGTCAAAGGTCAGAAGGCGGGTTCCCAGAGGTCAAAGGTCACAGGGCGTGGCTGACCCACCCCCACCAAAAGTGTACCGCCTACCCCAACTAAGTCGGGGAATGAACAAGTCGGGGAAAGCGTCACCCTAATGTGGTCACCCTACTAGGAACGCCCACTGCAGACTGACATCCACCCATCAACGCATTTTGATATTTGCATAACGCCTCCAGATATAAAATATGGGTGGATAAAGATGGTTGGAGTTGTTTGCTTTCAGACCGTCGCTCTCTACTCAAATTGGATGTAAACCCGATTCATGAAATTTGAGTTGGGCACATATATCGGCAGTGTTCTGTTGTCTCTCTTCAAAGCCCTGTGTCCTGTAGCTTTCTCCTGCTCCGTTTCTCTGTTATCAGCCTGATCACTTCTGACAAGTTCTCCGAGATGGGAATATGAAGCGTGTGTGTCGGGGGAGGTTCTATAAATAGAGCTGAACTATTCACAGGCAACCTCTGCATGTGCATACTTGCTAACTGTCCCGAATTTCCTGGGACATTCCCGGGATTGTTTTGTTTTTTTTTCAAAATTTTGGCTCTTTTTTTGTTTATAGCGCAAAAAAAATAAAAAAAGCAGAGGCGATCAAATACCACCAAAAGAAAGCTCTATTTGTGGGGAAAAAAGGACGTCAATTTTGTTTGGGGTACAGTGTCGCACGACCGCGCAATTGTCAGTTAAATTGACGCAGTGCCGAAATGCATAAAAATGGCCTGGTCAGTAAGGGGGTAAATGCTTCCGGGGCTGAAGTGGAAGGCACCAGATGATTTAATTCTTTCCTTTCACCCGTGGTAAAAAAATCACTTCCACCCATGGGAGAAAATTCATTGATTCCCCCATCAACACAGACTATAGTGATAGGGGAATCCCTACAGTGTGTATCTAAAACTTTGGCTTGAGCTACTGAGGTCTTCTTCACCAGGATGGCTAGGAACAGCCTGGCAAGGAATCTAAATCTCAAATATCACGTCTTATATTTCCCTGATAAAGAAAAATACAAAAAAAAAATACAAGAATATATAAGATATATAGGAAAAATATATACAATTCCATTAAATGCACCACCGTGCTCTCTAGTGGTATGGTCCACAATGATGCCATGCAGAATCGTGATCTTCCCCTCCCCCTCTACATCTCCACCACACTTCATATACACCCATCCCCCCCAAAAATGTGTGTATGCAGATATTTTATATTTTTATATTTCCTTAACTAAAATAAATATTTAAGTGCTTCTTTCTTTCTTTTTCTCTCTCTCTCATGATACTTTCTTTCTTTTTGTTCTCTCCCTCTCTCTTTTGTTCTCTCTTTCTCTCTCTTTTTCTTTCTCTTTCTTTATTTTTCGCTTGTTCTACGGTGATTCTTTTTTTCGTTCTTTCTTTTTTATTCTCTTTCTTTCTTTTGTTCTTTCTTTCATTCTCTTTCCTTCTTTCTCTCTTTCTTTAATTATTTCCTTATTTCTCTCTTTCTTTCTTTTGTTCTTTCTTTCATTCTCTTTCCTTCTTTCTCTATTTCTTTCATTCTATTTCCTACTTTATCTCTTTTTTGTTGTTGTTCTTTCTTTCTTTCATTCTCTTTCCTTCTTTCTCTCTTTTTTTTGTTCTTTCTGTTGCTCTTTATCTTTTGTTCTTTCTTTCGATCTCTTTCCTTCTTTCTCTCTTTCTTTCATTCTCTTTCTTTATTTTATTCTCTTTCATTCTTTCTCTCTTGTTCTTTCTTTCATTCTTTCTCTCTGTCTTTTGTTCTTTCTTTAATTCTCTTTACTTCTTTCTCTCTTTCCTTCTTTCTCTCTTTCCTTCTTTCTCTCTTTCTTTAATTCTTTCTTTCCCTCTCTTTCTTTTTTTTTTTTCATTCTCTTTCCTTCTTTCTCTCTTTCTTTAGGCTGCATTCACACCTGAGCGTTTTGTCACCTGAAGCGCGACGCCCCAAAACGCTAGAGGGGAAAAAATACATTATTCTCTATGGAGATGGTTCACATCTCCACTACAAAACGCCTGACGCCGAACGCCTGAAGCCCAAACAAGTTCTGGACCCTTTTTTGGGCGTTTTACATTGGTGACCCTAGACCTGTACAAAATCGCGGTAAAAACGCTGTGTTTTGTCGTGGCAAATCGCGGTAAAAAAACGATGCGTTTTGTTGCCGCAAATCGTGGTAAAAATGCCGCAAAACGCTACGCTCAGGTGTGAATGCAGCCTTAATTCTTTCCTTTTTTCTCTCTTTCTTTCGTTCTTTCTTTCATTTTCTCTTTCTTTCTTTTGTTCTTTTTTTCATTCTCTTTCCTTCTTTCTCTCTTTCATTCTCTGTTCCTTCTTTCTCTCTTTTTTTGTTCTTTCTGTTGTTCTTTATCTCTTTCTTTTGTTCTTTCTTTCAATCTCTTTCTTTCTTTCATTCTCTTTCGTTCTCTCTTTCTTTCTTTTGTTCTTTCTTTCATTCTCTTTCCTTCTTTCTCTCTTTCTTTTGTTCTTTCTTTCATTCTCTTTCCATCTTTCTCTCTTTTTTTTGTTCTTTCTGTTGTTCTTTATCTCTTTCTTTTGTTCTTTCTTTCTTTCATTCTCTTTCGTTCTCTCTTTCTTTTGTTCTTTCTTTCATTCTCTTTCCTTCTTTCTCTATTTCTTTCATTCTCTTTCCTTCTTTCTCTCTTTTTTTTGTTCTTTCTGTTGTTCTTTATCTCTTTCTTTTGTTCTTTCTTTCGATCTTTCTTTCATTCTCTTTTGTTCTCTCTTTCTTTCATTCTCTTTCCTTCTTTCTCTTTCTTTATTTTATTCTCTTTCATTCTTTCTCTCTTTTGTTCTTTCTTTCATTCTTTCTCTCTTTCTTTTGTTCTTTTTTTCATTCTCTTTCCTTCTTTCTCTCTTTTTTTTGTTCTTTCTGTTGTTCTTTATCTCTTTCTTTTGTTGTTCTTTCTTTCGATCTCTTTCTTTCTTTCATTCTCTTTCGTTCTCTCTCTCTTTCTTTTGTTCTTTCTTTCATCCTTTTCCTTCTTTCTCTTTCCTTCTTTCATTCTCTTTCCTTCTTTCTCTCTTTCTTTTCCTTTCTCTTTCTCCTTCTTTCTCTCTTAAGCCCTGTACACACAATCGGTCCATCCGATGAGAACGGTCCGAAGGTTAACCGATGAAGCTGACTGATGGTCCGTCGCGCCTACACACCATCAGTTAAAAAAACGATCGTGTCAGAACGCGGTAACGTAAAACACAACGACGTGCTGAAAAAAAAACGAAGTTCAATGCTTCCAAGCATGCGTCGACTTGATTCTGAGCATGCGTGGATTTTTAACCGATCAACGTGCCTACAGACGATCGTTTTTTTTTTCTATCGGTTAGGTATCCATCGGTTAAATTTAAAACAAGATTGCTTTTTTTTAACCTATGGATAAATAACCGATGGGGCCCACACACGATCGGTTTGGTCCGATGAAAACGATCCATCAGGCTGTTCTCATCGGTTTGACCGATCGTGTGTACACGGCATGACTCTCGTTCTTTATGTCTTTTTTTCTCCTTCTCTAGCCGTTTTTATTTTTTGCCCTTCACATTTTTACAGCTCAGTGAACTTTACATTTGAGGTGAAATGTATTGCAGAGCGCCGGCCCCCGGCTCATTATAAGGAGGCCAAATAGAGGTAAATATTTCCATGTTACATAGTGGAGGTCAGAGGTCAGATTTACTGACAGCTGTGAAATGCGCAATTCATGTATAATTCCCTCTCCGGCCACAGACACAGCGCCCCCCACATCCTCCATGTGTGTTTATTTTCACACGCCTGACCCGCCAGACACAAGGGGCAACAATTGGCCTTTCTCCAGACTCGCCAGGAAAGGGGCCAACCAAGGGGGTCGCTGTTCAAATAAAAAAAAGCTTCCTAGCGAATGTAACATGTGAACCCTGAATGACATTTGCTAAAACATTGTGCAGCATGACTTGCTATTTTATTTTACTTCTTTATTTAAGTATTATTATTATTATTATTAATAATAATAATAATATTACTACTACTACTAATAATAAAGACTATTGTTTTATTATTATTATTATTATTATTATTATTATTATTATTATTATTATTGATATTAATAATACCAATTGATAATTTATTATTATTATTATTAGTAATAGTAGTAGTATTATCATCACTATTATTAGTAGTAATAATAATAATAATAATGATAATGTACCTACTACTACTACTACTACTATTTCTAATTATTATTATAATAATAATAATAATAATAATAATAATAATTATTATTATTATTATTATAATTATTAGAAATAGTAGTAGTAGCAGTAGTAGTAATATTATCATTCTTCTTATTATTATTATAATAATAATATTACATTATCATTTTGTATTATTAGTACTACTACTACTAATATTAATAATAATAAATTATAATTTTGTACAATTATTATTACTACTACTACTACTACTAATAATTAGGGTTGTCCAGATACCGATACTAGTATCGGTATCGGGACCGATACCGAGTATTTGCGGGAGTACTCGTACTCGCGCAAATGCTCCCGATACCTAAATAGAATACTTTTTTTGTATTTATCAACATGTTCTATGAAAATTCTTTGAGTTTTTTACTACTGCGTGACAAGCAAATAAAACATTTTTATTCATTTTTACTCATTTTTATTCTTTTATAATGTCTTGAGTTAGAGTTCTTCATAGTTCTAAAGAAAATATCCTTAGTCTGTATTGTGGTTTGAAAACTGTCACATGACATTTAAAAAAAGTATCGGTATTCGGTATCGGCGACTACATGAAAAAAAGTATCGGTACTTGTACTCGGTCCTAAAAAAGTGGTATCGGGACAACCCTACTAATAATAATAATAATAATAATAATAATAATAATAATAATAAAAAATATATAATTTTGTATTATTACTACTATTACTACTACTACTACTAATAATAATAAAAAACTGATCATTTTATATTATTATTATTACTACTACTATTAATAAAAATAATATTATTAATAATAATAATAATAATAATAATAATAATAATAATAGTAATAACACATTATCCTGTTGTATAATTATTATTATTATTACTATCACTACTAATAATAATAAATTATAATTTTGTATTATTACTACTACTACTACTACTACTACTAATAATAATAATAATAAATTATAATTTTGTATTATTACTACTACTATTAATAATAATAAAAAAAAAACATTTTGTATTACTACTACTAATTTTAATAATATTAATTATAATAATAATAAATTATCATTTTACATTATTATTACTACTACTACTACTACTACTACTAATAATAATAATAATAATAATATTAATAATACATAATAATTTTGTATAATTATTACTACTACTACTAATACAAAATAATAATTTTATTATTAGTAGTAGTAGTATTATTACTACTACTACTACTATTAAAAATAATAATATTAATAATAAATTATCATGTTGTATAATTATTACTATTACTACTAAAAATATTAATAATAATAATAAATTATCATTTTGTATTATTATTATTATTATTATTAGTAGTAGTAGTAGTAGTAGTAGTAGTAGTAGTAGTAGTAAAATTCTCTTTCCACTTCTTCTTATCTTTCTTGCATCTCAATGCTACTGATCTCCTGCAGCCTCTTTGCAGCCACTTCCTGATCACACGCACTCCAGAGATGGCTTCATGACTTTTCTCCTGATGGTGACAACAGTAGATCATGTCTGTGTAATGTGCGTTTTTTTTTTCAATGGTCACTTGCCATCTCCATTGGAAACCCATGTGACAACGCATGAGAGCATTTGGGGGACAGGGACAGAGTGTTGTCACCCTATAACAGGAAGGATCTTCATGGCAGGAAAAGTTATAGCGTTTACAAAATAGGGGCAGTTTTATGGCATTTTTATTATTATTATTATTTTTTTTTAGTAGTAATGGCGTCGATCAGCGTTTTTTACCCAGACTGCGACATTGTGGCGGAACACATCGGACACCTTTGACGCTATTTTGGGACCATTCACATTTATACAGCGATCGGTGCTATAAAAAATGCACTGATAACTGTGTAAATGCCACTGGCAGTGAAGGGGTTAAACACTAGGGGGCGATGAAGGGGTTAAGTGTGTCCTAGGGAGTGATTCTAACTGTGTGGGGGATGGGCTACAAGTGACACAACACTGACCACTGTTCCCAATGACAGGTTGTAGTAGATCACTGTCCTGTCACTAGGCAGAACAGGGAAATGTTTACACAGGCACCCCCCCCCCCCGTTCTGCCGCTCCGTGACACGATCGCGGGACACTGGCAGACATCGAGTGAGCAGGTCCCGCCAGCATGGTTACGGAGCTCGCAGCACATGTGTATCCAAAGAAAGAGAAAAAAAAACTGTAAATGGTTAATAGTTCCTCTCTAATGCCCCCCCCCCCCCTGTCCTCTGTGTGTTGTTATTGCAGGCAGGCCAGGGGTGGGCTCCGGTCCCGCAGAGAGCAGAGGAGAGGGCAGCTGCCAGCGGAGGACAAGGAGCCAGCGAGAGACGTGTGCCATGTCCCAGTATAACCTCCCAGTGCCAGGGAACAGAGGAGCCATTGACTCGCACTATACAGGTGGCAGCATTATGTAACAGCTGAGTGCGTACAACATTCATCCCGGCATGGGCTTCCATTATCCTACATACAGATTTATAGGGGGCCACTTCACCCAAAAACTGAATCTGGGGGCCACTTCACCCAAAAACTGAATCTGGGGAACACTTCACCCAAAAACTGAATCTGGGGAACACTTCACCAAAAAACTGAATCTGGGGAACACTTCACCCAAAAACTGAATCTGGGGGCCACTTCACCCAAAAACTGAATCTGGGGAACACTTCACCCAAAAACTGAATCTGGGGAACACTTCACCAAAAAACTGAATCTGGGGAACACTTCACCCAAAAACTGAATCTGGGGGCCACTTCACCCAAAAACTGAATCTGGAGGCCACTTCACCCAAAAACTGAATCTGGGGAACACTTCACCCAAAAACTGAATCTGGGGAACACTTCACCCAAAAACTGAATCTGGGGGCCACTTCACCCAAAAACTGAATCTGGGGGCCACTTCACCCAAAAACTGAATCTTGTGGCCACTTCACCCAAAAACTGAATCTGGGGGCCACTTCACCCAAAAACTGAATCTGGGGAACACTTCACCCAAAAACTGAATCTGGGGAACACTTCACCCAAAAACTGAATCTGGAGGCCACTTCACCCAAAAACTGAATCTGGTGGTCACTTCACCCAAAAACTGAATCTGGGGGTCACTTCACCCAAAACGGAATCTGGGGGTCACTTCACCCAAAGGGAATCTGATGGTCACTTATGTGTGTTAATATAAATAAATATATATATAGTAACAATTCTGTCTACTATGCTGAGTCCCAGATGTGCGCGGTAATAGGACAACAGATACGACAGATCCATTTCCAGGAGTTGCAACATCTTGTGATACTTTTATAAACATAAAACTACCCTGGGGAAGAGATCTGAGGAACATCTGTTGGTGGGACCGGTGTCAGACCCCGTTACGTCTCCTAAAGGAATTCACTCTTTATACTAAAAACCTGCAAAGTTGCTGTTAACTTGTTATAAAATCATTGCTTATGTAAAAGAGAAGCTAAAGCAGAACTCTAGGCAGAGGGATATTTTTAAACAAACCTTTACAATCCCTTTACCACACATGGATATTCTGCTTCTATGGGTCTTTAAGGACACGCCTGCCACTCTTACATAAGCTCCGATGGGAGAGACCACACCGGGAACTGTCAAGTTAAGCAGAAATCGGAATAACTCGGAGCAGAAATCCTGAGGCCCCATACACACCATAGAATCTATCCGCAGATAAATCCCATCAAATGGGTTTCTGCGGATAGATTCTATGGTGTGTACACGCCAACGGATATTTATCCGCAGAGAAATCTCCCCTGGGATGGATTTCCAGCAGATGAATATTTGCTGACATGCACAACAAATCCATCTGCTGGAATCCATTCCAACGGATGGATCCGCTCGTCTGTACAGACTTACCGGATCCATCCGTCTAAAGGGATTCCCCGCACGCGTCGTAATGATTTGACGCATGCGTGGAATTCCTTATATGACAGCGTCGCGCCCGTCGCCGCGTCATAATAGCGGCGACGGCGCGACACGTCATCGTCAGAGGATTTCAGCGCGGATTTCAATGCGATGGTGTGTACACGCCATCGCATAGAAATCTGCTGAAATCCTCGAGAGGATTTATCCGCGGATACGGTCCGCTGGACCGTATCTGCAGGTAAATCCTCTCGTGTGTATGGGGCCTGAGACTTCCAGCCAGGGAAAGAGAACAAATCCCACACTAAGCTCCCCCCTCCCACCTTATCCCGGGGCTCCATCTGAACGCACAGCGCTCGCCCACAAACAAATGAGAAACAGATTTCGGCGTAACCAGAACCTCGCAGTCTATAATCAGCTATTGTTCAGACCATCTTGGTCACACACTCTGAAAACTGAGATATATATTAAAAAAATGAAGCCTTTTTTCTTGCACAATAAATTTCGGACAGCTGATCTAAGGTGGAAGCTCTCGCGTTGCCTTTCTATTAGAGGGTCATCCACCAGAAAAACGCTGTTTCAATTACAAGTAGAGCTTTGGTGGGCCAAATCAGTAAGAACATGCGTCTGCATAAATCATAAAATTACTTTTATTGTAAAAAACTTTAGTTGAAAGCAGATATTTCAAAACCAATACAGTGGAGCCTTATTACGAGCATAATCCCTTCCAGGTGAATGCTTGTAATCCAAAGCACTTGCATATCAAAGCGAGTTTTCCCATAGAAGTCAATGGAAACAAAGATAATTTGTTACGCATTGACTTCTATGGCATGCAATACCGCATGTGGCCAGAGGTGGGGGGGAGCGCCGAGGAGCCTTGGAAATACTCGGGGACAGCTTGGATGATCTTGGAAACCCTCGGAAACACCTGGGAACAGAGGCCCGGATTCACAGAGCACTTGCGCCGACGTATCTCAAGATACGCCGTCGTAAGTACAAATGTGCGCCGTCGTATCTATGTGCTGACCTACAAACTAAGATATGCCTAAAGGCTTCATCCGACCGACGTAACTTGCCTACGCCGGCGGAGAGTGGGCGCATATTTATGCTGGACGTATTTGGCGCTCCCATGGATTTTCTATGCACATATGCAAATGAGGGAGATACGCCGATTCACGAACGTACTTGCGCCCGTCGCATAATATACGCGGTTTGCGTAAGTCGTACGTCCGGCGTAAAGTTATTCCCCATATATGAGGCGCAACCCATGCAAAGGGAACTCAAGCCGTAGTATTTTACGTCGTTTACGTTGTATGTGAATATGACTAGGCGTAGGTTACGTTCACGCCGTAGGCAGTGATCCGTCATATCTTAGGCATTCGTTCCGACGTGATTCTGAGCATGCGCACTGGGATGCGTCCACGGGACGGCGCATGCGCCGTTCGTTATTCGTATCTATCTGGCGCTCGGCTCATCACTTGCATGGGGTCACGCCTCATTAGCATGGCTCACGCCCACTTCCACTTACGACGACTTACGCCGAAGAAACCCAGCGCAGATTTGGCAACACTGGCTTTGTGAATCCAGTGCTTGTCTCTCTGCGCTGCGTCGGCGTAGCGTAAATAAGATACGCTACGGCGGCATAAATATGCGCCGATGTCTGTGAATCCGGGCCAGAGTATTTCTGAGTGATTCCAAGTACATCTGAATGGCTCCGAATGGCTCCAAACCGTTCTGAGTGTCACCGGCGCCCCCGCACCTCTGGGCAAATGAGGTACTGCACACCCCATTAGCTTGAATTCTGCTCGTTTTGCGAGACAACACTCACAAACTGAGTCAGAATTTTTTTCAAAAAGTTGCTCGTCTTTCAAAGCGCTACTCGTAAACCAGGGTTCCACTCTAAATTGATTCATACATCATACGACTGGCTTTAAAATGATTAAAATGCTGAAACCTGTCCAATCTCTTTTATTTTATTTATTTTTTTGATCCTGTAAAATTTGTCCAAAGCATCCTTGTAGCGCCCTCCTAGGTAGGTGCTAGGTTAGTTCTGGCTCATTGTATTCAGTGAAGCTGCATTTTATTGGTGGGCACATCTAGCTCTGGCTCACTGTATTTAGTGTAGCTGTGTTTGATTGTTCAGGTCTGTTCTGTGTCTCAGTAGCTGCAGGATTAACTGCCTCCCCTCTGTCTGTCCAGAAATATTCTAGAAGTTAGTGGACACTGGACAGGAAGTGTCTAATCAGGAGCTGAATATTTAGGCAGTCCTGGCCAATCCCTGGGGAGAGGGCCCAGAAGGTGACTGGGAGTGTGTATAAATACTCTAAGACAGGGTAGTATATTTTTCCCTGTGGAGGAGATCACAGCCTGGGGGGGGGCTGTTTGCCCCGAGGCAATTTTGTCATGTGCCTGAGTTTCATCAAGGCCTCAATTGGGCTGGACTGGAGGCTTACTTTGCTGAGAGTTGCTGAAGCTGACTGAGGATAAAGTCTGGTACCGTAGGGTGAAAGTGTCTGGAAGATATTGAAAGTGGGCAACCAATTATCCAAAGACATTAGTTAATACAGACTGGTGAGAGAGATCCTAGAGACTGTGTGCTGCTGCCATCCCTCTAATGCTAGAGTTAGCGGGTTTAAAGGGGTGTCCTAAAGAGCTCAGTCTATTTCATTCCTAGAGAATGGGCTTTGCTCGGATGTCCAAGAGGAACATTAATCTCCTCAGGTTGCTACGGCAAAGCTCAGTCCGTCCTTGTGCTAGGTACA